>NC_057869.1:10746613-11065459 GCF_019740435.1 Gambusia affinis | reverse complement strand
CCAGACCGTTGCCCCTTCCTGTGATTTTACTATAGGCAGGTACGGCTGGATCACAGGCCAAAGAAAGAAGGGGAGAGGCCTTTATGTGCTGAATGAGTCAGAGTGTGATCCTCACTGCGATATGTGACACCAAAATCTATCTATCTATCTATCTATCTATCTATCTATCTATCTATCTATCTATCTATCTATCTATCTATCTATCTATCTATCTATCTATCTATCTATCTATCTATCTATCTATCTATCTATCTATCTATCTATCTATCTATCTATCTATCTATCTTCTATCTAGCTATCTAGCTATCTATCTATCTATCTATCTATCTATCTATCTATCTATCTATCTATCTATCTATCTATCTATCTATCTATCTATCTATCTATCTATCTATCTATCTATCTATCTATCTATCTATCTATCTATCTATCTATCTATCTATCTATCTATCTATCTATCTATCTATCTATTCTCATGGTCCTATTAGCGGGAAGATGGAAGTGTGATCATGGTTACTGTGTGCTAACAGGGAGTGTGCTGCCATGGATGACAAATATTACACACACACGCACACACGCAGCCATGCAGGGAGAAAACACTTGGTAGATTTCATCACTGCTTGTAATTATGACCCTGTCAGGTCCACAATGTGGCAATCCATAACGACACACGCTCAAATGCGCTCACTCAAACATATGCCGGCCAGCTAGCACACACACTGGACATATCATTTCACATGTTACATGCCACGCAGGGAGAAAACGTAGTTCTTATGAGGAAAGATCAAACACAAGCAGGAACAAGATAAACATAAAAAGATAACAAAGTATGCGTGGTGCATTATGAAAGTGATAATCTGTCCTGTTGTAGATAAGAGAGGAGAAAGATTCAAGGCAAGTGTGAAACTGCTCAAACTAGAAAAAAACTGCGAAACAAAAATAGTTAAGTATTTAAATGTGAGCACTATTCACATTATATTTACTTATTTGCCCAACATCTTTACTGAGTGAATTAGATCTGGACACTTGGGCGTGTCTGGCTGAGTGTGTTTTTTAGCATTTCCACATGTGAGTGTGTTGACATCTCTGTCTCCACTGTTGACACCTCATGTGTCAAGGGAGCCTATTAGAGACCCTCACAGCCTAACCCCACACCTGACCCCCACCCTAATGTGTGTAGCACGTGTGTGTGAGCGAGTTTCTCCTTTTTCCATTAGGTTCAGTATCAAGCATTTTGTTTTAGTTAGGGTTATTATTTAAGGCCATTGTGAAACACCTTCAAGTTCATACAATGGAAGTCGTTAGTGTATTAAATTGGTTTAACTCCAAAAGTATGGTTTTAGTAAAAAATGTCTTCAGGTTTGCACAAAAAGAGATATGAAAGAGAGGAATCCCTCTCAGTATTGTGTATGTATTTTTAACACAATCAGGTACCTATATTACCTTCAGTTATTAAGGAAACTCTGAATTTATTAGGGCTGGGACTGTATATGTTAATTTCAATGGATTTTAATTAACTTCTACGTTTATATTGTGTTCCTAGTACGTCAGTAAATCAGGTGACATTCACAAGCAACAGCGAACAATGACAAAGCTGCTTCTCTTGGCACACTGAGGGTTAATTTTAGTTTCAACAAACAATCTGATGAGACGCCGGGAAAGACGGTTGTTGTCTGTGTCCACAGTTCACATTCCTAAAGAAGTATTCTTTCAAAGAAGTTAATAAATTATCAGTATTGTATTGTTTCATGGGAACAAATCATCCTTTGTATCACACCGGAAAAGTACAGCAGTGAAAATGTTTTTTCTTTGATCTACAATAACTACCATTTAGAAGTGAGAACATATGAAGAATAATTTATATTTATACATTTATAGATTGGTCTAGATTTTTGGTGTCTTTTTAACTTGAACATTGGTATTATCTAAAGATGAATCTTGAATAACAAATATAAAAAACCTTTTGTTTCCTAATCGTCCCTCTCACAATTTGCCTTCACTGTGTTCACTAATTCCATCTCTTTCCTGGTCTTCGGCCTTCTGCTGTTTCTATCTTCGTCAGACTCGTCTTACTCCAGTTTGTTAGTTTACTCCGTGCTTCCCGTGTTAACTTTGATTTCCTGTCTGTGCCTCCTCTACTTCTCATGACTAATTCCTTCCAAACCTCTCTCTTCTGTCCCGCTGTCTCTCTCGTTTCCCTCTACCTCATCTTCACTCTCTCACTCACGAGTGCACACATCTCGCTCGCTCTGTCTTGTCTCTTCAAACTCGCTGAAGCACAACTAAGCCGGGGGTTTGAGTCCCAATGAGAGCGGTTAGGGCAATCAGTGCTTTTCACACCCTCTGATGTTCTTAAAAGGTGGAGGGATCAGACGCCCCTGCTGTACTGTCGCACTTGACACACTGCATACACGCATGCACACACGCCCGCCCACGCACACACACACACACGCACACGCACACACACACCCCACACACACACACACACCACCCCCCCCACACACACACACACGCCCACACACAGTATGTCTTTATATCTTCACAGGGACTTTGTATTGACTTCTATTCATTTTTCATTCATTTCTGAAGCCTAACCCTATGACTTAGCCTAAACCTAACCTTACATGCCCATTGTCACTAACTGGAGTTGTGTGCTCTCAGGAGATGTGAAGCAGCACTGCTTTGGGCCCAAGAGGGTACAGTAGGTCCACACAATGTAATATTTGTTAGAAAACTACGGTAGGCCTTGAATGTACCAAATACAAGGCCAAACACACATAATTTTTTTATTACCTTGCAAAAGCTTTACTTGAAGAAGACGTAAAAAAGATGTATGGTGACAAAAATCTGAAATGTGTAATGTGCATATGCATTCAGCTCCTCCAAATTTACTGAAGAGAAGATAGGAAACTAAGGATTTACATAAGATTTTGGTGATGCCGCCAACACCATGCTTCACCAACACCTTTTAAAGATCAGACTCATAGCGTTTAAGAACAGCAAGAGTTGAATACTACATTAGTAATTGCTGCCCTGTCAACAGATGCTCCACTTGTGGATGTCTGCAGTTCTTTCTGAGTCACCATGAGTCTCTTGTCTGCTCCACTGATTAATGTTCACTTTACCAGGTCTGTCAGTGGACGGCCATGTCTTGGCAGGTGTGCCCTACTCTTTACATTTCCAAACGAGAAATGGAATAATACTGGTTGAGATGTCTGAACCTCGGAGTACTGGATCCCTTGGATCCCTGTCCTAGCTGCTGTGTTTCGTGGTCTTTGTAGTGCCGTTGGTGCACTGTTTTTTCCCCATAAAGCTCTGAGGCATTCATAGAACAGCTGTGTTTGTGCTGAGATTATATTACGTAATAGATGGTCTCTGTTTACTAATTAAGTGACTTCTGAAGGAATTTTTGTTGCATTGGATTAGGGGATCATGATAAAAGGGGGTAAATAAATATGCACATCACACAGATTTTTTTTTTCTTCAAATAATATGTTGAAAGTTACATATACTTTTAGTTCCACCTCAGTTATGCACTACTTTACTTAGGTCTGTTATATAAAATTCCAGTGAAACATCAAGTTTCACATGCCAAAATGAAAAGTTCAAGGTAATACTTTTCCAAGGTACTACTTACCTACGGCGATATGTAGTGACGTCAAAGTTATCAAACTCAAAATTAACATCCAGTGACTCTTAATTGGGTGAGAAAGGCAATGCTCAAACTTGTGTATTCTGAATATTGTTTTAAAATCTAGTCTGGTCATCTTAAGCCATTAACTAAGAATAAAGTCTGCTTGACATATTTTTAATCTCCAAAATTATTTTGTAGCCCAGTTATGTTCATTAAAAAATAATACATGATAATTCAATGACACTTCTCCCTTTGCCACTAAAATAACTGATCACTCAAACTACTTTTTCTTTATTTATTTATTTGAACAAATTATAAATTTTTAAGTTACCTAAAGCGTATGTAAATCCTTATTTTCCTGTCTTACAAACAGAATACCATGCATGCATGTGGGATAAGATCAAGGTTTCGAGTCAAAACGATTAGAAATAGTCCTTGCTGTTGTGCCCGCTAGTTCAGTGGGATCAGGTGTTCATGATGGTGTGATATAGATTGCAGTAAGGAAACTGAATGTACAGATCCACGCTCCACATAATGCGGCAAAGAGCAGTGACGCTATCAGTTTACACCGTAACGGACAACACAGTCACTTTGCACCAAAGTGAAAGATACCCACACTCTCACACACACGCACACACAATGCGCAAACACAAGATTCAGGAGGATTAATTCACTGCATCATGTCATCAATCCTACCATACCCCCTGCGGTTACAAAGGAAGTTAAGTAAAAAAAGTTTGTAAGAAAAAAAGGAAGAAAAAGGAAAATCTAAGCTTAGCTGGTCTGATTCTCTGCTCACCTCCTTAGCTAATTTCCTTCTCACATTTCTTTTTTATTTCTACTTAGTTTTCTCATCTTTTTACTCATCTCTGTTTTTCTATTCTGTTGTTCATCAATCTATCCTCTACCGCAGCCTCAGCCAGCATACCTTGATAAACGGAGGCTCTTAGTCACATTGGGGTCAACCAGTATAAACACACACACACGCACACACACACCTGCATACTCATGGAAAGGGTCATCCTGGCAGGGTTACTCTGCACAAAGTCAGCTTCCCATAATGTGGTTGCTGTCGCCTGCCTCACACCCTCATGATCCAATTAGGAGCCGCAACTCGTCCAATCAGCTGCTGTGGCGACCAACAGGGTAGATGAGCAGGCAGAGGCAGGAGGAGAGCGCCAATCTCCTAAGTGCTTTTAGAGGATTAGAAGAAGGTGGGTGGAACTTAGGGAGTGAGGGGAACATACTGCTTCTCCCTCAAATCTTGGTATTACTGTATAGTTGCTGAGAGCCGAGCACCAAAATGTCTCTTAATTTTTATGCCACTCTGCCAAAACAGCAACTTAATTGGTAATATTATAGAGAAGGAAGAAGAAGAAAGATGTTAACCTCAAACCTGTGTGACGTAAATATCATCATTTGTTTTTGCCTTCTAGGCGACTCTGTGGACTAGATTTGATCTAAATTTAATAACAGTACAAAAATGTATATAATAAGCTGAAGAACATTACCATAGTCTCACTGTTTTTTTCATAGTCCAACGAAGAGCTGGAATTTACTCTTTTAAAACTTCACAACTTCAAGTGTTTCTAAAGGGATTACAGCTCCACTAAAGCTACTTTAGATTTTATCTTTTGTCTGATTTTGTATTTTTACTATTATGGGTTTTACTTTGGTGTTTTGGTGACTGTTTGTTATTGTAAAGTTTACATACATCTCTCTTTATTTGATAAATTTTCTTATACTGTTAATTTCTCACTATTTTATTGACATTTATTAAAATCTGTTTATTCTATTATTTCGATCAAATTTAATTCAGACTGAATTTCTGTCCTTTTCTCTTCAACCTATGAACAGCATTTTGTGTAACACCTGACTACATAAAAAGTGCTCTATAAAGTTTAGTTGATTAATTAATTAATTATACACTTCAGAGAAAAATACTGTGATGCAACTGAGCAATAATTAATAAATAAAGACAGATTTGTTTGCAGTGTCAACAATGTCATTCATACCACATAAAACTAATGGCCACATCCTTCAGATGCACCGCTTCCTATCTTACCATCAGGAGTTTAGGCTTACTGTGACTGCAAAGTGTCAACCACACATAAACATTTGTTTCATTCAACTGGGTTTATCAGCACATCGTCTTCAATGCTTTACACACACATTATGAATGTTCAACAGAGTTAATTCAAATGAATGGATTAGCTCAGCAGTTTGCCGTAAAGTTCTGTGGAAGCTAAATATCTGCAACTTAGGATGCCTGGTGGATAAGTGCAGCGTAACTAATTCAATCACTCACTAGAGTAATTTTACCCATTTCTCTCCTTCAAAAAGGACTAAATTAAAGTGTGTTTGTTGTTTCTGAAAATTAGCCTGAAAGAATTCATATTAGGATGAAGTATTTCACTGGATGTTTGTTCTGCATGATTGTCTTCAATGAAGCTTTGCCACGACTGCCTCCCAAGATGCTCACATTACAGACATTACGGCACGGCTGGAAATGGAGCTGAGGTGTAATCAGTGGCTCCAATATCCTCAATCAAAAATGCCTTGATTGAGACGCTGATCAGATACTTGATATAAGACTGGGATATCCCTACACCTTCCACTTTTCTCATTTTACAAAGAGAACCTCTCTCCTTGTTGACAATCTTTCCCAAACAACATGCAGCAGAAAAGATGAAGAGATTTAAGTAGAGAAAGAATATGAGGTGACATTTTATAAATTATGAGCTTTTGTTTTACAGATGCCACTCTATTGCATGCTTTGCATTTTTAGAAGTAATTTACTCTTCTTTATTTATTAGAAGATAGGGGAATGATATAAAGTAAAGGCCAGTGAGTCGGGACTTGAATTCGTAATGGCTACATCGAGGACTATGGCCTCTGAATATGGGTCGCAGACTTTACCCCTGCACCACTGCACCAAAATACAGAGCTTTCAACATTCTAGCATCACCTTCTCACTCATTTGACAATTTTGCAAACATCCCTTCAACCAGTGGTGCATGGTTTAAGGGGTCTCATCACCCCTTAAACCATGCACTACTGACTTCTTTGGACATGTAAAAAATTTCTGCAGCATGAGTCTGAGTTTGATAAACACTAAACATACGCATTACTAAAACACAGTCAGCAAAAGTGCTACTCTGCAGCAATGAGCCAAAAGTACATCCTTTGCTGATGCTAGGTCTGGAATCACGAAGATTCACTCATCTCAGGATGCTAAAAAAAGTCACCCTGACCTATTTTCTGATTATTTCAGCTACTAATACTTTGAGCAGTTGAGGACACTCACAGACTGAGTGGGGATTGAACTTTCATCAAAGTGTAGAAAAAATAAATAAAACAAGACAGTGACATCAAAGCTAAAGAAACATACGTGTTCGTGTCACATTAAAACACAGTGAGCATATTTTACCTCGTGATCTCAGTAGACACACATTGTACAAAGTGGGGGTGTGCCATTTTACGGATAAAGCTGGACTTCATGCTGTACAAAATATATTTGGTTTTTCTATGCAAGACATGATTTTCAATGTGACAACACACGTGGCAAAATAAACAATGTGATTGCAACTTATTCATGCATTTTTCCTACATAATGTACTGCAAGAAATAGGAACAGAAGTGCAGACAAACTTGATGGGCCAGGTATAAAATGTTAACCACAAAAAACTTTTTTTGCAAAAACAAAAGTCAGATACACACTCACCCATACACCAACACGCACACGCACGCCTACACACACACACACACACACAGACACAAAGCCTAAAATTTTGAGATGAAGGACATAAGTTTCAAACTGCTTTGCATAGCCAATGAAACCTTTTGGAAAAACCCCATAAGGGTCAGAAATATAAAATACAAATAATGTACAATATTTATACACCACTAATAATCAGCAGAAACCCCCACCAACTGCTAAAGTCACCACTGATATCCAGATTTGATTAGCACGTTTTTTCAGGTCAGTATTGTTGTGTTAGTTTAACATTTGCGTGCGGCACACACAGACCTACCACAGAGCAGGTTCTATCCTTCTCCTTTTGCTTGAGGCGTCAGGACCTCAATTAAAGAGAACTGCTTGTAGCAGTCATGAGCTCGACACACATACACAGTCACACCAACTCGCATTGCAAGTACGCACACACAGAGTACCCTTAAAGTATGAATATTTCACTATATCTAAGTCCTTTTACCTTGGAATGACCTGATTGTCCCACTATGTGTGTGTGTGTGTGTGACTTCATTTCCATAGAGGTATGTGGAAGTGCATTCAATCTAGTGCTCGAATAAAGACATGAACATTAATACAGGCACAGAGGACTTCATCCAATGACACAGAATATTAAAACATTAATGTCCTTTTTAAGGTTTTACTTCATAGTTGTTAAATGATGGCATGTTTGTCCCAGAATCGTAGAGTAAAGCATATTTTAAAACATTACTCACAACAAATTTCTGTTTTAAGTATTTTTCTTCATCTATTAGCAAATAAAACTTATACTTAACGGAAAATTTATTCTCAGAGGTCAAAGTATCATATTGGGGGCGTTGTAAGCACCGTTGCCTCACATTGAAAAGTTCCCCAAGTCTCAGCTGGAGCCGTTTGGTAAACAGTTTTCATGCACTTTTCATACCATAATGGAGTGAATTTATTTAAAAAGATGTTTCAAATTTAGTTTTTCTCCAACTCATCTGCAGCTTTCTGTCAAATCTGAGGGTATTGGGATTTCCAAATAGACTTTAGTATGCATTGCTGTTGTTTCTTTTTATCTCTACATTTTGGCCTGTAAAGAAGCTTTTAAATGTCCAGGGTGGAAGTCCATTTGTTTAGCCAGAGTATCTTCATTTAAGCCTGCAGGTTTCAGTAAATAACAGTGATGACCGTCTTAAAATCTGCAATACACCATCTTGCAATTACAATTTAAATACTACAGTAAAGTTTATGTTTAGAATATTAAAAAGGGGGTTCAGCTTGTTAGAAGTTGCAGAACATTATCCGTTTTTATGTAGGACAAATACATAAAATATTGGGCAAATATTAGCATTCAGTAATAGTATTTAAATTCATAATCCTTTTTTTCTGCTACAGGGACATCCAATGTCCCCTCACTTTTTCTTGAGCTGTCTATTATGGTTTCAGTTTTTACTATGTTTTTAGGTGAAGGTCATTCTAATTGTGTAAAATGTTTACATTTCTAAATAACAATATTTTCATTCTATAGGACAGAAAATTAGACCCAGTGACAAGCGACACTTACTGTTCATACACATACAGCCACATTCCTCGTCTGCTCAGCCGCACGGTGTTGGTGTAACTCCTGCGATCAGAAAAAGAAAAAAAAAAAATTGTTAGGTCTGTTAAAACAATATATTTTAGGACAGGTGAAGAGGGAAACATTTTGATCAATGAAACAGATTATCATTGTGTGGGTTGTTGTATCAGACGTTATCCAAAATAAGAAAATGAAAAGGAAGACATTAAGGTTCTTAATTATTTTTGTCCTATTTTAAAGAGGCATAATAATAATAATAATAATAATAATAATAATAATAATAATAATAATAATAATAATAATAATAATAATAATAATAAAAACACTGCTCAGAAAACTAGACCATAAATTAATTTAATTTAATGAATGATTAGATTAGCCTCCTGCCAGACTTCTCAGGCTATTGGTTCTGTCAGGCTAATCTGCTTCTTTCGCACAGATGGTCAATGCCCGGGCCAATTAAGCCATTTATTAGTGACTAGGCAGAAATAGAACTGCTGCCATTAGTCACTCACTTAATAATAAATATTTCCTATGTGAGTTTAGTTAATTGTGCATTTGGTGTTTCAACAAGATAAAAAGACATCAGCTTTTTTAAAGGTTTTATTTTATGGCATAAAATAATAAATTATTCTGGGGCAGATTTGATCTTAATCAAATGTGACAGGCAAAGATATATGGAGGTTAGCTCTCACACACAGCTGAGTGGTGGAAAGGGAAACCCGAGCCTGACCAGAAGAGGGATAACAGAAGTCCAAGAATAGTGGCAATCGATGGATGGGTAGCTGGATGCATAGAAGGAGGAAGGGAGGATGGAGAAGTGAGAGATGAGTGGTCTCCTGGGTGAAGTGGTGATAGTCTTGCTCTGTGTCTGTGGGACAAAGTCCTTCCCAAACTCAGGTGAGAGTGGCAGAAAGAGGAAGAACACAAAAACGAAGGAAGTAGAAAATAACAAAATCTAAAAGTGAACAGAAAGTAGAGTTAATTTTAAATCCCATGAAGTAATGTTTCTGTTTTAAAATGGAAATTAGTACTACTCTTATTATAGTTTCAACTTGTAAAGAAGAAATATATTCATTATTTGAAATCACCTTGGATCTGATTATGTAGCAACACCAAAGCAAACACCTTGTCCAACTTTGAGATGACCTGGAGATTTTTGAAAATAAATTTTGATATCCAGTATCTGAATATGTTTTTTTCTTTTTTCTTTTTCCCATGTCTTTAGTTAGAGATTTTTCTACATCCAGGCTAAAAAAATATACAAGAATAGAATGTTATTAAAAAATTAAATCATGGGCTGAAAAATATAAAGATTAAAAAAAGTATAAAGAGCTTAGGATTTATTTTTTTTTTTGCATAAAAACTACATTCTTTCATCGACAAAAAAATCCCCAAATATGGTACAATAAAATTATACTAATGTCCTGAAAATGTCTATAAAACAACACTTCAAGAAAAATATGGAGAAAACGCATTTCACAGGTAGCATACACAGCCACATAATATAATCACTACTGCATAAACACACACACGCACACGCCTCCCCCCCCACCACACACACACACACACACACACCTCTAGAATAGCTGTAAAAACAGGTATTGATGAGAGGGCCTAGTCAATGACCATCAGAGGAAAACAGAGACTGCCATTAGCCAGGCAGTCAATTGCTAAAGCATTCAGGGTAATTCTAGCACACACGTACACCCAGACATGGGGATACACATATCGACAGCAAGAAGACACCCCTCAGGGACATCTTAACCACATACAGGTGCATTTACACAAAAATTTAAGTGGAATTGCATCTGTTTTTCACATTCCCCTCTAGTATTATGGGTTATAGAAATATTCACCTCCTTTTTCAATATTTTTCAATCATATACCGCTTGGTATGCCTCTTCAATATTCCAGTCTTTACATCTAATTTTTTAAGTGTGATTTTTGTACTCAACTTCCTCTTTGTTTGTTTTTACCTCTATTTCATTGTCTTCTTGTCTTTCCCTCAACAAACGGCCCTCTTTGGCGCAAAGAAGCGATTGGTTGCTCCTGGGGGGGTCTTGATCAACTCATTAGTTCAGAGTAGTAGTTTGTGTGTATGTGTCCACATGTGCATGAATGGTTGGAATGATTGTGCATTAGCTGGTCATCTAATCAATGGGAAAAACCACTGAGCCTGTGCCCCTGCTTATGTTACTATTGGGGCTATTTATAGAAAAACGCACATGTTCACAGGAACCTTCAGAATCAGCTTTATTCTCAAAAGATGCTTTTTTTTCAGAAGACAACTACAAAGAGCTTGTGATGGAAACTAAAACAACTGAAGTAATCCAAGTAGCACAAAATTGAGAAAATGGAAAGTTAAGTGACACAGTGCCTTCAAAATGTTCACCAAAATGTTTGTTAAAATTACTTTGGAATTCTATCAAAATGCAAATAATTAAAACAATGTCACTTTTTTTCTTTGACTTCCCTTATTGTCTCACCATCCCTCAGCGTTACTTCCCCCTCCTTATCTGTCTTTTCTAGTGGGAGTGAGACAGATTAAAGTCAGTGCTGGTTTTACTTATCATACAGTAGCCAGCGCAACCCTCCGAGCAACAGAATGAGAGCAAACTGCAAAGCCATTCAACACAGGGTGGAAACACAATGCTAAAAGAGTACAAGGCAACACACACTGCAGTTAGTAAGGTTTGCTTCACATTTCAACGTCATGCATTTTTTTTTTTTTACTCTGGCTCTTAACTCAACTTTAACACCAGCACTGATGCAAAATATATGTAAAAAAACAACAAAAAAAAACGGGACATTGTGCAAGTTTTTGTCTTATAGTCAACAAAAGGTTTAACAATATATTGAAACAGCTCTGTTGACCATTTGCTACATTATTCTTGTTGTAAAGACAGACTGTCATCTTCATGCATGTCTGTGTTTGCATAAGTGCATGTGTTCTGTTAACTAACTCTTACTCCAACACCCACCCCTTTATTGTTTGTGTGTTACTCAGAGGTCCCACAGTCCTCTGATACACAAGCAGCACACAAACAAGGATTCTCACAAACAGTTAGAGCCTAATGAAGCAGAACTCAGCCTGGTGCCCATTAGCCTGATAATTAATAATTTCTCCCTGCCTCCTAACACACTTATCAACAAGCAGAGGAGAGTGTATGTGTGTTGCATTTAAAAGTGCATTGGGTGCATTTGTCTGTTTGCTCCTGCCATTGCATGTACACCTTGGAAGGTAATGTGTTTACCGTTTGGGCATTCACATGAAAGTTTAAACAATTGAAATGAAATAAAATATACAAATTCTAACAGTACAAATAAAACAGAGCCATATGTGTTTGGTCAATTGTGTTTTTGTTGCAACAATACTTCTTGGAAGAAATCTTACACTGCTGGAAACCATTTCCCTTTGTATGGTGACATATTTCTATGGAAATGCTTCTGTGTGTTGAGCAGCAGAGTAGAGGGGCTGCTGCCGTGACTTGTCAGTTCATCCTTACTAAAGCAGTCTCTTCTCCTGTTGGCTCTTCTTGTTTGGTGTTATAATAGGATGGGAAGATTGAAGTCTGAGTTATTTGTCCTGTCTGTCTCTGTGTTGCCCAGTATTAGACAGAAACCTGTCCAGACCCACAACTGTACAAAGACAAGGAGATAATGACAATGGTGGACAGATGGATTGATGGATGGATTGAAGCTTGAAGAAACATGACAGTGGGAATTTAAGTGTCTAGTCACTTAAAGGTGGGGAGTCTGTCATACAATGGAGAACTGTACCATCCCACAACAGTCTGGCAGGTCCTCCTCATACTGGTCACCAGCTTGGTCACACACACCTTGGTCACAGACACTATTGAGGGAAACAAATCCATTCTTCAGTTATTTTCACATGACTCCATTTTCTGTAATTTTCCCGATTTATTTCAATTAATTTTTGCTGACTACTTCCTCTGCCAATAAATTCGTCCCATTTGCATTACCTCTTTCCTTGATATGTTTGTTCCCTATTTCGGTCGTTTAAAGTTTTGTTCAGAGTGCCCAGTTTTTGACTTTCTTCCATCACTGTTCTATGAATTTTGGGATGATACATCTTATCCATTTCCACCCAATGTCTCTATTTATTTTATCTTTCATACCAACTGACCTCTACTGTCTGTCCTCCCTTTCCTATTTTCTCTACTTTCTTTATTCTTTCCTCTTGATAATTACTATGACTGTGGTAATCTATATATTGTTGGAGACATGAACAGATACAGCAAAAGGAAAAAGTAAAGCACAAAGAATGTATGAAATAAAGAACATCTTGCAGAAGAAATTAAGGGTTCAGCTCTTTTTTTTTCTAAATTTCCTTTTTCTCCCCTCCCTTACCCTATAGCCTTTTTGTTTAAAGTTCATGTTTTTGTAACTCTTTTTCTCCCACTCGCTCTACTTCTATTCCCTCCTTCATCTCTCTTTTCTCTGTCTGTGTGAACACAACATCAAAAGGCTCTGACTTAGATAAAGAATGACAGTATTTTCTATTGGTATGCAGGCAGACATGTCTTCTCCAAAGTGTTAGTCTAAAGGCCTCTGTTAAGTGTTTGTCAAGACTTAAAGTCATTGTTCTGCTCTCCTCTCCCCTCTTTAGATCTCAGACCTCTTCCCATTTCTTTTTCTGTCTCACTTCTTCTACCCTTTTGTACTTTGATGGAACATTTAGTTCTGCGAGTGTATTTGTTAATAATGCAAGGCTGGGCACCTTTATTAATATCCTGAGTAAAGATATAAGTAGACCTTGAGTAAATTAATTTAAAATCTATTTAGGTGGTGTGATTTCTTGCTTATTTTCTTTGAAAAATTATGCAGTTTGATATGATCTCATGCTAAGAAACAATTCAAACAAATTTTAAATTTTCAACAAAAATTTTAAAGTTTACACTTTTTAAAAAACTCATCAGCTTTTTGAGTTATGACCAAACACAGACGCCTTTTTCTTTTAGTTACTTGCAAGAAAGCTGGAAAAAGAACCGTGCTTGACTTAACAATCCCTGATAAAGAGGAGTATTTAAAGGGAGATAAAACAAAAATAATATCCAAATATGAGAAAAATGTTTTTGCTCACAAAAGCTAAATTTGCCGAATTTGCTGCACTGAGGCTGTAACTAGAACCGCCTTGGTCAAATGAGACTAAAACTGAACATTTAACAACAAGCAGTCCAGGTTGATTACCCATGAAACAAAGAAATAGCATGTAGAAAACACACTTCTTGTCCATCATTAACTATGAAGGATATGGACCTGTTTCTCTTCAAAAGTCCTTCTGAATCCTGTAAGTGTTGATAGCATCATTACATGTTTATAAACATTGTGTTTTTGTGTCTGATATGATGTAAAGCACTTTGAAATGCCTTGCTGCTGAAATGTGCAATACAAATGAAATTTGATTGATTGATTGATTGATTGATCTGGTGAATTTTTGGGTAATAAATAGCAGATTCTATCACAAAGTCAAACATAGACCATCTGTCAATGTTAGATTAGTCATATATTAGTCAAAAAGGTAAGTCAATACATAAACAGACAATCAAGTGCCACGTTTAATGATTCTTAATTTATGAGGATTATTAATTATTTTCATATTGATGGAAGGTTTAGTGAGACATATCCTCATCTATTCCCTACATCTTGTCTTGATGACCACAGGAGCTCGGTACCTGACCTCCATGTGACCCTGCAAGGACAAGCTGGTAAAAACAATGTATATTTGATCAAGCAGCAAAATATATACTCATCGAGAGAAACAAAATAATCTGTTTTTAATAATTATCTCTGAAAGTATCATGTGAACAACATTTCATAGACTTCGAAAGAAATGCTATTATGTGAAAATTTCAATAAAAACTGGAACATTGGATACCCGATAGGTGCATTTGATACAATGTTTGACCTCAATGAAAAGTGGTTCACTAACCTGACCTAATGTCAGAAGATACAGGCCAACATACATTTCATTACTGGGCCGCAAATACAGAAAATACTGAGACTGCAACGATTTTAGAACATTTTTAAGTTAGTAAGAATAGTTTGATCTATTAACAAGAAATTGAATAGCAGCAAATATTCTGTGCTTTTTCCATTTTCCTCTCCTATTTCATCACTGCTGTTTAAATTACTGTTCCCCTCATACTGCTTTCGGTTCCTGCCATCTACCTCGGGATGCTTCCCCCTCTTTCTTACGGGAAAACCTAAGCCATTTATGTGTACATGTGTATTATCATCCCATTCCTAACAAGGTTACACTCAGGGCCTGTAAACAAAACGTCTCTTTCTTTGATGTCCAACACAACATTCTATAGGGCGGAACTGTTAATCACTGATAACCCTGCAGCATGTCATCTACTGTTGTCGCTCCATGTGACTCATCCTTAATCTTCAATTGTTGTCCTCCTGTCTCTCTGTTGTTTCACCTCTTACCTCTCTCCTTTTTTACTGCTCACTTATTGTCTTACTGTGGTTTTCTCTCTTCTGCATCCTTTCGTCAACCCCTCCTTTCATCAAGTCCGTTTTCACAAGAGAGTTTGCATCTTGTAGTGCTGTATGGCTCATCGTCATTTTAGTGTGTGCTTTGTGTTGTTAGATATTGTCAATGGTGTGAGCGTGAGTGTATTGATGCCAGAAAAGCAGATTATGAGTTGATTTTGGCAAAGGAGGCTGTTAATTCTTTTAAACCAACAAAACCCTTCCATTAGCCTCCTGCTGATGTCCTGAAAACAAGACACTGTGAAGCTCCCAAAACACACCAGAGTCCACAGTTAAACATGCACAGTTCCACAGGAAACTAACTGAAACAATTAAATTATACAAGCAGCACAGACAAACAAAGCTCTTATGGTAATTTTTAATTGCTAAATTTTTTTACAGTTCCAATTTGTAGTTTGATGTCCTTTTTAGTGACGCTGAGGCAGGTAAATGTCATATCTTTTAGGAAAATGAAAAGCATTACTGCCACATTACATTAAAGATGATCCACAACTTATGTGTGTAGAGAATTTATCATATAATTGTATGGATTTTCTTGTTTAGTTTGCATAAAAATGTAAGAATTTGTTGTTGTTGATTTTCAGGAATCAGCTTGTCTTCTTTGCTTTAACTTAGTTGATGTGGTCCAACATCATACTCTGTCCCATTTGCTAATTTTGACATTAGCATATAAAGTCCAAGTTTGTAACACTTGCCGTATATTAGCAAAAAACTACTGCGCCCCAAAAAATCCTTCAAAGAGCCTCCAAATGATCAAATACTTATTAGCTGAACAAATGGCAAAGTACATCACAGTATGTCAGCATCCCTGTGTGAGTGAATCTTCAGATTGTCTGCATAATCTAGTACGAGATTAAATGTGTTGTGACATTTGAGTAATTGATTCTATAGCATTGGCACATCTATGACATAATGCTATGTGCTTCTCTCATAGCATTAACACTCTTAGCAAAAGGTATCTGCAACCTGGACACATAAACAAACAGGCGTGGATTAGGGTGATGCGGTGGCAATAAGTCGCCACGTGTTTTTTGCCAAACTTTCATCCTCTTAACTAAAAACCACTAATAAAAGTGTGTGGCTAGCCAGCCAATACAGCCTGTTAGGTTAATCAGCTGTGAATTTCTACTACTTCCCAAAACAGCCCAGAATTATTCTGTTAAGCCAAATTCAAACACACATTTTAACATTTTAAAATCTCATAAATCCTTGTGGTTTCTCCATGACTTTAAATTGTATATTTTGCAAAAAAGAATAAAAGAAAATCACTATTTACTGCTATTAATTTATTGTGCTAATTCACCATAAATTGGTGGCTTTTATCAGTCTAGTTGCCATGGCATTAAATCTGTGTATACTAGAGTGTGCCAGGTCCCTTTGCCCAGGTCCCTCTTGAAAATGAGATCTAGATCTCAACGGGGTTTACCTGGTTAAATAAAGAAAAATGAAAAAATGAATGATTGTCAAATACTTATAAAGGTGATTCTGTCTCACGATTTCCTAAAACACCAAGCAGAAATTAAATGGTGTGACTGGGTTATTAAGGACATTAGAAGACCTCAGTGTTCATCCGGTTACATTATAATTAAATATTCTGAAGTAACATGTTTAATTAGTCAAAATCTAAAAGTTGCCTCAGACTTAATGCTAACTTTACTTTAAATAAATGCTTCACAAATTCTAATGCAAAAACTGCACTTCATTTTGACTCATAATGAATATTTATTGAGTGTTTGCTTAAGATCAACACCAGTACTATTTTAGAAAACAACTTCTTGTAACAGTGCAGACAGAGAATAGGATCTGGCTAGACTGGCAGGGAGGCAAACAGGCAGTGGATTTGGGCTCTATGACTTGCTGCATGGGGATACACACCGAGAAACCCATCAAAGCACGCATACACCAGTTGGAATATCCAGAGCTTCCACTGAACAGGATTACTTCTGTCATGGGAAGACTGGTATCCCCTCATCAGGGCACACACACACTCGTACGCAACACACCATAATGGTTCACTGGGCAACCTGATAAGAATGTGTGTGAATTTGTTAGTGCATACATGTATGTGTGTGCTGAGAAGTCTCTGATGGCAAGGATTAGGGACTCTTGACTCTTGACAGTCTCTCTGCAAAGTACCAATCAGCATAAACATGCTCTTCTCTCTCACACAGACATAAAACATGGACTTATGCTTTGGATTTTACTTTAATACTTTGTTTTAAACATCCATATGAGATATTGAAGTACCTAGTATTTTTAACATTATAATGTTTATGCTTTTTTATATCTGCCATTCATTTATGGATGACATTTTTCACACTTAAGCAATGTGCAGGTTTTTGTGTTGGATCTCATAAAACAGGCATCTAAATAATTAAATGTAAATTTTGACCATTTGAATATTTAAGATACAATATATATAGGTATAGGTACATCTATCTAAATCTATATCTATATCAGAGAGATATATAGACAGATATATAGATATATAGACAGAAATAGACATATATTTCTTAAACATGTGCAGTTTAAGAGACTGCAGTTGCATAGGTTTACGAAAGGGTTGAAAAGAATAAATGGAAGGAACATTAAGATCTGAGAGGAAGAAGACAAGATGAATGTTAGAGGAAGGGAAAGGCAGCACTTAACCCCTGGTTAGTGGGGTTAGGTCCCTGTGGGAGTGGGGGAAGAAGGTCTGTGCACGCCTACACACACACACACACACACACACGCACGCCCACGCGTACAGTAATATACAAAATACACTATAGTTGCTTCTACAAATATAAAAATTCACTTTCACGCTCACTGTGTATCAAAATGCAGACACTTTCATAGGTTTGAATTCTTAAGGGGCACATTTGGACCTGAAAAAAATTCTGACTCAAAACGTCCCTCTCCCACCTCCTCACCCCCTTTCATTTTCACACACAGGAATATGCAATCATGCAAAGGCATTTGGAAAAAGGCTAAAAAACTCTTGAGTTTGTAACAACTCAAATTCTTTCAAGTTCCAATAAAAATGACAAAACAAAATTACAGTAGGGAACATTTGTATAAGTTATGTCATTACACAATGAAACAGACAAAAGACAAAAGAGACACAGGGATAGAAAAATAAGCTACAAAAAATTAACCAGACAGAAAAAACATATATGTCTATATACCGACAGCAAAAAGAGGAGCAAGTGAGTGCAACTCAGAGACAGAGCATCAATTATTTAGGAAAGGTAACGTGAAGCTTCCTTGGATCAGGCAAACTGCTGGCTCTTCCCCAGAGAAAAGAGAGAATGAATTAGGGTGAATTTATTAGAGACTTTATGTGTGCGTGTGTGTGCAAGTACTGATACTGTCCAGGCAGCCACCTTGATTTCTGAAGCTGTGCGGCTGCATTGCCAGAGACCCACACACATGCACACACTCACCAACACTCATCCTGAGAATCCCAAGCCTGTTTCCAGGTTCATTAATAAAACAGCAGCTCTTTATATGTGCTCTTCCCCTCGCTGTCTTGCCTTTCATCCTCTGTTTGTTCACACACACTATGGGATTTTATTGTGTGCGCGCGCGTGTGTGTGTAAACTCCAACTGGGATTTAGGCATTGCCCGACTGTTTGTTCATCAGTCAGACAATAGTTGACCCTGCTGTGGTACATAACAAAATCTGATCCCTCTTTTATCATGGGTAAAAGGAAGCACCATTCAATCCCAGCTTCATACGTTGGTATAAAGCTGGGATTGGTAAATTTCTGTTGGTAAATTGCTCCAGTTGATTCTGACTTTTGTTAGTTGCATTACTGACGTCAGAAAACGATACGTTAGTACATTTATTTTATTCATGTAGGAATAATTTAACAGCTTTTGTAGAGGATAGATTACGAAGACACAATTTCTTATATTTATTATAAAATTGAGAAAGAATTTATTTTTTGGGAGGTTAAATAGGACTACTTCAATCACTGCTAAATTTTGGGATTTCAAATGCTACTAATAATCTAAGATATTGTTATTGTTGTTTGATTGTAGATTGTATAAGTAGCAAGCTGTGATAAGATTGATATTTTGTGGTCCTTTATTAGTGTTCAAAAATAATAAAACATGTTTTTTTCTGATCAGAACTGGCATGCGCATTCTGGAATATCTAATACCTTTTGAATCCACTCTGATTTTTTAATTCTTAATCTCCCGCTTTTCCTCTTACAGTGTAAATTATTTTAGCAAAAAATGTCTCAGCAGAATTAAATGATATTTTTGTTTCTGGAAAAAACTATTGGAGACATAAACCAACCAACAATATAGTAGAACGTGAGTTACCACAAGACTTGCAGAATTTGTAAAGGTATAAATGTGCATTATACTTTGTGTCAGAATTAATCCTGAATTAGCCATTAAATGAGACAAGTTCAGACATTTTCTATTCAATTTGCAGACTAATCCAGGCCTACTAAGCCAGATCTGTCCAAACACGAGGATATCACTAAAGCATGAAATATAAATCTGGTAGTTATTTTGGATTTCTCAAAATAACTACCAGATGTCATCCAAACAGTTTACCTTCATGTAACTAGAGATGACAACTTACCAAATCCTACAGCTAGAAAATTGCAAATCTGGTCTTTCATCAATACCACACCTGTACTACACTACCACATAATTTACATTACAAGTATTCAGCAAATGGCGTAGCAACATGACTCAATCTCATGCTGCGCTATGCAAACACCTTGTTTGCATTTGCGAAGATTCACTCACTCACCTCAGCATGCTGAACTGTTGAACTGAGCACCTTCTGACTTATTCTCTGATTAATTCATCTAATAATTATTTGCCCAATTACGGGCTTTCACAGACCATTAAACCATCAAAATGCTAGATGAAAAATTGGTGATAAAGGGAAGGGCAAAAGTATGCTCCCTGTTCTGATGCAATTGAATAATGAATTTCACGCCTTAAGTTTAAATACACAATAAATATTCAAAGTGACTGTGCATTCTAAACAACACACATACTTCAAAGTGTCATTTTTTTGACATGCCAACATACAAGATAAGATAGAAAACTGAGGATGTGTTGGATTGGGTGTTAATTAATAAAGGAAATAAATAAAGCTAAGTTGAGAGAACGTAATAGAAAATAAAACATAATCAATAAAACCTAACTAATGCAATCTTTCATTAATAACCTTGTCATATTTTTCCTCCAGGATCCTCTTCAATCCATACTGTTGATCCCTCTCTCGTCTGTTTCTACTAAACTTTTGTCTTCCCCTTTAATCTCATTCTCTTATTCTCCAACTGAAAAAACTAATTTCTTTTTTTTTCTGTCTGTTTATCATCCCTGCCTCTATGTTATGTCAGAATATAATTGTATTTGAAGCATCAGCTGAATATCAAATATATAACTAAGTAATGTAAGTCTCATGTAAGCTTGTGCAGGCTGTGTGTATGTGCGTGTGCTTTTCTGGTTAGTGTGAATTCATAATTATCTTAAGTCTGTGAATGCAGATGGCTCAGTCAGCGGTTCTGTCTCCAACTCGGCAGCTGTATCTTTTTTTGCACCTCTGTGACGTGTCTGCGTGCAAAGTGTGTGTATGGGTGCGCGTGTATGCGTGTGTGTGCATGTGATATCTGGAATAGGGATCTAAACAGTTTTCCAAATTAGAGAAGGGAGACGTCAGAATGCTATTGTAAGAGATCCACTTCCTGTCTGATAAGCAAAAATCTCCCTTTCTTCCATCAGACCTCTCTCCCTCTCCCTTTCTCACACACACATGCATACACACACGGAAGTAGAGAAATCCTGACAAGCAAAATTTGCTTTGTATTTCTTTACACTCTGTTCTTTCCATCGTTTTGCCTTCACCTCCCATCATTCTCTTTTTTTCCTCTCCCTTTTTCTAATAAGCACAGGTTTACTGCTGAGTGTGGGCAGGGCATATGAAGCGGGAGGTAAAGACAAAAAAAAGAGAAAAAGAAAGAGGTTCATGCAAAACTGGAGGTACAAAAGAAAGGAAAGAGGGAAGATTTAATGCCATTACCAGTTCTTATAGGTGTTCACAAAAACACACTCATTATCTCATTATGTGTTTTGCACCTAAAGGGGGCAAAACAAATGACTTTAAATTTTACTTAAAACTTCTCCTCTCCCATGTTCTTGTTTTCTTCTGGTTGACCCGTTTTGACATGTTATCATAATTATTAAAATATATCAATATGTTGACCATGCAACTATTTACCATATCTCTCAAGAAAAAACTAGAAATTACAGTTTAATGGTATTGTCACAAAATTGGTGGATAAAACCAGTTACAATAATTGAAGCAAGAGGTTTTAAGGTTCACATAATTTTGAAACACTGAATTGACATGTATTGTTGACATTTCTTATAATATTGAGCTAATGTCTTCTTCTTGAATTATAGATACTAAATTTCTTCCTTCCTCCTAAACCAATTCTTCCAAATAAGAAATGGCTATCTTAAGTGATTTTAGTATATTAAAAAGCTAACTCCTATGAAAAATTGAGCAAAACAGCTATGCAGGTGCTACAGGGCAATATGTCACTTCGGTTTGAAACAGTTTACAAAGCCAGGTTCCTCTTAGATAAAATTTCTTGGACATGAGAGTGTTTTTAATTCTAACAATGTCAACAGAAATTATGTTGAATTAAAAATATTAAAGGCGCATTATTTCACAGTACTAAAACTAAGACTGTAATTCTAAAAGAAACAATGATTTGCAAAGCCTCACACTGAGTCAGCCAGTGATTGCATGGAGACTCAGAAAATTAATCTAATCATGAACAACCGGTGATCAGCAACTTTAAGGCTGAAAAGCAAACAGAAAAAAAAATTGTAGATTCAGCTCTAATAATAAACACAACAGCAATACAATAATGGATTTGTTATAGTGAATGTGTATAATTATGCAGTAAAATAAATGCTGGACACTTATAGTCATAACATCGAGCCTGTAGACTCAAGTGAACACTAAAGAGAAATGAGGAGAATCCAGAATATTCATTAATCAGAGCTTTAGGTTTTTATGAGGATGGTAATAAAATATGGCTGAATAAATGTGAAGCTGCTGTATGTTTATACATCTCTGTGTGGATGCGTGCTTTAAGAAGGGTGAGTGGGTGGCATGTATTTGCCTGTGGGTCACAGTAGGCCCATCTGCTGTAAACCAAACCAAATCAAACACACTGTGAAGGAAACCGGACTTCCTCGCTAACCCTGTCCTACCAACACACACATCCACTATAGTTATTCATATACAAAGGTTTCTGTGTGTGTCATTTCTCAAGGACCTGTAATATTCTGCTGTTTCCATTAGGTACAGTGGAACAGTCATCTTTTGTTGTGGTTAACAGGAGAAAGGAAGATAAAGGCAAAAGTTTATAGCAAGAACTTTCAAACCAGTAGTGAAAAAAAGAATGAAAAACAAGGTGGTGAGGTAGCAGGAGGACAGGAAAACTCTGTAGTGTCACCAGAGGCATGTTTGTGTTGAAACTTGGTTTTAGGATAGATTTAGTCATGTTTTAATAATAAATTTACCCAAAAACAAAAAAGGATAATAAAGAAACTGACCATGAAATATAGTCATTTAACCACGTCAAAACTATCTGTAAATTCTCAAAGGAGACAGAAACTATACAACATTTAATTACTCTCCTCCAAGAATTAAAATTAAGTCTTTGCACTTCCTCGAGCAACAATAATTTCTCAGTTAAACTGTGATACTATGCTGGGTCACTATTCCCAACAACACGCTGCCAGAAAGAAAAATAGAAAATGATTCCTCCACATATTTTTGCAACTACTTAACACTAACCATCTTTCATGCACTAACAAAAATAAATCTTTCCTATTTTCTGTAAACTTCAAGAGGGGAATTGAAGATGTTTTCAGTCTCTATGTCCTATATCCTGAAATAAGAACTGAAATGAATATGCATAAAGCATAGCGCTACATGCAGGTGACATGGTTGACTTGAGTTTCTGCAGCAAAACACAGCACCAGACAAATGTTTTCTGCGTCTCTTCTCTTTAGGAAGACAACAATGAGAAAGAGAGGAACGGTAATCTCAGGGGAATCCTTCTTTCACTCAGTAAATGAAAAACTAACACACTAATGATGCTAAAACACATGCAAGGGAGCAGACTGGAATGGAAGCTCAGATGTAAGTAGCAAATGCAGAAACACACACAATCCACCTCATAGAGTTAGTTTTTTACATGGCACATTTAAGTGAAATTCCTACTTTTTTCTAGTTCTTGTGTAATTTTGCTCTGGATTTATGGTGGAGATAATTTCTACACACCAAAGTAAAACTGGCAGATTTTTGTGACAAAAATCAAGACCACAATATATGATTTCAAAACATTTGAAACTACCTATGAGCCATTGCAAAACCATTGATAAACCTTAAACATTAGCTTTTGAAAGCTTTACCGGTCGATCTACGGTCCCCCCCTCCTCTATGGTCATGAGCTTTGGATCATGACTGAAAGAATGAGATCGCGGATACAAGCGGCTGAAATGGGTTTTCTTTGTAGGGTGTCTGGGCTCTCCGTTAGAGATAGGGTGAGAAACTCAGTCATCCAGGAAGGACTCAGAGTAGAGCTGCTGCTCCTTCTCGTCGAGAGGAGCCAGTTGAGGATGCCTCCTGGTATCCTGGACGCCTCCCTGGTGAGGTGTTCACGTCCCACCGGGAGGAGGCCCCGGGGAAGACTCAGGACACGCTGGAGGGACTATGTCTCTCGGCTGGCGTAGGAACGCTTTGGGATTCTCCTGGAGGAGCTGGTGGAAGTGGCTGGGGAGAGGAAAGTCTGGGCCTCCCTTCTGAAGCTGCTACCTCCGCGACCCGACCCCGGATAAGCGGAAGAAAATGGATGGATGGATATTAGCTTCTTTTTTTCTTTCTTTTAAACAGACACAGCATTCTGATTCACAGCTGCAACATTTATTTTTGAACACAGCACCTTCTTTCGTATTTTTTCCTGTGGCATATTTTATGCAGGACTTCTTTATACAATGGCCTTCATCTTGACACACATTACAATAAAGTCTCCCCTTTTACTTTTATGCAAAAAATATAAACTTAGGATGCAGTTGAAAACAAATATTTACATACACAGCATCAAAGAGCATAACGACATATAAATTCCATTTATATTTGATTTTGTTAAAAATCAAAAAAATTATATAAATTTGTATTTGTAAATAGTTGGTCTAAGCCGCATGTAATTAAAACATTACTTTTTGACTTCCAAAGCTGCTAAACATCCTCACCATGTATTTACTTTGAACGTTTTTGGTGTCTGACCTGGATAGAATTATTTGTGCTCTTTCTCTCTATGGTTGCTGAAAACATCATAATCAACAGAAAAAAAGGACTAAAGATGCAAACGTAAAACAGTGACCAGTTAAAAGCACACGAAGGAAATGCAAGAATAAAGCTGCATTTTTGGAAATGGTTAAAAGGGAGCAAAAGAAAAAAAAACGGTACAGAGGGGATTTAGAGAGGGAAGGATACAAAGGTAGGGGTGAAGGAAGACGAGGTTAGGTGAGACAGGGTCAGACGGTTGGAGGAAGCTAATGTCTTTATTTCCTGGAGAGGTGGGACCTTGCATTTACCCCTGAGGTCATTGGTCACAGACAGGGTCACTGGGAGTGCTGTGAGTAGGGTATCTCAATACAGGGGGAGGTGTGAAAATATATATATAAGAAAAAAAAGTGGAGTGAACAAGAGACAGAGTAAAAACAGAATGAGAGGAAAAGAAGAAAAAGGAAGCCCTAGTTTGAGCCAAGAGTGGAATGTGTAAAGGTGGAAAGGTTGAGAGGGTGAGAAGGTAAGAATACTCGAGGGAGAGAGGAAAGGGGGGCACACAACCACACAGGAAATAATTGTTGAGTATAGAGAGTATGTGTGGAGTAGTTCCTGTCACATACAGTAATATACTGGAGCTGATTGTGAGTGCATTTTTATCTGCATATTGTGTCTCAGACTTGTACTGTTACTGTAGGCTTGTGCCAATGCATGAACACGTTTTTTTTTTGTTTTTTTTTTTTGTCTCCAGAGACACGAGTTTACAGAGAAGCTGACAGATAAAAACAAACTGAGAGGGTGTACCGCACTTTCTCTTGAGTATTGTTAGCGGTTATCATCTTGAACTGCTTTACAAACAGCCTTCAATTGACATAGATTATATTTGTCAAAAATAAAGTGTTTAAGTTTTATTTATTCCATCTTCTTACTACATTACAAACAATTATAGAGTTATAATCTGATACACACTGACAAATAAACAATTAAATATATCCTTATTGTTAGTACATTTGCTTCAATTTAATAATATGCTCCACACTTGTTAACAATAATAAAGGCAACATTCATCCAACGTAATTCCATTTCAAACTCTGCAGGCAATTCGATCTTTAGTATTTCTTACAGTCAAACATTTAAACACTATTGTGTGTGTTTCCAAGTTTGCTTCCAAGTTTGCAATGCTTAACTTCTCATAGTGTAACAGGTCTATTTCAGGCTACCACCAGTGTTATGAAGTCAATTAAAAGTATTTAATTAAGCAAAACCACAGGTTAGGACCAACCGATGGTCAAAAGAAAGCATGGAATTGCAGAACATAAAAACATGAAAGACAAACAACATCTAAAGGCCTGGGATATTCAGTACTGAAAGAACAGAAGCAAAGCTGTTGTTTGGTAACTGAAACAAAGTGAGAATAATAAACCTGATTGAGAAAATGAATTTAAAATATAAACAGCAGAATGGTAACATGGTTCAAATGCCTCAACCTTCACAAAATAGTCCAAAACTGAGAAAGAGTACCATCTGCCACACTGCATCAAGCTCCCACTAAAAATGGCAGTTAAAATATGTTGTTGTTGTTTTTTTACTTTAGTCAGATGCAAGACATACAACTATTTAAGTAAGGAAACATATTTCTTATTACACTGTTTTCATTGTGTATATTGAGAGACCCCATTTATCATTTTAAACATTGGACAGGTTGGTCATCCTGAAGCATAATGATTATTTGTAAATGCATTCATTATAATATTTTATTTATTTAACCTTTATTTCACTTAGACAAATACCACAGATTAAATATTTCTTTTATAAGGGAATCCTGGCTAAGGCCGGCAGCAGCATGTAGAAAATTCACAGGAAAAAAGAATGCCAACGACAGGACTCCTTTTCTACAAATGTTAGGTTTTAACCATTTTACCTGGTGGTAAATCCAGAGCATACATTCAATCCTAATCCAAGAGGGATTGTACTTAAGTAACTGAATGACTCAGCAAATTGTCCTGGCTGCCAGATGACACACGATATTTGAATTCAGGTGTAAATTTCCCTCCTCTTGTTCTTTTGGTCTGCTGAATAGTGACTCAGCAGCACCAAATACAGCTCTGATATGAGTTTCTCTTTAAAGCCCTATTTCAGTCTCATTCAAGGGTTATTCATGGTTCTGTTCTGAGTATTGGACATCTCTTTGACAGAATGTGAGTCAGTCAGCTATAAATATGAATGGCCTTTCTGCTCGGCCAACCACGTGGATTAGCAACTCTTCCAGCTTTTCCACTACACTCAAAACAAATGGCACCTCTCTCTCTCTCTCTTGGTCTCAGTTTCTCTCTCTTAGTCACTCTCTCAGAGATGCACCAATTCTCTCCTGGTTCAACTAAAACATGCATATGCATACTCACTGGATGAAAGGTACTCAGGCTGACAATAGCCACACCCATACCAAAGTAAAAAATAAATCATAATTGTATGTTTTCTTGATGTTACACTTCAGTGAAATCCTCCTGCCAACACTTTTAAGAGCTACCATTACTAGTAATATAGCAAAAAGGTTTACAATGAACCTCCACCTACTCTCAGGTCAGTATTCATGTATTTACGTATTCCTATTCAGGTTTTTCTGTTCAATCTAGCTCCAAATTATTAATGAAAAATTGGCTTATTTGCACATTTCTTCATGGAACCCATTTAAATATTTAAAAGAAAATGCAGTTTGGGAAGCTGAAATAAACCACAATGCTTCTTGACACTTAACTGGTTCTCGGATTGGTTTCAATCCAACCACTTTTAGATTGGCGTTTCTGAAGCAGCCAATCCAAAAGCACAATTCATTTTCCTTGTGGCTGATTGGCTGTAACCCCAAAAGTAGAGATAAGAAAAACTGTAGTTTCAACTGCATAATCAGCTGTAACTAGATTGTATATTATCGTTCACATTAAATTAACCTATTCAGCAGTTTACAGACCTGAGTTTTAGGACTTACAGTTTTTTAGAGCAGAATTTTGAAATAATGGTTCCAAAAGGGACTAGGCTCTGTCCACCTTTGCACTTCTGTTTATATTGCATTGAACAAAAATATTCGTGAACATGTTTCTTTCACAGAAAATGGAGGAAATTATGTCATTGACCTACATAGATAATTATAGTTAGCTTAAAAATAGTTCCCAGTAGTTTTTAGACTTTCAATATGAAAATGACCACCCCGAGTGTGAGATCATTTTCAGATCTGAGTTCAGCTTTCTGTGACATGGCAAACAAAAAACATGACTGAAAGGAAAGGTGATGAAACTGAAGTTTCCGTGACACATTTCAGCAGGAAAGTATCACTGACAGCTCTTTCACAAAACTAATTTAAGTTTCATAAAAAATTTGAATTGTACAGTTTGAACATAAAAATTATTGGGGCCTGCCCATAGCAATGCATAAGGAGAGCAGTGACTGACTTGCGAAGCAAGTCAGTCACTGCCTCCATGCATTGCATGGCAGGCACCTATTGTTCTACACCCAATAGAATGTCTCTTTAAGTATTATTGGGGCCTGCCCATAGCAATGCATAAGGAGAGCAGTGACTGACTTGCGAAGCAAGTCAGTCACTGCCTCCATGCATTGCATGGCAGGCACCTATTGTTCTACACCCAATAGAATGTTTCTTTATTATTATTATAGTAACTTATTCTTCCGTTACCGTTAATGCGGCTCGTACCGCTGCGAGCCCACCCATAAAAGTGGTATCAAAACGTGCGGCTCGAACCCGGCATTGGAGCTATTACTTTTGGTGGGATTTGGAGTTACCATGGCGACGTAAAAAGCAAAAAAACGACCCCAAAATCACTAACGAGCTCACCAGGTGCAATCTCGTCGTCAAGGGGATGAGGCAACCTCTAAATCTTAAAAATACCCTATTTTTGAGGATTTTCTGTGTCGTCATAACTTTATGTAGAAACTCCATTCAAACTTCATTTTGTAGATACGTCCGTGATCTCTTTTATAGTGAAGACAGCACGTCAATATGTATTATGGTTTGTCCACAACTTCTTTCTAAGCGACCCAAAGTTTTTGATTTTTGGAAAAATCAGAGTGTGAAGGCTGCTCCGCTAGAGTGAGAGTCAGAGCGACATTTTGACCCCAAATCATTTTTTAACTCGCCCTCACGCTCACAAATATTGCATGATTGGTATCAAACTTGGTCCTGACATTGATACGCGTGCCTGCTCCGGTCAAATGTTTTCAAAAATTATCTAGCGCTTACAGTTTTCTCTCCAGGTGCTTCAGAGCAAAGTCATGCACCAGGGTAGCAGACAGATCTCACTGATTCACTTCCATGTATTTCTGATAAATTTCAGACCTTGGCACACACTTTTTTTTATCTCATCGCTGTTAATACTGTGAGTGAGGTAGAGATATGAATGGCGGGACTATGTGAGACGACAAATAGCCGTCTCATATGCTTCAAACGGTTTTTGAATATGTATTACGGTTCCCGAACGGGAAACAGTTGTTTGCAATGCTTTTTTTAGTCAAACTGGCTGGCTCAAACAGAGAATTGTCTCCCCCTGGATGTCTCACTCACAGCTGGCAGAGAGGATTATTTACCATGGCAACGGAACCCAAAGCAGGGAGAGCTGCTTAGACTACAAATACGCATCACTGTAGTTCTAACTACTAGTTCAGTTAAAACAGAGGAGGACTGAGCTGGCCTTTAGAACAACTTGCTGCTATGGGCTGTATATAACTCATTTAACCCTGTCACTGTTACACATGGGATGAGTCTAGCCCTTCAAAATGAAGCTTACTGAAAATTTCAAAATAAAAGCCCTTGAACATTTTTACATCAGGTCATTGCTTTTTTGAGCGTTATATGACTGTTACACATGGGATGACTTTGACCCTTTCAAATGAAGCTTAACAAAAATTTCAAAATAAAAGCTTTGGCAATTTTTACATCATATATTTGCTCATTTTTGCTTGACGTGACTGGTTTATCCAAAGCACTCTTACACATTGGATTAGTGTGGGCATTTAATATGAAGCTTACTGCAAATTTCAAAATAAAAGCAGGGAGAGCTGCTGAGGACTACAAATACGCATCACTGTAGTTCGAACTACTAGTTCAGTTAAAACAGAGGAGGACTGAGCTGGCCTTTAGAAAAACTTGCTGCTATGGGCTGTATATAACTAATTTAACCCTGTCACTGTTACACATGGGATGAGTTTGGCCCTTTGAAATGAAGCTTACTGAAAATTTCAAAATAAAAGCCCTTGAAAATTTTTACATCAGGTCATTGCTTTTTTGAGCGTTATATGACTGATTTAATCCAATGACTGTTACACATGGGATGACTTTGACCCTTTCAAATGAAGCTTAACAAAAATTTCAAAATAAAAGCCTTGGGAATTTTTACATCATGTAATTGCTCTTTTTGGCTTTATGTGACTGGTTTATCCAAAGCACTCTTACACATTGGATTAGTGTGGGCATTTAATATGAAGCTTACTGCAAATTTCAAAATAAAAGCCTCAAAATGCCCCTCTGGACAGTGCACCGCCGGAGGCGGTGCAGTGATATCATTCTGCATTATCTGTTTATCCCAGGTTAGGGAACTGCCTTGCGCAGCAAGGCAGTTCATTAGCATTAGCCTTTTAGCTTAAATAAGCTATTTTCTATTTTTCAGACTTATTAGCCATGTTTAGTATACTTAATGGAGTAAGTAAATGACAGTAAACATTCTAATGATACCCCACATGCTACTGAAAGTATTTATGCTTACATTAGCATATTTGCTCATTTTAGCTAATACACTTACTTTATCATACTGAATGTTGCATGTCCAGCTTACTTAACATTCTTGTGATTCTCCACATGCTATTGATTACATTGCAGCTTTCTTTAGCATTGATGCTAATTCTTAGCATCAGAACGCTGGGTCCAAACCGACGGGCACACTTTGGCAGGCCCCAGTTAAATTTCTTCAGGAATTTTCTAGTTGGGGTTTGCCTGCATAGCAATGCATAAGGAGAGCAGTGGCTGACTTGCGAAGCAAGTCAGTCACTGCCTCCATGCATTGCATGGCAGGCACCTATTGTTCTACACCCAATAGAATGTCTCTTTATTATTATTCTTAACTTCTTCTTCCGTCAACCGGAATGCGGCTCGCACCGCTGCGAGCCCACCCACAAAAGTGGTATCAAAACGTGCGGCTCGATCCCGGGAGGTGTGCTATTATTTTTGGTGGGATTTGGAGTTACCATGGCGACGTAAAAAGCAAAAAACGACCCCAAAATCACTAACGAGCTCACCAGGTGCAAGTCTCGTCGTCAAGGGGATGAGGCAAACCAGTAAATCCTGAAAATACCCTATTTTTGAGGATTTTCTGTGTCATAACTTCATGTAGAAACGCCATTCAAACTTCATTTTGTAGATACGTCCGTAATCTCTTTTAAAGTGAAGACAGCACGTCAATATGTATTATGGTTTGTCCACAACTTCTTTCTAAGCGACCCAAAGTTTTTGATTTTTGGAAAAATCAGAGTGTGAAGGTCAGCTCCGCTAGAGTGAGAGACAGAGTGACATTTTGACCCCAAATCTTTTTTTAACTCGCCCTCACGCTCACAAATATTGCATGATTGGTATGAAACTTGGTCATGACATTGATACGCGTGCCTGCTCCGGTCAAATGTTTCAAAAAATTATCTAGCGCTTACAGTTTTCTCTCCAGGTGCTTCAGAGCAAAGTCATGCGCCAGGGTAGCAGACAGATCTCACTGATTCACTTCCATGTATTTCTGAAAAATTTCAGACCTTGGCACACACTTTTTTTATCTCATCGCTGTTAATACTGTGAGTGAGGTAGAGATATGAATGGCGGGACTATGTGAGACGACAAATAGCCCTCTCATATGCTTCAAACGGTTTTTGAATATGTATTACGGTTCCCGAACGGGAAACAGTTTTTTGCAATGCTTTTTTTAGTCAAACTGGCTGGCTCAAACAGAGAATTGTCTCCCCCTGGATGTCTCACTCACAGCTGGCAGAGAGGATTATTTACCATGGCAACGGAACCCAGAGCAGGGAGAGCTGCTGAGGACTACAAATACGCATCACTGTAGTTCTAACTAGTAGTTCAGTTAAAACAGAGGACTGAGCTGGCCTTTAGAAAAACTTGCTGCTATGGGCTGTATATAACTAATTTAACCCTGTCACTGTTACACATGGGATGAGTCTAGCCCTTTGAAATGAAGCTTACTGAAAATTTCAAAATAAAAGCCCTTGAAAATTTTTACACCAGGTTATTGCTTTTTTGAGCGTTATATGACTGATTTAATCCAATGACTGTTACACATGGGATAACTTTGACCCTTTCAAATGAAGCTTAACAAAAATTTCAAAATAAAAGCCTTGGGAATTTTTACATCATGTAATTGCTCTTTTTGGCTTTATGTGACTGGTTTATCCAAAGCACTCTTACACATTGGATTAGTGTGGGCATTTAATATGAAGCTTACTGCAAATTTCAAAATAAAAGCCTCAAAATGCCCCTCTGGACAGTGCACGCGGGCGTGCAGTGATATCATTCTGCATTATCTGTTTATCCCAGGTTAGGGAACTGCCTTGCGCAGCAAGGCAGTTGATTAGCATTAGCCTTTCAGCTTAAATAAGCTATTTTCTATTTTTCAGACTTATTAGCCATGTTTAGTATACTTAATGGAGTAAGTAAATGACAGTAAACATTCTAATGATACCCCACATGCTACTGAAAGTATTTATGCTTACATTAGCATATTTGCTCATTTTAGCTAATACACTTACTTTATCATACTGAATGTTGCATGTCCAGCTTACTTAACATTCTTGTGATTCTCCACATGCTATTGATTACATTGCAGCTTTCTTTAGCATTGATGCTAATTCTTAGCATCACAACGCTGGGTCCAAACCGACGGGCACACTTTGGCAGGCCCCAGTTAAATTTCTTCAGGAATTTTCTAGTTGGGGCCTAATATGCATAAGGAGAGCAGTGACTGACGAAGCAAGTTAAGTCACTGCCTCCATTGCATGGCAGGCACCTATTGTTCTACACCCAATAGAATGTTTCTTTATTATTATAGTAAACTTATTCTTCCGTTACGTTAACGCGGCTCGCATCATGAGCCCACCCATAAAAGTGGTATCAAAACGTGCGGCTCGGTCCCGGCATTGGAGCTATTATTTTTATAAGGAATCGGACTTATGACGGCGACGTAAAAAGCGAACAAAGAGCAAAATTTCCAACTGCCGAAACGCAGAGCATAACTGAAACCAACTGACGCTCCAGTAGAGTGAGAATTGAAGCAGATTTTTGACCCCAAAGCGATTTTGAAATCGCCGTCACGCCCACAAATATCGCCCGATTGGTATCAAACTCGGTCATGACATTGATACGCATGCCTGCTCCGGTAAAATGTGTTCGATATTTCTCTAGCATTTACGGTTTTCTGTCAAGGTGCTTCAGAGTGAAATCATGGGACAGGGTAACTGACGCTCTCCCTGATTCACTTCCATGTATTTCTGAAAAGTTTCTGCACAATTTTTTGTCTCATCACTGCAATTACTGTGAATGAGGTAAAAATATGAATTATGTACTATCGGAGAAGACAAATAGCTCTCTCATACGCTTCAAACGGTTTTCAAATATGTATTACGGTTCCTGAACGGCAAAGGTTTGTTCGGAGTGCTTTTTCCATATTAATTGGCTGGGTGTCTCACAAAGATAGAATTTTTTTCCCCCCTTTCTGTCTCACACACATATGACAGTAAGCAGCTGATCCATTACCATAGCAACGGAACACATGAGGCCAGAGCAGCTGATTTATGGGAGGACACTCTGGAATGAGCTGGCCTTTAGAACTACTTGTGTTTTGGGCATTTTATAACAGATTTTAACAAACCATTGTTACACACAGGATTATGTGTAATTTTTTAATAAAGCTTAATGGAAATTTCCCAATAAAAGCCCCAATATCTCTGTCAGGTGAGTGCAGCGCCGTAAGCTGCAAAAATCTCTGCCTATATTATCTTTTCCTCTCAGGTTATGGCACTGGCTTGCGCAAGCCAGTGCAATGGCATTAACCTTTGACCTAATGATATTAAATAGGACAATCAGAACAATAATGCATCGCCGTATATGCAATAATATTAGAATGCTTTATTAGTCTTATCTTAAATAAACTATTAGCTATTTTTCTTACTTATTAGTCATTTTAAATATACTGAATGGAGTAAATCAATTACAGAAAACATTCTAATGATGCAATGGCATTAACCTTTGACCTAATGATAATAAATAGGACAACCAAAACGCCATAATGTGGGCATTTAATATGATGCTTATGTTTATTTTAAAAAAAAAAAAGCCTTCATATTGCCCTCAGGTTATTGCATCGCCCGTAATGATGCAATAATATTAGAATGCTTTATATTCTTCTCTCAGGTTAGGGATCTGCCTTGCACAGCAAGGCAGTCAATTAAGATAAGACTTTTACCTTAAATAAACTATTAGCTATTTTTCTTACTTATTAGTCATTTTAAATATACTGAATTGAGTAAGTCAGTTACAGACAACATTCAAATGATACCCCACATGCTATTGGCAGCATTTAGGTAAAGATGTGTTTGGCCTGCTTTGATCAGAAAAACTAACTGCTTCAAACTATTAGGATTCCATCTCTCCCTGTGTTTCACTCTCATGACAGTTGAGCTGCTCTTTAGAACTACAAAGACTGAAGGTTAGAACTACAACATGGTGGAACTGTCAGTTACTACAGAGGAGGACTGAGCTGGCCTTTAGAACTACTTGTGTTTTGAGCATTATAGAAACGATTTAACACATTCACTGTTACACATGGGATGAGTTTGACCATTTCTTATGATGCTTACTGAAAATTTCAAAATAAAAGCCATGGCAATTTTTACATCATATATTTGCTCATTTTTGCTTGACGTGATTGGTTTATCCAAAGCACTCTTAGACACTGGATTAGTGTGGGCATTTAATATGAAGCTTACTGCAAATTTCAAAATAAAAGCCTGAATATGACCCTCAGGTTAATGCATCGCCGTAAGGCGATGCAATAATATTAGAATGCTTTATATTCTTCTCTCAGGTTAGGGAACTGCCTTGCGCAGCAAGGCAGTTCATTAGCATTAGCATTTTATCTTAAATAAGCTATTGGGTATTTTTTTGTCATTTTAGCCATGTTTAGTATACTTAATGGTGTAAGTCAAGTATAGACAACATGCTAGTGAGCTGATTATCATGCTGAATCGTGCATGTCCATGTTAGTCAACATTCTTGTGATTCTCCACATGGTTCTTTGGAAGTTTTTAAGCTTAGCATTGATGCAAATTCTTAGCATCAGAACGCTGGGTCCAAACCGACGGGCACACTTTGGCAGGCCCCAGTTAAATTTCTTCAGGAATTTTCTAGTTGGGGCCTGCCCCCACATAAGGAGAGCAGTGACTGACTTGCGAAGCAAGTCAGTCACTGCCTCCATGCATTGCATGGGCAGGAACCTATTGTTCTACACCCAATAGAACGCCTCTTTATTGGGGCCTGCCCCATAGCAATGCATAAGGAGAGCAGTGACTGACTTGCGAAGCAAGTCAGTCACTGCCTCCATGCATTGCATGGCAGGCACCTATTGTTCTACACCCAATAGAACGCCTCTTTATTTATATATTATATATATTATTTATTATTCTTCCGTTACCGTTAATGCGGCTCGTACCGCTGCGAGCCCAGCCACAAAAGTGGTATCAAAACGTGCGGCTCGATCCCGGCATTGGAGCTATTATTTTTATAAGGAATCGGACTTACGATGGCGACGTAAAAAGCGAAAAACGAGCAAAATTTCCAACTGCCGAAACGCAGAGCATAACTGAAACCAACTGACGCTCCAGTAGAGTGAGAATTTAAGCAGATTTTTGACCCCAAACCGATTTTGAAATCGCCGTCACGCCCACAAATATCGCCCGATTGGTATCAAACTCGGTCATGACATTGATACGCGTGCCTGCTCCGGTAAAATGTGTTCGATATTTCTCTAGCATTTACGGTTTTCTGTCAAGGTGCTTCAGAGTGAAATTATGGGACAGGGTAACTGACGCTCTCCCTGATTCACTTCCATGTATTTCTGAAAAGTTTCTGCACAATTTTTTGTCTCATCACTGCAATTACTGTGAATGAGGTAAAAATATGAATTGCGGTACTATCGGAGAAGACAAATAGCCCTCTTATACGCTTCAAACGGTTTTTGAATATGTATTACGGTTCCTGAACGGCAAAGGTTTGTTCGGAGTGCTTTTTCCATATTAATTGGCTGGGTGTCTCACAAAGATAGAATTTTTTTCCCCCCTTTCTGTCTCACACACAAATGACAGTTACCAGCTGATCCATTACCATAGCAACGGAACACATGAGGCCAGAGCAGCTGATTCATGGGAGGACACTCTGGAATGAGCTGGCCTTTAGAACTACTTGTGTTTTGGGCATTTTATAACTGATTTTAACAAACCATTGTTACACAAAGGATTAATGTGTATTTTTTAAATAAAGCTTAATGGAAATTTCCCAATAAAAGCCACAAAATCTCTGCCTATATTATCTTTTCCTCTCAGGTTATGGCACTGGCTTGCAATGGCATTAACCTTTGACCTAATGATATTAAATAGGACCATCAGAACACCATATCTGTAGTTCTAACTGACACTCAGAGCTTCCAATTAGAACTACTGGCTGTTTAGGCCAGTAAATAAGATTTAACTCAAACACTGTTAGCCATTGGATTAGTGTGGGCATTTAATATGAAGCTTATGTTTATATTTCAAAATAAAAGCCTTCATATTGCCCTCAGGTTAATGCATCGCCGTAAGGCGATGCAATATTAGAATGCTTTATATTCTTCTCTCAGGTTAGGGATCTGCCTTGCGCAGCAAGGCAGATCATTAAGATAAGACTTTTACCTTGAATAAACTATTAGCTATTTTTCTTACTTAGTCATTTTAAATATACTGAATGGAGTAAATCAATTACAGAAAACATTCAAATGATACCCCACATGCTATTGGCAACACTTAGGTAAAGATATGTTTGGCCTGCTTTGATCAGAAAAAGTAACTGCTTAAAACTATTAGTATTCCATCTCTCCCTGTGTGTTTCACTCACATGACAGTTGAGCTGCTCTTTAGAACTACAAAGACTGAAGGTTAGAACTACAACATGGTGGAACTGTCAGTTACTACAGAGGAGGACTGAGCTGGCCTTTAGAACTACTTGTGTTTTGAGCATTATAGAAACGATTTAACACATTCACTGTTACACATGGGATCAGTTTGACCATTTCTTATGATGATTACTGAAAATTTCAAAATAAAAGCCTTGGCAATTTTTACATCATATATTTGCTCATTTTTGCTTGACGTGATTGGTTTATCCAAAGCACTCTTAGACACTGGATTAGTGTGGGCATTTAATATGAAGCTTACTGCAAATTTCAAAATAAAAGCCTGAATATGACCCTCAGGTTAATGTATATGCATAGGCGTATGCAATAATATTAGAATGCTTTATATTCTTCTCTCAGGTTAGGGAACTGCCTTTGCGCAGCAAGGCAGTTCATTAGCATTAGCATTTTATCTTAAATAAGCTATTGGGTATTTTTTTGTCTTTTTAGCCATGTTTAGTATACTTAATGGTGTAAGTCAAGTATAGACAACATGCTAGTGAGCTGATTATCATGCTTAATCGTGCATGTCCATGTTAGTCAACATTCTTGTGATTCTCCACATGGTTCTTTGGAAGTTTTTAAGCTTAGCATTGATGCTAATTGTTAGCATCAGAACGCTGGGTCCAAACCGACGGGCACACTTTGGCAGGCCCCAGTTAAATTTCTTCAGGAATTTTTCTAGTTGGGGCCTGCCATAATGCATAAGGAGAGCAGTGACTGACTTAGCAAGTCAGTCACTGCCTCCATGCATTGCATGGCAGGGCCCTATTGTTCTACACCCAATAGAATGTCTCTTTATTATTATTGGGGCCTGCCCATAGCAATGCATAAGGAGAGCAGTGACTGACTTGCGAAGCAAGTCAGTCACTGCCTCCATGCATTGCATGGCAGGCACCTATTGTTCTACACCCAATAGAATGTCTCTTTATTATTCTTAACTTATTCTTCCGTCACCGTGAATGCGGCTCGTGCGCTGAGCCCACCCACAAAAGTGGTATCAAAACGTGCGGCTCGATCCCGGGAGGTGTGCTATTACTTTTGGTGGGCTTTGGAGTTACCATGGCGACGTAAAAAGCAAAAAACGACCCCAAAATCACTAACGAGCTCACCAGGTGCAAGTCTCGTCGTCAAGGGGACGAGGCAACCAGTAAATCCTGAAAATACCCTATTTTTGAGGATTTTCTGTGTCGTCATAACTTTATGTAGAAACGCCATTCAAACTTCATTTTGTAGATACGTCCGTGATCTCTTTTAAAGTGAAGACAGCATGTCAATATGTATTATGGTTTGTCCACAACGTCTTTCTAAGCGACCCAAAGTTTTTCATTTTTGGAAATATCAGAGTGTGAAGGCTGCTCCGCTAGAGTGAGAGTCAGAGTGACATTTTGACCCCAAATCATTTTTTAACTCGCCCTCACGCTCACAAATATTGCATGATTGGTATCAAACTTGGTCATGACATTGATACGCGTGCCTGCTCCGGTCAAATGTTTTCAAAAATTATCTAGCGCTTACAGTTTTCTCTCCAGGTGCTTCAGAGCAAAGTCATGCGCCAGGGTAGCAGACAGATCTCACTGATTCACTTCCATGTATTTCTGAAAAATTTCAGACCTTGGCACACACTTTTTTTATCTCATCGCTGTTAATACTGTGAGTGAGGTAGAGATATGAATGGCGGGACTATGTGAGACGACAAATAGCCCTCTCATATGCTTCAAACGGTTTTCGAATATGTATTACGGTTCCCGAACGGGAAACAGTTTTTTGCAATGCTTTTTTTAGTCAAACTGGCTGGCTCAAACAGAGAATTGTCTCCCCCTGGATGTCTCACTCACAGCTGGCAGAGAGGATTATTTACCATGGCAACGGAACCCAGAGCAGGGAGAGCTGCTGAGGACTACAAATACGCATCACTGTAGTTCTAACTACTAGTTCAGTTAAAACAGAGGAGGACTGAGCTGGCCTTTAGAAAAACTTGCTGCTATGGGCTGTATATAACTAATTTAACCCTGTCACTGTTACACATGGGATGAGTCTAGCCCTTTGAAATGAAGCTTACTGAAAATTTCAAAATAAAAGCCCTTGAAAATTTTTACATCAGGTCATTGCTTTTTTGAGCATCAAATGACTGATTTAATCCAATGACTGTTACACATGGGATGACTTTGACCCTTTCAAATGAAGCTAAACAAAAATTTCAAAATAAAAGCTTTGGCAATTTTTACATCATGTAATTGCTCTTTTTGGCTTTATGTGACTGGTTTATCCAAAGCACTCTTACACATTGGATTAGTGTGGGCATTTAATATGAAGCTTACTGAAAATTTCAAAATAAAAGCCCTTGAAAATTTTTACATCGGCTCATTGCTTTTTTGAGCGTTATATGACTGATTTAATCCAATGATTGTTACACATGGGATGACTTTGACCCTTTCAAATGAAGCTAAACAAAAATTTCAAAATAAAAGCTTTGGCAATTCTTACATCATGTAATTGCTCTTTTTGGCTTTATGTGACTGGTTTATCCAAAGCACTCTTACACATTGGATTACTGTGGGCATTTAATATGAAGCTTACTGCAAATTTCAAAATAAAAGCCTCAACATGCCCCTCTGGACAGTGCCCAAGAAGGCGTCAATGATATCATTCTGCATTATCTGTTTATCCGAGGTTAGGGAACTGCCTTGTACAGCAAGGCAGTTCATTAGCATTAGCCTTTTAGCTTAAATAAGCTATTTCCTATTTTTCAGACTTATTAGCCATGTTTAGTATACTTAATGGAGTAAGTAAATGACAGTAAACATTCTAATGATACCCCACATGCTACTGAAAGTATTTATGCTTACATTAGCATATTTGTTCATTTTAGCTAATGCACTTACTTTATCATACTGAATGTTGCATGTCCAGCTTACTTAACATTCTTGTGATTCTCCACATGCTATTGATTACATTGCAGCTTTCTTTAGCATTGATGCAAATTCTTAGCATCAGAACGCTGGGTCCAAACCGACGGGCACACTTTGGCAGGCCCCAGTTAAATTTCTTCAGGAATTTTCTAGTTGGGGCCTGCCCATAGCATAAGGAGAGCAGTGACTGACTTGCAAGCAAGTCAGTCACTGCCTCCATGCATTGCATGGCAGGCACCTATTGTTCTACACCCAATAGAACGCCTCTTTATTCTTAACTTCTTCTTCATGGACATTAATGCGGCTCGTGCTCTTGAGCCCACCCACAAAAGTGGTATCAAACGCGTGCTCGATCCCGGGAGGGAGCTATTACTTTGGTGGGATTTGGAGTTACCATGGCGGCGAAAAAAAACGACCCCAAAATCACTAACGAGCTCACCAGGTGCAAGTCTCCGTCAAGGGGGCAACCAACCAGTAAATCCTGAAAATACCCTATTTTTGAGGATTTTCTGTGTCGTCATAACTTTATGTAGAAACGCCATTCAAACTTCATTTTGTAGATACGTCCGTGATCTCTTTTAAAGTGAAGACAACACGTCAATATGTATTATGGTTTGTTCACAACTTCTTTCTAAGCAACCCAAAGTTTTTGATTTTTGGAAAAATCAGAGTGTGAAGGCCGCTCCGCTAGAGTGAGAGTCAGAGCGACATTTTGACCCCAAATCATTTTTTAACTCGCCCTCACGCTCACAAATATTATATGATTGGTATCAAACTTGGTCATGACATTGATACGCGTGCCTGCTCCGGTCAAATGTTTTCAAAAATTATCTAGCGCTTACAGTTTTCTCTCCAGGTGCTTCAGAGCAAAGTCATGCGCCAGGGTAGCAGACAGATCTCACTGATTCACTTCCATGTATTTCTGAAAAATTACAGACCTTGGCACACACTTTTTTTATCTCATCGCTGTTAATACTGTGAGTGAGGTAGAGATATGAATGGCGGGACTATGTGAGACGACAAATAGCCGTCTCATATGCTTCAAACGGTTTTCGAATATGTATTACGGTTCCCGAACGGGAAACAGTTGTTTGCAATGCTTTTTTTAGTCAAACTGGCTGGCTCAAACAGAGAATTGTCTCCCCCTGGATGTCTCACTCACAGCTGGCAGAGAGGATTATTTACCATGGCAACGGAACCCAGAGCAGGGAGAGCTGCTGAGGACTACAAATACGCATCACTGTAGTTCGAACTACTAGTTCAGTTAAAACAGAGGAGGACTGAGCTGGCCTTTAGAAAAACTTGCTGCTATGGGCTGTATATAACTAATTTAACCCTGTCACTGTTACACATGGGATGAGTCTAGCCCTTTGAAATGAAGCTTACTGAAAATTTCAAAATAAAAGGCCTTGAAAATTTTTACATCAGGTCATTGCTTTTTTGAGCGTTATATGACTGATTTAATCCAATGACTGTTACACATGGGATGACTTTGACCCTTTCAAATGAAGCTTAAAAATTTCAAAATAAAAGCCTTGGGAATTTTTACATCATGTAATTGCTCATTTTTGCTTGACGTGATTGGTTTATCCAAAGCACTCTTAGACACTGGATTAGTGTGGGCATTTAATATGAAGCTTACTGCAAATTTCAAAATAAAAGCCTCAATATGCCCTTAAGCATATCACGGCGGTGCAATGATATCATTCTGCATTATCTGTTTATCCGAGCTTAGGGAACTGCGTTGCACAGCAAGGCAGTTCATTAGCATTAGCCTTTTAGCTTAAATAAGCTATTTTCTATTTTTCAGACTTATTAGCCATGTTTAGTATACTTAATGGAGTAAGTAAATGACAGTAAACATTCTAATGATACCCCACATGCTACTGAAAGTATTTATGCTTATATTAGCATATTTGCTCATTTTAGCTAATACACTTATTATCATACTGAATGTTGCATGTCCAGCTTACTTAACATTCTTGTGATTCTCCACATGCTATTGATTACATTGCAGCTTTCTTTAGCATTGATGCAAATTGTTAGCATCACAACGCTGGGTCCAAACCGACGGGCACACTTTGGCAGGCCCCAGTTAAATTTCTTCAGGAATTTTCTAGTTATAGTAACTTATTCTTCCGTTACCGTTAATGCGGCTCGTACGGCCATGAGCCCACCCATAAAAGTGGTATCAAAGCGTGCGGCTCGAACCCGGCATTGGAGCTATTACTTGTGGTGGGATTTGGAGTTACCATGGCGGCGTAAAAGCAAAAACGACCCCAAAATCACTAACGAGCTCACCAGGTGCAAGTCTCGTCGTCAAGGGGACGAGGCAACCAGTAAATCCTGAAAATACCCTATTTTTGAGGATTTTCTGTGTCGTCATAACTTTATGTAGAAACGCCATTCAAACTTCATTTTGTAGATACGTCCGTGATCTCTTTTAAAGTGAAGACAGCACGTCAATATGTATTATGGTTTGTCCACAACTTCTTTCTAAGCGACCCAAAGTTTTTGATTTTTGGAAAAATCAGAGTGTGAAGGCTGCTCCTCTAGAGTGAGAGTCAGAGCGACATTTTGACCCCAAATCATTTTTTAACTCGCCCTCACGCTCACAAATATTGCATGATTGGTATCAAACTTGGTCATGACATTGATACGCGTGCCTGCTCCGGTCAAATGTTTTCAAAAATTATCTAGCGCTTACAGTTTTCTCTCCAGGTGCTTCAGAGCAAAGTCATGCGCCAGGGTAGCAGACAGATCTCACTGATTCACTTCCATGTATTTCTGTAAATTTCAGACCTTGGCACACACTTTTTTATCTCATCGCTGTTAATACTGTGAGTGAGGTAGAGATATGAATGGCGGGACTATGTGAGGCGACAATAAATAGCCCTCTCATATGCTTCAAACGGTTTCGAATATGTATTACGGTTCCCTAACGGGAAACAGTTTTTGCAATGCTTTTTTAGTCAAACTGGCTGGCTCAAACAGAGAATTGTCTCCCCTGGATGTCTCACTCACAGCTGGCAGAGAGGATTATTTACCATGGCAACGGAACCCAGAGCAGGGAGAGCAGCTGAGGACTACAAATACGCATCACTGTAGTTCGAACTAGTAGTTCAGTTAAAACAGAGGAGGACTGAGCTGGCCTTTAGAAAAACTTGCTGCTATGGGCTGTATATAACTAATTTAACCCTGTCACTGTTACACATGGGATGAGTTTGGCCCTTTGAAATGAAGCTTACTGAAAATTTCAAAATAAAAGCCCTTGAAAATTTTTACATCAGGTCATTGCTTTTTTGAGCGTTATATGACTGATTTAATCCAATGACTGTTACACATGGGATGACTTTGACCCTTTCAAATGAAGCTTAACAAAATTTCAAAATAAAAGCCTTGGGAATTTTTACATCATGTAATTGCTCTTTTTGGCTTTATGTGACTGGTTTATCCAAAGCACTCTTACACATTGGATTAGTGTGGGCATTTAATATGAAGCTTACTGCAAATTTCAAATTATGCTATATTAGCATATGTTTTTAGCTAATACACTTACTTTATCATACTGCATCATTCTAATGTCCAGCTACTTAACATTCTTGAGACTTATCTCATGCTGTTTGATTACATTGCAGCTTTCTTTAGCATTGATGCTAATTCTTAGCATCAGATTCTAGTCCAAATGCTATTGATTACGACGGGCACACTTTAGCATTGATGCCAATAAAGAAATTTCTTCAGGAACTTTGGCTAGTTATTTAAATTATTTCTTCAGGAATTTTCTAACATTTATTATTCTTAGCAATGCAGTTATCAAAGGTATTCGTCTCTCATCCCGGGAGGTGTGCTATTACTTTTGGCGGTTTTGTGCGGCGTAAAAAGCGACCCCAAAATCACTACGAGCTCACCAGGTGAAATCTAAATCGTCAAGGGCGAAGCAACCTCTAAATCTTAAAAACCTATTTTGAGTATTTTGAGTAAATCATTAACTTTATGAAAAACTTCATTTTGTAGATATTCTTCTTGTGAGATCTCGTCAATATGAACGTTTGTCCACAACTTCTTTCTAAGCGACCCAAAGTTTTTGATTTTTTGGAAAAAATCAGAGTGTGAAGGCCGCTCAGAGTGAGAGTCAGGCGACATTTTGACCCCAAATCATTTTTTAACTCGCCCTCACGCTCACAAATATTGCATGATTGGTATCAAACTTGGTCATGACATTGATACGTGCCTGCTCCGGTCAAATGTTTTCAAAAAATTATCGCTTACAGTTTTCTCTCCAGGTGCTTCAGAGCAAGTCATGTCGCCAGAGCAGACAGATCTCACTGATTCACTTCCATGTATTTCTGAAAATTACAGACCTTAGGCACACACTGTTTGCACTGCTTTATATGATGTTAATACTGTAGTGAGGTAGAGATATGAATGGCGGGACTATGTGAGGCGACAAATAGCCCTCTCATATGCATCAAGCGGTTATGTATTACACGGTTCCCGAGCGGAAACAGTTTTTTGCAATGCTTTTTTAGTCAAACTGGCTGGCTCAAACAGAATTGTCTCCCCTGGATGTCTCACTCACAGCTGGCAGAGAGGATTATTTACCATGGCAACGGAACCCAGAGCAGGGAGAGCTGCTGAGGACTACAAATCGCATCACTGTAGTTGAACTACTAGTTCAGTTAAAACAGAGGAGGACTGAGCTGGCCTTTAGAAAAACTTGCTGCTATGGGCTGTATATAACTAATTTAACCCTGTCACTGTTACACATGGGATGAGTTTGGCCCTTTGAAATGAAGCTTACTGAAAATTTCAAAATAAAAGCCCTTGAAAATTTTTTACATCAGGTCATTGCTTTTTTGAGCGTTATATGACTGATTTAATCCAATGACTGTTACACATGGGATGACTTTGACCCTTTCAAATGAAGCTTAACAAAAATTTCAAAATAAAAGCCTTGGGAATTTTTACATCATGTAATTGCTCTTTTTGGCTTTATGTGACTGGTTTATCCAAACCACTCTTACACATTGGATTAGTGTGGGCATTTCATATGAAGCTTACTGCAAATTTCAAAATAAAAGCCTCAAAATGCCCCTCTGGACAGTGCACCGCCAGAGGCGGTGCAGTGATATCATTCTGCATTATCTGTTTATCCGAGGTTAGGGAACTGCCTTGCGCAGCAAGGCATTGGCTTTATGTGATTGGTTTATCTAAAGCACTCTTACACATTGGATTAGTGTGGGCATTTAATATGAAGCTTACTGAAAATTTCAAAATAAAAGCCCTTGAAAATTTTTTACATCAGGTCATTGCTTTTTTGAGCGTTATATGACTGATTTAATCCAATGACTGTTACACATGGGATGACTTTGACCCTTTCAAATGAAGCTTAACAAAAATTTCAAAATAAAAGCCTTGGGAATTTTTACATCATGTAATTGCTCTTTTTGGCTTTATGTGACTGGTTTATCCAAACCACTCTTACACATTGGATTAGTGTGGGCATTTCATATGAAGCTTACTGCAAATTTCAAAATAAAAGCCTCAAAATGCCCCTCTGGACAGTGCACCGCCAGAGGCGGTGCAGTGATATCATTCTGCATTATCTGTTTATCCGAGGTTAGGGAACTGCCTTGCGCAGCAAGGCATTGGCTTTATGTGATTGGTTTATCTAAAGCACTCTTACACATTGGATTAGTGTGGGCATTTAATATGAAGCTTACTGAAAATTTCAAAATAAAAGCCCTTGAAAATTTTTACATCAGGTCATTGCTTTTTTGAGCGTTATATGACTGATTTAATCCAATGACTGTTACACATGGAATTACTTTTACCCTTTCAAATGAAGCTTAACAAAAATTTCAAGAGATTTAACCCAAACACTGTTAGCCATTGGATTAGTGTGGGCATTTAATATGAAGCTTATGTTTATATTTCAAAATAAAAGCCTTCATATTTCCCTCAGGTTAATGCCGTATACAATATTAGAATGCTTTATATTCTTCTCTCAGATTAGGGAACAGCCTTGCGCAGCAAGGCTGTTCATTAAGATAAGACTTTTACCTTGAATAAACTATTAGCTATTTTTCTTACTTAGTCATTTTAAATATACTGAATGCAGTAAATCAATTACAGGAAACATTCTAATTATACCCCACATGCTATTTTCAACAATTAGGTAAAGATATGTTTGGCCTGCTTTGATCAGAAAAAGTAACTGCTTCAAACAGTTAGGATTCCATCTCTCCCTGTGTGTTTCACTCACATGACAGTTGAGTTGCTCTTTAGAACTACAAAGACTGAAGGTTAGAACTACAACATGGTGGAACTGTCAGTTACTACAGAGGAGGACTGAGCTGGCCTTTAGAACTACTTGTGTTTTGAGCATTATAGAACCGATTCAACACAATCACTGTTACACATGGGATGAGTTTGGCACTTTCAAATGAAGATTAACACTAATTTCAAAATAAAAGCCTTGGCAATTTTTACATCATGTATTTGCTCTTTTTGGCTTTACGTGACTGGTTTATCCAAAGCACTCTTACACACTGGATTAGTGTGGGCATTTATAAAGAAGCTTTCTGCGAATTTCTAAATAAAAGCCTCAATATGACCCTCAGGTTAATGCATCGCTGTAAGGCGATGCCATAATATTAGAATGCTTTATATTCTTCTCTCAGGTTAGGGAACTGCCTTGCTACGCAAGGCAGTTCATTAGCATTAGCCTTTTAGCTTAAATAAGCTATTACCTATTTTTCTTACTTATCTGCCATGTTTAGTATACTGAAGGAATTAAGTAAATTACAGAGAACATTCTAATAATACCCCACATGCTACTGAGAGCATTCAGGCTAACATTAGCATTTTTGCTCATTTTAGCTTATACACTTACTTTATCATACTGAATGTTGCATGTCCAGTTTACTTAACATTCTATTGATTCTATTGATTACATTGCAGCTTTCTTTAGCATTGATGCTAATTCTTAGCATCAGAACGCTGGGTCCAAACCGACGGGCACACTTTGGCAGGCCCCAGTTAAATTTCTTCAGGAATTTTCTAGTTGGGGCCTGCCCAATGCATAAGAGAGGCAGTGACTGACTTGCGAAGCAAGTCAGTCACCATACATACATGTACAAACACCTATTGTTCTACACCCAATAGAACGCCTCTTTATTGGGGCCTGCCCCATAGCAATGCATAAGGAGAGCAGTGACTGACTTGCGAAGCAAGTCAGTCACTGCCTCCATGCATTGCATGGCAGGCACCTATTGTTCTACACTCAATAGAACGTCTCTTTATATCTTTATTTATTTATTTTTCTTCCGCCACCGTTAATGCGGCTCGTACCGCTGCGAGCCCACCCACAAAAGTGGTGGTATCGTGCGCGCTCGGTGGTCCCGGGTGCTATTATTATTTTATAAGGAATCGGACTTACGATGGCGGCGTAAAAAGTGAAAACGAGCAAAATTTCCAACTGCGAAACGCAGAGCATAACTGACACCAACTGCCGCTTTTTAGAGTGAGAATTTAAGCAGATTTTTGACCCCAGCGATTTTGAAATCGCCGTCACGCCCACAAATATCACCCGATTGGTATCAAACTCGGTCATGACATTGATACGCATGCCTGCTCCGGTAAAATGTGTTCGATATTTCTCTAGCATTTACGGTTTTCTGTCAAGGTGCTTCAGAGTGAAATTATGGGACAGGGTAACTGACGCTCTCCCTGATTCACTTCCATGTATTTCTGAAAAGTTTCTGCACAATTTTTTGTCTCATCACTGCAATTACTGTGAATGAGGTAAAAATATGAATTGGTACTATCGGAGCGACAAATAGCCCTCTCATACGCTAAGCGGTTTTCAAATATGTATTACGGTTCCTGAACAGCAAAGGTTTGTTAATTGCTTTTCCATATTAATTGGCTGGGTGTCTCACAAAGATAGAATTTTTTTCCCCTCTTTCTGTCTCACACAGACATGACAGTTAGCAGCTGATCCATTACCATAGCAACGGAACACATGAGGCCAGAGCAGCTGATTTATAGGAGGACACTCTGGAATGAGCTGGCCTTTATAACTACTTGTGTTTTGGGCATTTTATAACAGATTTTAACAAACCATTGTTACACACAGGATTAATGTGTAATTTTTAAATAAAGTTTAATGGAAATTTCCCAATAAAAGCCCCAATATCTCTGTCAGGTGAGTTCAGCGCCGTAAGGCGCTGCAAAAATCTCTGCCTATATTATCTTTTCCTCTCAGGTTATGGCACTGGCTTGCGCAGCAAGCCAGTGCAACTTTAACCTTTGACCTAATGATAATAAATAGGACTATCAGAACACCATATCTGTAGTTCTAACTAACACTCAGTTAAAACAGAGCTTCCATTTAGAACTACTGGCTGTTTAGGCCAGTAAATAAGGAATTTAACTCAAACACTGTTAGCCATTGGATTAGTGTGAGCATTTAATATGAAGCTTATGTTTATTTTTCAAAATAAAAGCCTTCATATTTCCCTCAGGTTAATGCATCGCCGTAAGGCGATGCAATAATATTAGAATGCTTTATATTCTTCTCTCAGGTTAGGGATCTGCCTTGCGCGCAAGCGAATCATTAAGATAAGACTTTTACCTTAAATAAACTATTAGCTATTTTACTTACTTATTAGTCATTTTAAATATACTGAATGGAGTAAATCAATTACAGAAAACATTCTAATGATACCCCACATGCTATTGGCAACACTTAGGTAAAGATATGTTTGGCCTGCTTTGATCAGAAAAAGTAACTGCTTCAAATTATTAGGATTCCATCTCTCCCTGTGTGTTTCATTCTCATGACAGTTGAGCTGCTCTTTAGAACTACAAAGACTGAAGGTTAGAACTACAACATGGTGGAACTGTCAGTTACTACAGAGGAGGACTGAGCTGGCCTTTAGAACTACTTGTGTTTTGAGCATTATAGAAACGATTTAACACATTCACTGTTACACATGGGATGAGTTTGACCATTTCTTATGATGCTTACTGCAAATTTCAAAATAAAAGCCTCAATATGCCCTTCTGAATAGTGCACCGCAGCAGGCGGTGCAATGATATCATTCTGCATTATCTGGTTCTCTCAGGTTAGGGAGCTGCCTTGCGCAGCAAGGCAGTTCATTAGCATTAGCCTTTTAGCTTAAATAAGCTATAACGTATTTTTCTTACTTATCTGCCATAGTTAGTATTCTGAAGGAATTAAGTAAATTACAGAGAACATTCTAATAATATCCCACATGCTACTGACAGCATTCATGCTAACATTAGCATTTTTGCTCATTTTAGCTAATACACTTACTTTATCATACTGAATGGTGCATGTCCAGTTTACTTAACATTCTTGTGATTCTATTGATTCTATTGATTACATTGCAGCTTTCTTTAGCATTGATGCAAATTCTTAGCATCAGAACGCTGGGTCCAAACCGACGGGCACACTTTGGCAGGCCCCAGTTAAATTTCTTCAGGAATTTTCTAGTTATTCTTAACTTCTTCTTCCGTCAACCGGAATGCGGCTCGTACCGCTGCGAGCCCACCCACAAAAGTGGTATCAAAACGTGCGGCTCGGCCCCGGCAGGTGTGCTATTATTTTTATAAGGAATCGGACTTACGATGGCGATGTAAAAAGCGAAAAACGAGCAAAATTTCCAACTGCCGAAACGCAGAGCATAACTGAAACCAACTGACGCTCCAGTAGAGTGAGAATTTAAGCAGATTTCTGAACCCAAAACAATTTTGAAATCGCCGTCACCCCCACAAATATCGCCCTATCGATATCAAACTCGGTCATGACATTGCGTGCCTGCCGGTAAAATGTGTTTGATATTTCTCTAGCGGTTTTCTGTCAAGGTGCTTCAGAGTGAAATCATGGGACAGGGTAACTGACGCTCTCCCTGATTCACTTCCATGTATTTCTGAAAATTTTCTGCACAATTTTTTGTCTCATCACTGCAATTACTGTGAATGAGGTAAAAATATGAATTGCGGTACTATCGGAGACGACAAATAGCCCTCTTATACGCTTCAAACGGTTTTTGAATATGTATTACGGTTCCTGAACGGCAAAGGTTTGTTCGGAGTGCTTTTTCCATATTAATTGGCTGGGTGTCTCACAAAGATAGAATTTTTTTCCCCTCTTTCTGTCTCAAACACACATGACAGTGAGCAGCTGATCCATTACCATAGCAACGGAACACATGAGGCCAGAGCAGCTGACTTATGGGAGGACATTCTGGAATGAGCTGGCCTTTATAACTACTTGTGTTTTGGGCATTTTATAACTGGTTTTAACAAACCATTCTTACACATAGGATTAGTGTGTAATTTTTAAATAAAGCTTAATGGAAATTTCCCAATAAAAGCCCCAATATCTCTGTGCAGTGCGCTGCAAAAATCTCTGCCTATATTATCTTTTCCTCTCAGGTTATGGCACTGGCACTGGCTTAGCAGTGCAATTAACCTTTGACCTAATGATAATAAATAGGACTACCAGAACACCATATCTGTAGTTCTAACTAACACTCAGTTAAAACAGAGCTTCCATTTAGAACTACTGGCTGTTTAGGCCAGTAAATAAGGAATTTAACCCAAACACTGTTAGGCATTGGATTAGTGTGGGCATTTAATATGAAGCTTATGTTTATTTTTCAAAATAAAAGCCTTCATATTGCCCTCAGGTTAATGCATCGCCGTAAGGCGATGCAATAATATTAGAATGCTTTATATTCTTCTCTCAGGTTAGGGATCTGCCTTGCGCAGCAAGGCAGTTCATTAGCATTAGCCTTTTAGCATTAATAAGCTATTACAAGTTATTGTAATATGCAAGCTGAATATAATATACGCAGCACTGTCTTGCGCAGCAAGACAGTGCAATGGCATTAACCTTTGACCTAATGATAATAAATAGGACTACCAGAACACCATATCTGTAGTTCTAACTAACACTCAGTTAAAACAGAGCTTCCATTTAGAACTACTGGCTGTTTAGGCCAGTAAATAAGGAATTTAACCCAAACACTGTTAGGCATTGGATTAGTGTGGGCATTTAATATGAAGCTTATGTTTATTTTTCAAAATAAAAGCCTTCATATTGCCCTCAGGTTAATGCATCGCCGTAAGGCGATGCAATAATATTAGAATGCTTTATATTCTTCTCTCAAGTTAGGGATCTGCCTTGCGCAGCAAGGCAGTTCATTAGCATTAGCCTTTTAGCATTAATAAGCTATTACAAGTTATTGTAATATGCAAGCTGAATATAATATACGCAGCACTGTCTTGCTGCGCAAGACAGTGCATTAACTTTAGCACATTAGCATTTTACTGCCCCCACTAGTGGACATAGGTGGTTCAATAAGATCAGCTTGCATAGTTTTTTCTCTCTCAGGTTACGGCACTGTCTTGCGCAGCAAGACAGTGCATTACCTTTAGCACTGACATTAGCATTGCACTGTGGGCTAATATTATTGCACCCTCTATGGCGATGCAATAATATTATTCTGCAATATCTTTTCCTCCTAGGTTACTGAACTGCCTTGCGAAAGGCAGTTCATTTGCATTAACCTTTTAGCTTAAATACGCTATTAGCTATTTCTCTTACTTACATATAGTAAAAATAAACCTTTTTTTTTTTAATAAAAATTTTCTATACATATAATTTTTTTTGTTTTTTCAAAGCTGACACATAAGCTGAAGCATACACGCTGGAAAATGTCAATATCTGATTGGTTGACACATAACATCTTGTATCTAAGCCTGTGATGTATGGTGCAGAAGTTGCCAGCCAGCTGCTATGATAGGTGGGTTTGTGTTCCCTCCATTAAAAAAAAATTATAATATTAAATATTATAATTAAACAGAATTAAACAGAATTAAATTAATTAAATTTAAATTTAAATTAAATTTAAATTAAATTAAATTAAATTAAACAGAAGCCCGCATCAGCTTGCACTGTGGAAGCTGACACTCAGCTGAAGCATGTCATACACATGGAAAATGTCAATCACTGATTGGTTGACACATACCATCTTGTCTCTATGCCTGTGACGTAAGGTGAAGAATTTGCCAGGCAGCTGTGATGTTTGCATTTTTTAAAATCGTTGCTATGCGAAGCTGACTGGTCAGCAGCAGGTTACGTCATAGAAGCGGGAAAAGCACCATCTCTGATTGGCTGCCACGTACTACCAAGTCGTCGAAGCTTCTGGAACTTTCTGCTTCCGAGTCTGCTTCGGTCAAGGTAAGACGTGTTTGCGTTCTCTCCATGAAATATACTATTTCAATATTTCATTTGATTACAGTATTATTATAACTGCTTAGACATAATGTGTTCTTTGAGAAATGTGCTCAATTTTAAAAGTTTGACTGCTGTGGAATATTTTGTTGTGGCTCTGATAGCATACCTGATAGCTTGATGGAACAGGAGTTTTGTAGATTTAGCCAATTTATTCCTAGCCCTCATGATATATGATATAGATCCGCAAGTGCATCTTATGTCACTTACCAGTCGCAAGTTGCTCTCTATAACAGGTTAATGTGTTGTTCGGTTCGGTTCGGTTCGAGTGTAGTACGGTCTGAAGCGCAGCACCTGCAGTCATTTATCTGTTGATTTTTAGCGTGACTCAGCAACGGAGAACATCGCGGTTCTGGTTCTGATGGACTAATCAAACTTAGCCATTTTATTTTAGCTTGAATTTAATAAAATAAGTTCATGATCTGAGATTTTATTATTATGTTTGGCCCAGGAATGACAAAATAAAATATCTAGGTTTATTTTGTGTGTAAGACCTTTGACGAAAGCCGGTTAGCGAGTTGCTAACATGTAAACAAATGATGGTTCCGGTTTGCTGCGGAAGTCACACCCATAAATCACACAAAGGGAATTTGTAAAGGTGAAGATAAATGTTTTAGACCCACGGGAAGCTAAATAATTAAATGTTGCAGTGTTTTTAAGTCTCGTAATTTTGTTCGTATTTGTCTATGTGATATACAGTCATACATTGGGATTGAATGAGATATTCTTCCGGCTGGGAGAGTGTGGCTTTATTTTGCGTGTCAGAAGAACATTAGTGGTTAGATTCAAACGACTTCATACTAATGCTGAATTCACATCAATTTGATTTGAGTGTTAGGGCCGTCGACTTTACATTCATTACTTTCAGTGTTTGGGATAATTGCTTACAGTTTAATTTGAGGTTTCATCACACAGGATGAATCCCATATTTAATTTGCATTGGTTTGTAATTTTGATGTTTAACATGTTTTAACAACTTTTATCTTTTACTTTAAAGAGCTTATATAGTAAATGACTTGGTTAATTTGGTTAAAGTTTATTTTTTCAATTTGCATAAGACAAACCTGTTAGATTTATTTGTTTAATCTGTTTTTTTAATTACATTTTTGATAAAGTTGTAAAATGCACGGATGTTTATACCAGTTGTGAAAAGTATATTGGTCCTGTTTAGAAGCCTCAGAATATTTTGAACTTTGTCCTTATATTAAGAAAAAAAACAACCTATTTTTAAAAATATATTTTTACGATCCTTTATTAATTGAAATTTATTTTTCTTGTATTTACAGCTTTTCTCTTGTGCGAGACTTGGCGATTTGGAAGTTTTCCACTGCTGCCTGCTGTGATTCTCACCTCTGCATCACCACATCATCTCATACCTCTATCCTACAGACACATATTTTATCTACATATTCAGACAAGTTCTTTTGCACATAGTAACATTCAGTTACACACACGCACACACACACACACACACACACACATTTAAATAACCACCTTCCCCCAGGTGTCTTTTTTCTAATGTGGTTTTACAGGATGCCCCGTAGGGGACGGCGCTCCGAGGCGGCCAAGGTGAGATGGAGGAAGCTGGAGAGTGTGCCGGTCGTCGCCAAGGTATATCAATTACAAATTGCAGTAATTGTTTTTGTCTAACAGTAGTTTTTACTGTACTTTGGACTTTAAGCATGATTATAATCATTTCTGTGTTTATAGCCTGGGACACCAACGCTCGCACCCAGCGCTTGGAACCCGACTCGGTCTCCGCCGACGAAGGTAAGGCTGTCATTTTATATTTTAGTAACTTATTGTTGGATGATAACAGTCATTTGGTTTACTCATTTTATTTATGTCTTTAGACGTCCCGACTGCTGGAGGGTGGCCTGCCCTACCAGGTATGTTCATGACAAGTTCAGTTTCTTTTATGTAGAATAGCCCAATCCAGTTATGTTTGTACTTAATCTAAACATTTTTTAAATAATTCTTTTGCAGATGTCGCCCGTGGTTCGTCAGGACGAGGAGCCCCGTGGGCAGTCGACTTCTCCGGAGTCGCGTATGTATAACAAATCTTTGTTGTTTTCTTGTTAAATTTTCAAAGCCATTAAATCCTAATCTTGATAACTGCACATCTCTAAACAGGCCGTGGGACGGGGCGTCGCCATCGCGTGGAGACGTGGCCAGCTTCCCGGGTGACCAGACGGAGCTGCAAGTTGGTTCTGCCTACTGCCGAGGCTCTGGAGAAGAAGGTACTTTTTTTATCGATTTCATACACAAATCTTGGTTTGAATGATAAAACTCTATAAGCAAAACCTTAATGTTTGTTTTTATTTTTCAGTTTGCTCTTTTGGTTGGTGATTCCCATCTGCGTGCTATTGTGGATGGGTATTCTACCATGCCAAAGGGCGACTTCTCCTTAGGGATGCTTGCATCTCCCGGAGCTTCTGCGGAAGAGTTGCGGCTTGAGGTGCTGGATGCAGTTCTGCCTCGGCCCCCCGAGGTGATCTGTCTTCTGGCCCCAAGTAACAACTTGACCGCCAGCAGGACCTTCGTGGAGGCCGGAGCGGCGTTTGACGCTTTGTTGCGTACCGTCTGCAACCTCTCTGCTAATGTAAGTATAATATCCACTGCATTTATCCATAATCAAATATATCAGAAAACCTGGCATATGTTAATTTGTTCATTTATTTGTCTCAATTTTTACAGGTGGTCGTTGTGGACTTTCCCCCACGCCTTCGCGTGGAGGAGAGTGTGCAACAGCTGCTGCGGCAGGAGTTTCAACGTGTGGCTGCTCAGAGAGGTAAGTGACTTACACAATTTGTGTTTAGAGTAAAACTTCAGCAAATTAATGTTTTATAGTTTTCAGGGTTCAGATGTATGAAAAAATTATTTATTTTTCCTTTTGTATCTACTTTTCTCAAATTACGAGATTGTTAGTGTGACTGACATTAAGAATGACATTTTTCTTTTTTTCTGTCTAGGTGTTCGGTACTTGCCTGTCACTGAACACTTCCCGTTGAGCAGCCTAGCCTTGTGGAGCAGGGACGGCGTAAGTTGAATTGATTTTTATAATTGTATTGTAAATATGTTATTTAGGTGTACTGTATTTTATAAAATATGTTTATATCTTCAGGTTCATCTGAGCGATCGTCCTGGGATGGAGGTCCTTTCTCAGTTGCTTGAGGCGGCGGTCTCTTCGCAACTTGAGTTAAGTGCACCGAAATCTCCAGCTCCTGTGATGTTGGCTCCTCCCCCTCCTGGGACGGCATCCCCCCCCGCGGTGAGACGTCCCCTGCCCCGGCTGGTTGTGGTTGGTGAGGTGGCTGCTCCGCGTCGTTCGGACCCCTTCGCCTGGACTGTGGTTGGTGGTCGTAAGGTACTGGATACATGCTTAGTTGATTTAAGCAAAATCCTGCATGTTTAATTCTTTAAGAATCCATGAATGTGTATATTTGACTTTTTAACATGTCTGTTTTGTGTCTGCCTACCTGAGTGTCCATTTCAACTTTTCCTTAAAGTACAGACCATAAACTACATAGCAGTTTTTTAATTGTGTTGAGGGCAAGTAAAACTTTTCAGAAGATCATGTAAATGTCAAAAACCACCTATTTTGAGAATGTGAAAGGGAATTAGTTTACAAACATAAAATATGAAATGCAACATGACATCCCTTTGTTATTTGAAATCTCATCTTCAAACAATAAGTATGGGCTCTATTTTGTTGCTAAGAAATGGGGGAAACTTGTGCAAGTAATGGTGAAAAGAGCAACTGTGAGAAGTGGTACCAGAGTAATGGCAAAAACAGTGAGATAGTGATATTGATTGGTGTCACACACACTTCATAATTTATATGTAGTTTGTAGAATCAAATATACTTTATTGATGTCGAAGGGGAAATTGCTTATTTGCTGAAAAGGTGGCTCATCCAAGGTGTAAATATTAGTTAATACAAATTAAACCATAAGCAATATAAAATTTATGAAAATGTATACATAACTGTGATATTGTAAGTAGTTTAAAAATATGACAAAATATAAAATAAATAGACAAAATAACAAGCGCACACTTATGTTAATCTATAAATGAGTCCAGGAAATACTTGGAGTAAAGACACTCACAGTCTGGTCATTATGTATGAAAAATTGTGTAACTAATAAATGTGCAGCATGCAGGTTTGCTATTTTTTTAACATAAAGTCAAAGAGGGAAACTTGGAGCCATATTGTGAGGCACAGTGAAGATTAAAATGATGTTGATGGCAGTTTTATTAGAAATGTAGATAATCTGAGGCATAAAGGGTAAAATGAGGTAATGGTAGGGTCAGAGGCAGGTACTCAAAGGTCCAAGCAGAGGAATGGCGGCGCTGTACAGCTGTAAGGAGTCGATCACCAGGGGTAGAGGAAGAGCTACTCCCCCACCAGCTAGTAAGCAGCTTCCAGCCATGGTAAACTCCAGGAGTTAAGGTAGAAACCCTTTGTGAGTTTCACAGTGAAAAAATAAACATTTTCCAACTTAAAATTTTTGTAACTGCTGTATGTGTAACAGTTTATCCAAAAGAGAAAAAAGTGACAATTTAGGTTGTGCTGGAGGAAATGCCACACAAAACACTAAGATAATTTCTTTTGAGGAAATGCAAAGGTAAAATCAAAGTTTGTTAAAAATGACAATATATGTATAAAACGGCTTCCACTGAATATAATTTTTCATTGTTTACAGTCGCCTCGCGGGGGCCAGGTTGGTGATGGCTATCCACAGGCCACTGGGAGGATGGTTGACCAACAGGTATGATTTTCTTTACCTCAAAGCAAAACATGTTGTGACCTCAGTGTACAAATGAATCTATTTTAAGCTATTTTTTTGATTTTACAGGGAGACCTGCTGGATTCTTCCATCCCCCCGAATCCTGTGTGGTTCAGCCCAACGTTGCTGGAGGAGATGGACCGGATCGTTCCTGCGTCTGGCCTTGACGCTCCGTTACCTACACGTTCTCCGACAAGGAAGAAGGTATTTTATTTTATTTTTTTTTAAATAATCATTTGAATTTGATGTCCCACAGTTTGTTCTAACAATTATGTAATTTCTTCTATTTTTTTTATCAGAAGACGAGTCCGAGGCGTCGTCCAATTTCCGATCCCTCCAAGCTGAATCCGGTGGAGCGGCAGGTGTGACACTGTCTCATAAAATATATCAGTCTTTAAGATAATAAAGTATATATTTTCACTTTGCACCAAGTTTTGATAGCTTCTGTTGATTTATAGATGGAGGGAGCGCCGAGAGAGACCACCACGCCAGCTCGTCGCCAGGCACGGAGTCCGGTCCCCCCGATGGACGTCGAGGCCCCTACCGAGTCCTCTTCCGTGCCGCTGGAGGACCATGTCCGGGATGGGAGCTGCCAGGTAACTCCTTCCTACCATCTCAGTCACAATAAATGCGTTGTGGAGAAAGTTGACATACGTGGTTCTGTGCATGATGAAGATGTCAAAGATTGTCACGCACAAAAGCTACAAATGACTGTGCAAAGTGATTTTATATATATAAAAAAATGTGTTTTCCAGTTTTTAACTTTGGGGTGTGCTGCTTTATTATTTGTGCCTTTTTTATTTTTATTAAATTGAATATAATTTCAAAATTTTTGTTTTTTCATATTGGCTAAAAAAGTGAGCTAATATTGCTAACAGATTAATTTCTGAAGTACAGAAAAACAAATTTTAGATGCACAAATATGAACATATGTATTTATATTGAAAACTGATCCAATACTGTTGTAATAATAGTATTTACCATTATGTTTATCAAAATTGTATTTCAATTAATTTATTTATTACCTGAATAATTGATTACTCAATTACAAAATACTTGTGTACAACTGGCCTAATTGGTGGTAGATAGTCATCAGGTGGACATTTGTATAAATACTGACTTTTTTTCTTTTAATGTGACAGACTTCTGCGCTGGAACCCGGGATCAGCGGTCCACCTGTCCTGTCGGTAAGTGCCTCACATTCTCAAGCCGACAAAAGGTATGCTGCATTTTCCCGCAATCACCAGTGCACATGCATGGCACTCACATTTTTAGCTTACCACAATGAGGGGTTGCAGTTTGACACAGTGTTGCTTGACAGAGTGATTGAAAAAGGAGACCAACTTTATGTCGGCGTTAAACAGCAACTGATCAGTGATGGAACGTTTCGTGACAATCACTTGACATTTGAAGAGATGCCTGACCATGTGTTGACTGACAGGAACATCTATGCTGTACACACAACTGGTTTAAGGGTAGGTCATGTTTTTGCTGGTAGCGGGAGCCCTCAAGGATCTCGACAATTGGGTTTGCCTCTTGCCCTGCAACTGGAATGTCTGTCGGAAAATGTCACCCATGCTTTTCTTTTGGTGACTCCAGAGTGCATTGCAGTTTTCAGGGACAGAAGCGGTCGGTTTGGAGTTTTTGATTCCCACTCAAGAAATTCAGCAGGCCTGCCCCATCCCAGTGGAACTGCAGTAATGATGACTTTCTGCAAACTGTCTGACATGGTCAACCATCTGCTGAAGCTCTTTCGAAACCGCGGCCCCAATGCCACCTATGAGTTTGTGCCAGTAGGTTTTGTCAGGGAGAATGACGACCCTTCTGAAAGGCCAAATTCTCCTCAGGATTTGGCCTTTCAGAAAATTTCACCTGAAGCCACAAAAGTAAGTCCAACTGTCTTCAAATCCAAGAGCACCTCTGAAGAGGAAATGCCTCCTTGGCTTAGGGAAGTTGCAAACGTATTAGAGGAAACGGTTCCAACCATTCCAAATGTATCAAAAGCAACAAAAGCCAAGAGAAGAAAAATTAGGTACAGGGTCAAAACGCAACAGGGACAGAATGTACAAAATAAAATGAAAAAAAGTTCATCTGAAAAAGAAAGATATCTGAAATCTCCAACATTTAGGACCAAAAAACTACAGGCCTTAAAAGAAACATACATTCTTCATCAAGCACAGAGGAAGAATCAGTTCAAAAATAGATATAGGACAGATGCATCTTTTCGGAAGAGAAAAATAAATTATGTTAAGTACAGACTAAACTTTGTCCGCAGCTTTAGAGCCAGTCGTAAAGCCTACATGGCTGATTATATGAGGAAACTGTTCAGAGATGATCCGGCCTTTAGAAGCAGGCAAAAATCTTACATCAGGAATCGATTCAGAGATGATCCGGCCTTTAGAAGCAGGCAAAAATCTTACATCAGGAATCAATTCAGAAACGATCCAGTCTTCAGAAACCAACACAAAAAAATAATGCGTGAATATATGAAGGCAAAGTATCACAGTGAGCCTGGCTATCGAGTCAAACATAATAAAAAATGTGCTGCCTACAGAAGAGGCAGACTATCAAGACAAGCACTTTCCAAAAATTTAACATTGCAGCATGCTTTGCGAATCAGAAGAAAGTACAAAAGAAATGTAGGCTTCCACTTTGAAACCCCACGCCCTCTGATGACTGACGAAATGAAAGCTGCGATACAAAACTTTAATAAAAACATTCAAAACGGACCCACTTATGTTTGCACCGTGTGTCACAGAGCTCTTTTCCCCAATCAAGTAAAGCACTGTAAACGAGGTAAATATACTAAGAATATGCGTGTGGTAGCTGATTGTCTAACAGGTATGTATGTTCATGTGTGTGGATCTGCATGCTCTACCCCATGCTCTGTACCCGAAGAGAGGATGGGGGAGTGGATCTGCTACACATGTGACAGCCATCTAACTAGAGGAAAGATGCCATCGATTGCTGCTGCCAATAACCTTCACCTGGCTTCGGTTCCCACAGAGCTTGCGGAATTGAATGTACTTGAAAGGCAATTAATTGCAAAGATTTTACCTTTTGCAAAAATTGTTTCCTTGCCAAAAGGACAGCAAAGGGCAATACATGGAGCTGTTGTTTGTGTTCCTTCTGACATGGAAACAGTTGTAAACAGTCTTCCGAGGCCCCGTGAGGAAGCCCAGCTTTTACAGGTGAAGCTTAAGAGAAAAACCAAATATAAAGGTTACCAATATTTTTACACGGTCAACATGAAAAATGTCTTGGCTGCACTGATAAAGCTTAAAGAGAGTCATCCGGATTACAAAGATGTAACTATAAATGAAAGTGCAACATTTGAGGGTTTCCAAGACGACCAGCCAGTTGAGGACGCTGATCTACAGGCAGAGGAGGCTGAAATGGATGCAGCAACAGACCAGCAGCCTGACCACATAGGGGCAGAGCATCAGGCACTTCGCCCTGGTCTGATCTTGGACACCTGCATGCAGCCTCCTGACATAGCACAGGAAGTATTATCATATGGAGAAGGGATTTTCAGCATTGCGCCGGCTCAGGGGAACAAGCCCATCTCCTTCTTCAGTGTTCCAAGACTTGAAGCCAAGGCATACCCTGTGCATTTCCCAACTGGGATAAATACATTAGATGAATCCCGCCGTGTTGCACTTTCACCGAGTATGTATTTCAATGTACGGCTTTTCTCAATAGATACTCGGTTTGCCAAAGACCAGAGTTACCTTTTCTTTGCTCAGTTTGTGACAGAAACTCATATTGCCAATGATAGTATGTCCATTCAGACAAGAAAAGGTAAACCAAGCACCAAAGATGGGAAAAATATTTCCAGCAAAATGCTCCAGAACAAAGAGGAGTTGGAAAAACTGATCCAAAATAAAGAGGCCACCCGTTTCATGCAACCCTTGAGAGGAACTCCTGCTTATTGGGAGAAAGGATTACGGGATTTGCACGCCATGGTGAGGCAACTTGGAAAGCCCACTTTCTTTTGCACATTCTCCGCTGCTGAAATGAGATGGCCAGAAGTCATTGAGGCCATCAAAGGTCAACATGGGGAGCAGGTAAGTTTTTCTGAGCTTGACTGGAATGCAAAGTGTGACATTCTTAGGAGCAACCCTGTCACTGTCATGCGGATGTTTGAAAAGAGAGTGGATGCACTGTTTAGAGACCTCATTCTTTCCCCTGCGCAGCCTATTGGACCAGTTGAGGATTACTTTTATCGTGTGGAATTTCAGGCAAGGGGTTCACCCCATATCCATGCTGTGATATGGATAAAGGATGCACCTGAAATGGAAGACCCCTCATTTTGCGGTGAAGTCATAAAGTTCATCGATCGTTATATATCCTGTCAGTTGCCTGATGAAATCAGAGATCCAGAGCTTCACAAAATTGTATCAGAGGTTCAAATGCACAGCAAAAACCACTCAAAATCATGCAAAAAAGGTAATGTTGAATGCCGATTTGGATTCCCCAAACTACCAATGGACCGCACCAGAATCACGGTCCCAGTAATTGACTTTGATTTTGAAAATGATGACGAAAAACCAAAGCAAAGTAAGCAAAAAGGTAGGAGAAAGTCCAGAAAATCTAGATCACCATTTGTCTCAAACCTACAAAGAGAGGCAAAGAGAAAACTGAAACCAATTAGGGATTTACTGAAAGATGACAAATCATCTTTCAGGGATTTGTCAGAGTTACTCCAGGCTTGTAATATGACCAAAGTAGAGTACAATGGCCATGTTGATGCTCTCACTTCTGGAATGGTGGTAATGATGAAACGCGATCCTAAAGATAGCTGGGTTAACGCGTACAACCCTGATCTCCTCCGTGCATGGAACGCCAACATGGACATTCAGTATGTGCTTGATGAGTACAGCTGCATTGAGTACATGATGTCCTACATAGCCAAGCCAGAGCATGAAATGGCGCAGTTCCTCAAGTCTGTTGTAGATGATTTAAAGACGGCCAATGTTAGCCAACGCGATGAGATGAAAAAGATCATGCAGGCTTATTCAAAACAGAGAGAGGTCAGTGCTCAAGAATCCGTTGCGCGCACTTGTAGCCTACCTCTCAAAAAGTCCTCTCGCAGTTCTTTTCTTCAAACAGATGAAGACGGTGTAAAATGAGCCTGCCGATGAGTAAACTCATGAACCTGTCCCCAGATGAGGAAAATGTGGATGACAGGATTGCCGGAAAAATATCTCAACAGACCAGAAACGTTAGAATTCGAACACATGTGCCTGGCAGAATTTGCGTCAGAATACCGGGTTCTATATGGCAGACAAATTGAAGGGCCAAACGCAATTCCCCTCCTTAATGAAGCAGGATACATCCAGAAAAGAACTATGGGCAAACCTGCAGTTATTAGATTTACTCGTTTCTCGGAGAAAAAAACCCCCGAAAAGTTTTACAGGCGGCTTCTGAAGTTGTATTTTCCTCATAGACGATGAGGACCTTAAAAATGAGGAACACACAACGTACGAAGCCTTTTACAACAACGGGTTCCGTGGTAGATATCGGGCTAAACATTATGTGGATTTCAATCGCAAAAGGTATGAAGGGCAAGGTAAAAAAATTGACAAAATTATGGAAGAACTAAAAAAGCAGGGACCGGTTCGAAATGCGTGGAACACTTTTGCACCCGAGGTTGAGGTAGATCGTTTAGAATGCGCTGCTGAACGACCACCATTGCAAGAAGATGAAGAGCAAGACCCTATTCCAGATTATGAAATTGATGTCAGCACTGTAGACATGCCGAAAATTGAAGCTCCTAAATTGAGCCCTGATTTCATCAGACAAATGTACAGGAGTTTAAATGAGACTCAAGCGTCTGTGTTTTATGCCATTCGCGATTGGTGTTTGAAGCGCGTCTGGGGTGACGACCCAGAACCGTTCTGTTATTTCTTGACGGGAGGAGCTGGTTGTGGTAAATCTCATGTCATCAAATGTGTTTACCAGGAGGCAACCAAGCTCTTGCGCCAGCTTCCTAGACTTCTTGAAATTGGTGACATGTCCAAGCCTACCGTGCTCCTCACAGCTTTTACTGGCACAGCATACAACATATCGGGGAAGACTTTACATTCTATCTTGAAACTACCCAAAAGTTTAAAACCACCATACAAGGGTCTTGGAAATTCATTAGATGACGTGAGGGCAGTTCTTTCTAATGTCGAAATCTTAATCATCGATGAAATCTCCATGGTCTCCAAAGACCTACTTGCATATGTTGACTGGAGATTTCAACAAATCAAGGGGAACAACAGGTTCATGGGTGGGGTCTCTGTTTTGGCTGTGGGGGACTTCTTCCAACTTCCACCTCTTGGACGAGCTAAACCTCTTTGTGTCACCGAGGATGGCATGCTTGATATCTGGAATGAGAATTTCCAGATGATCACCTTAACGGAAATCATGCGGCAGAAAGATGACCGAGCGTTTGCAGAGCTACTGAACCGAGTTAGAGTTAAAGGTAAAGCGGATTTGCTTTGTGAGGATGACAGGACTCTTTTGATCCAAGCTGTTACTGACCCCGAAGAATGTCCAATGGATGTCCTACACATTTTTGCAACAAACAAACAGGTGGACACCCATAATGCAGCAGTTGTGGCCTCTTTAGGTGCAGTAACAGTTGATATTGAGGCAGAGGACTACAAAAGAGTTACAAAGACAGGAAACATGATTTACTTGGGCTGTTGTATAGCGGGCAACAAACGAGACTTGTGTAACAACATACAGGCTGGTTTGGGTTTTAGGGTAATGATTATAAGAAACTTGGATGTAGAGGATGGTCTTGTGAATGGAACGTTTGGCACCATTTCTGATATTGTCACTAGTACCAAAGATGGAAGGACTAGTGTAAAATTAATTGGACTCAAATTGGACAACCCCCTTGCTGGACATACAAAAAAAATTCAGGGTAAACCAGACGGCTTTGTTTACATTGAGAGATTTGAGGAACAGAGTAGTGTAAAGGGAGTGGTACGACGGCAATTTCCAATCAGGTTAGCCTTTGGTTGTACGGCACACAAGGTTCAAGGGATGACCATGAAGTCTGCGGTCATTTCCTTGAAACGTATTTTTGAACCTGGAATGGCATATGTCGCCCTCAGTCGCACAACTTCCCTGGAAGGACTTAAAATCATTGATTTCGATGAAAGTAAGATCTACGCTGACGAAAACATCAGAGCAGCTATGGAATCAATGAGACCAGCATCGTTTTTGCACACCAGACCGCTCTTGCATTTTCAGTCTGGTCATCAGGGTGCAACATTAACAATTGTCCACCACAATGTCGAAGGTCTTGTCTGTCACTCTGAGGACATGAAACAACATCATGAACTCATGTTGGCAGATGTCTTATGCCTAACGGAGACTCATTTGTTTGGATCTTCTGTTCCAGCTTCTTGCCAAATAGAGGGCTATTCTTTCTTTTCACGGAACAGACATGTCTCCTACTCGAACAGAGTCGACATTGCTACCAAAGAGGGAGGGGGAGTAGCGACTTACTGCCGGAGTCTTCTCCAACCGCAGGAACGTAGATTCTTTAACCAGGTTACCGATCTTGAATTTAACGTCGTCAAAGTGGACACCCCAATGAAAACCCTCATCGCGACAGTTTACAGGCCTCCAAGTTATGATCTTAGAACATTTTTAAGAAATCTGACAAACCTCTTGGATGGCCTGAATTCAATGGACATTCAGCCCATTGTCGTGTTAGGAGATTTCAATGAGGACCTTATTCCTCCAGGGAAAAAAGCCATCAGTGAGTTGTTTAGAGCCAAAGGCTTTATGCAACTTATCTCTCATCCAACCACAGAAAAACGTACTCTTCTTGACCACTTGTACATCTCCAATCCAGAATACTGTGTCCAGTCGGGTGTCTTGCAGGCTTACTACAGCTACCACAATCCCATATACTGTGTGTTGGCTTTAGTATAAGCTGCATCTACAGTGACTTGCAAAAATAGTCATGTTCCTTGAAATTTTCCATATTTCATCACATTACAACCACAAATATGGAAATACAGTGGAGAGAAGTATATATTACACTGTTGATTTTTCCTGGTGTATGCAAAGTAATACACACTTTTCAGTTTATTTGCAAAAAAATCATTCAATCATGTATATTTTTAAGCCTCCCTAGTAGAGTTTATTCTGGGATCCTGAAAAAGATGGTCCATAAGGCCCTGGAGAATGCATAGGAGTTCATCCAAACAATCTACATGTGTTTTATGTACTCGCAGAAGGCTTTTGACAGTCTCCCTCTGGGAACCTTGCAGGGGGGGGGAGGGTGGCGGGTTCTCTGGGAGTATGGTGTCCAAGGCCTTTTGATATGGGCTGTAAGGTTTCTGTGTGATTGGTGCTAGAGTCCAGTCTGCATTGCTAGCAGTAAGTTGGACTCTTTTCTGCTGAGAGTTGGACTCCGCCAAGGAAACGAGCCCGACTCTGCTGGCAATGCACACCAGACTCTAACATCGGTCATAAAGGGACCTAACAGCCCCTATCACAGGGCCTGATACCCCATACTCATGGAGAACCCCAGCATGGTTCCCAGAGGGACACAGTCAAATTCCTTTCCAAGTCCACAAAACACATGTAGAGAGGTTGGGTGAACTCCCATGAACCCTCCAGGATTCTGCTGAGGTTATAGAGCTGGTCCAGTGTTTTATGACCATGGTGAAAATCACACTGCTCTTCTTGAGTCCTACTTTTGACTATTTGACAGACCCTCCTCTCCAGGACCCCCAAATAGACCTTGCCAGGGAGGCATTACTCCCCACAAATATATTTGTGGTTGTAATGTGACAATATGGAACAGTTCAAGGGGTATGATTACTTTGTAAGCACTGTACATCTTAATCCCGAATTCATGACAGGAAATTCTTGTTGGAGAAAATGTTAACATCTCATGTCATTCTTAATATCACTTTATCTAACTGCGGTCTCTTTCATACATGCAGCAATCAGAAAGCAGTGTGGATTATCTTTTTTTATCATTGTTACAGAGGGTTTGATATGTATTTAATCATTGTACACATTTGTGAATCATGGTGTAGCTTGTGGATTTTGTTGTAGGCATAAAAATATTTTTGTACAGTTTGTGAATCATTGAATCATACTTATTTAGCTCCGTAGAAAGGAGAATTTATAATCAGGTTTTGTATGTAAACATGAAGGTTTGAGCTTTGAGAATACGAAAGTGGCTGATCTTGAAACACTTATCGGTTCTCTGTAAGAGTAGTTGCTGGAAATATTGGACCAGGAAGCAGCAGATAAAACAATCAGTTACCACACGTATATTCTGTTCATTTTTAAATCAAAATTAATTCAAATAGATCTTCAATCTGGCCCAGAGCATTTTCCTTATTTTTCTAATCCGGTTACAGTAACTGTTACCCTTCAAATGAATCTAATTTTATTGCGAAACTCGTTCTTTATTTTGTAGCATTCAATTAAAGCTCTCCTTGTTTTATCTCTCCCCAATCAACACTGTAGTTTTTACTGCTGCAGCCCCCTAGTGGTTACTTCACTACAAAGACAAAAGTTCAACTCACTTTTGTCCTATTTGACTCCCTCCACATAGTCAGAATTTGTTCTGTTTTGGTGGAATTAACCCTTTTTTCTTCCAGTTTGAGTCTGTTTTTGCAGGTTATTTTGCAGGTTGTTCCACACAGAAGCTATCCTTGGAGTCTGCCAAGAAGAGAGAGAGGAAACGAGAACTGGAAGTTCAGCCCATGAAAGGTAGCAAATGTATCTAAATTGTAGCAGCCTTAAAAGTAGTTATTTTTTCTGTTGTTGATAATATCTGTTTATTGACGGAATGACTTGTGTATTTTTAGTCCAGAACACTCTGGCCTACCTCATGGACTTGGACCCACACCCAATGTGGAGAAGATGGAGTTCTTGTTTCTTTAGAAAAGTACGTAACAAATTAAGCAAATTTTGTTCATTTTAACTTGAAATTGATGATGTTGTATATGTACGTTTGATAGGAGGAATCCAGTGCATATATGCCCTTTTTTCTTGGGTCACATTGGTGTTTATATCTATGTTAATCATTCTTAAACCTTAGTTTAGACAAAGTTTAATTTTTACTTTATTCATTCATAAATCAAATAGATGTTTAAAAATGTCATGTATATTAATTTGGTTTTTGTCTGTTTTTTTACTACAGTTTGTGATGTGTCGCACCACATTGGATGCCGAAGAAGTTGGCCAAAGACCTTTGGAGAAGCAATTCTTTTTTGTCATTGTTTATAATTGTAAATAGTTTTTCTTGTATGTATGTATGTATGTATATATTTAAAATAGTTTTATTTATACTATAGAGAGTGTAATATGTCATGTTAGATTATAGTTTCAGTTCCTGTATGTGTATATAGTTATAGTTCCTGTATGTGTATAGTTATATAAGTTTTATATTTATAACAAGTGAAACATCATGGCAAAGCCATGATGTTTCACTTGTGAGAGTAAATCTGTCGGGCCTCACCTTGACACTCAGGCAACAACCCTGAGTGCCACATGGCCAGACAGGACACATGTAAAATAAAAAACATAGCAAAATTTTTTATTTTATTTATATTCTTTAAATGTTGTAATTTTAGTTCATTGTAAACTTTACCTGCAAAAACCTTGTAGAAATCTTTAACATTGTTCAATATATATTTAAACTGTGATCTGTTGTGTGTGTGGGTTATTTAATTAACATTTTTTCTTTGTCACTATTATTAAGTATATTATTAAATAGCCCTCTCATTTTAGCTTATACACTTACTTGATCATACTGAATGGTGCATGTCCAGTTTACTTAACATTCTTGTGATTGTATTGATTACATTGCAGCTTTCTTTAGCATTGATGCAAATTCTTAGCATCAGAACGCTGGGTCCAAACCCACGGCAGGCCCCAGTTAAATTTCTTCAGGAATTTTCTAGTTGGGGCCTGAGGAGAGCAGTGACTGACTTAAGTCAGTCATATTGTTCTACACCCAATAGAACGCCTCTTTATTATTATTGGGGCCTGCCCCATAGCAATGCATAAGGAGAGCAGTGACTGACTTGCGAAGCAAGTCAGTCACTGCCTCCATGCATTGCATGGCAGGCACCTATTGTTCTACACCCAATAGAACGCCTCTTTATTATTCTTAACTTCTTCTTCCGTCAACCGGAATGCGGCTCGTACCGCTGCGAGCCCACCCACAAAAGTGGTATCAAAACGTGCGGCCCGATCCCGGCAGGTGTGCTATTATTTTTATAAGGAATCGGACTTACGATGGCGATGTAAAAAGCGAAAAACGAGCAAAATTTCCAACTGCCGAAACGCAGAGCATAACTGACACCAACTGACGCTCCAGTAGAGTGAGAATTTAAGCAGATTTTTGACCCCAAAGCGATTTTGAAATCGCCGTCACACCCACAAATATCGCCCGATTGGTATCAAACTCGGTCATGACATTGATACGCGTGCCTGCTCCGGTAAAATGTGTTCGATATTTCTCTAGCATTTACGGTTTTCTGTCAAGGTGCTTCAGAGTGAAATTATGGGACAGGGTAACTGACGCTCTCCCTGATTCACTTCCATGTATTTCTGAAAAGTTTCTGCACAATTTTTTGTCTCATCACTGCAATTACTGTGAATGAGGTAAAAATATGAATTGCGGTACTATCGGAGACGACAAATAGCCCTCTCATACGCTTCAAACGGTTTTTGAATATGTATTACGGTTCCTGAACGGCAAAGGTTTGTTCGGAGTGCTTTTTCCATATTAATTGGCTGGGTGTCTCACAAAGATAGAATTTTTTTCCCCCCTTTCTGTCTCAAACACACTGACAGTTAGCAGCTGATCCATTACCATAGCAACGGAACACATGGGGCCAGAGCAGCTGATTCATGGGAGGACACTCTGGAATGACCTGGCCTTTAGAACTACTTGTGTTTAGGGCATTTTATAACTGATTTTAACAAACCATTCTTACACAAATGATTAGTGTGTAATTTTTTAATAAAGCTTAATGGAAATTTCCCAATAAAAGCCCCAATATCTCTGCCTATATTATCTTTTCCTCTCAGGTTATGGCACTGGCTTGCGCAGCAAGCCAGTGCAATGGCATTAACCTTTGACCTAATGATAATAAATAGGACTATCAGAACACCATATCTGTAGTTCTAACTAACACTCAGTTAAAACAGAGCTTCCAATTAGAACTACTGGCTGTTTAGGCCAGTAAATAAGAGATTTAACTCAAACACTGTTAACCATTGGATTAGTGTGGGCATTTAATATGAAGCTTATGTTTATTTTTCAAAATAAAAGCCTTCATATTGCCCTCAGGTTAATGCATCGCCGTAAGGCGATGCAATAATATTAGAATGCTTTATATTCTTCTCTCAGGTTAGGGATCTGCCTTGCGCAGCAAGGCAGTCAATTAAGATAAGACTTTTACCTTAAATAAACTATTAGCTATTTTTCTTACTTATTAGTCATTTTAAATATACTGAATTGAGTAAGTCAGTTACAGACAACATTCAAATGATACCCCACATGCTATTGGCAGCATTTAGGTAAGGAGATGTTTGGCCTGCTTTGATCAGAAAAACTAACTGCTTCAAACTATTAGGATTCCATCTCTCCCTGTGTGTTTCATTCTCATGACAGTTGAGCTGCTCTTTAGAACTACAAAGACTGAAGGTTAGAACTACAACATGGTGGAACTGTCAGTTACTACAGAGGAGGACTGAGCTGGCCTTTAGAACTACTTGTGTTTTGAGCATTATATAAACCATTTAACACATTCACTGTTACACATGGGATGAGTTTGACCATTTCTTATGATGCTTAATGAAAATTTCAAAATAAAAGCCTTGGCAATTTTTACATCATATATTTGCTCATTTTTGCTTGACGTGACTGGTTTATCCAAAGCACTCTTAGACACTGGATTAGTGTGGGCATTTAATATGAAGCCTACTGCGAATTTCAAAATAAAAGCCTCAATATGCCCCTCTGGACAGTGCACCGCCAGAGGCGGTGCAATGAAATCATTCTGCATTATCTGTTTATCCGAGGTTAGGGAACTGCCTTGCGTAGCAAGGCAGTTCATTAGCATTAGCCTTTTAGCTTAAATAAGCTATTACCTATTTTTCTTACTTATCTGCCATGTTTAGTATACTGAAGGAATTAAGTAAATTACAGAGAACATTCTAATAATATCCCACATGCTACTGAGAGCATTCACGCTAACATTAGCATTTTTGCTCATTTTAGCTTATACACTTACTTTATCATACTGAATGGTGCATGTCCAGTTTACTTAACATTCTTGTGATTCTATTGATTACATTGCAGCTTTCTTTAGCATTGATGCTAATTCTTAGCATCAGAACACTGGGTCCAAACCGACGGGCACACTTTGGCAGGCCCCAGTTAAATTTCTTCAGGAATTTTCTAGTTGGGGCCTGCTGTTGCATAAGGAGAGCAGTGACTGACTTGCGAAGCAAGTCAGTCACTGCCTCCATGCATTGCATGGGCAGGAACCTATTGTTCTACACCCAATAGAACGCCTCTTTATTATTCTTTACTTATTCTTCCGTCACCCGGAATGCGGCTCGCACCGCTGCGAGCCCACCCACAAAAATGGTATCAAAACGTGCGGCCCGATCCCGGCATGTGTGCTATTATTTTTATAAGGAATCGGACTTACGATGGCGAAGTAAAAAGCGAACAACGAGCAAAATTGCCAACTGACGAAACGCAGAGCATAACTGAAACCAACTGCCGCTTTTTTAGAGTGAGAATTTAAGAGGATTTCTGAACCCAAAGCGATTTTGAAATCGCCGTCACGCCCACAAATATCGCCCTATCAATATCAAACTCGGCCATGACATTGATACGCGTGCCTGCTCCGGTAAAATGTGTTCGATATTTCTCTAGCATTTACGGTTTTCTGTCAAGGTGCTTCAGAGTGAAATTATGGGACAGGGTAACTGACGCTCTCCCTGATTCACTTCCATGTATTTCTGAAAAGTTTCTGCACAATTTTTTGTCTCATCACTGCAATTACTGTGAATGAGGTAAAAATATGAATTGCGGTACTATCGGAGAAGACAAATAGCCCTCTTATACGCTTCAAACGGTTTTTGAATATGTATTACGGTTCCTGAGCAGCAAAGGTTTGTTAGTGCTTTTCCATATTAATTGGCTGGGTGTCTCACAAAGATAGAATTTTTTTCCCCTCTTTCTGTCTCAAACACACTGACAGTTAGCAGCTGATCCATTACCATAGCAACGGAACACATGGGGCCAGAGCAGCTGATTTATGGGAGGACACTCTGGAAGGAGCTGGCCTTTAGAACTACTTGTGTTTTGGGCATTTTATAACAGATTTTAACAAACCATTGTTACACACAGGATTATGTGTAATTTTTAAATAAAGCTTAATGGAAATTTCCCAATAAAAGCCCCAATATCTCTGTCAGGTGAGTTCAGCATGGCTGCAAAAAATCTCTGCCTATATTATCTTTTCCTCTCAGGTTATGGCACTGGCTTGCGCAGTGTCCAGTGCAATGGCATTAACCTTTGACCTAATGATAATAAATAGGACTATCAGTACACCATATCTGTAGTTCTAACTAACACTCAGTTAAAACAGAGCTTCCATTTAGAACTACTGGCTGTTTAGGCCAGTAAATAAGAATTTAACCCAAACACTGTTAGGCATTGGATTAGTGTCAGCATTTTATATGAAGCTTATGTTTATTTTTCAAAATAAAAGCCTTCATATTGCCCTCAGGTTAATGCATCGCCGTAAGGCGATGCAATAATATTAGAATGCTTTATATTCTTCTCTCAGGTTAGGGATCTGCCTTGCGCAGCAAGGCAGATCATTAAGATAAGACTTTTACCTTAAATAAACTATTAGCTATTTTACTTACTTATTAGTCATTTTAAATATACTGAATTGAGTAAGTCAATTACAGAAAACATTCTGATACCCCACATGCTATTGGCAACACTTGGGTAAAGATATGTTTGGCCTGCTTTGATCAGAAAAACTAACTGCTTCAAACTATTAGGATTCCATCTCTCCCTGTGTGTTTCATTCTCATGACAGTTGAGCTGCTCTTTAGAACTACAAAGACTGAAGGTTAGAACTACAACATGGTGGAACTGTCAGTTACTACAGAGGAGGACTGAGCTGGCCTTTAGAACTACTTGTGTTTTGAGCATTATAGAAACGATTTAACACATTCACTGTTACACATGGGATTAGTTTGACCATTTCTTATGTTTCTTACTGAAAATTTCAAAATAAAAGCCTTGGCAATTTTTACATCATATATTTGCTCATTTTTGCTTGACATGATTGGTTTATCCAAAGCACTCTTAGACACTGGATTAGTGTGGGCATTTAATATGAAGCTTACTGCAAATTTCAAAATAAAAGCCTCAATATGCCCCTCTGAATAGTGCACCGCCTTGGCGGTGCAATGATATCATTCTGCATTATCTGGTTCTCTCAGGTTAGGGAGCTGCCTTGCGTAGCAAGGCAGTTCATTAGCATTAGCCTTTTAGCTTAAATAAGCTATTACCTATTTTTCTTACTTATCTGCCATGTTTAGTGTACTGAAGGAATTAAGTAAATTACAGAGAACATTCTAATAATATCCCACATGCTACTGAGAGCATTCACGCTAACATTAGCATTTTTGCTCATTTTAGCTAATACACTTACTTTATCATACTGAATGGTGCAGGTCCAGTTTACTTAACATTCTTGTGATTCTATTGTTTACATTGCAGCTTTCTTTAGCATTGATGCAAATTTGTAGCATCAGAACGCTGGGTCCAAACCGACGGGCACACTTTGGCAGGCCCCAGTTAAATTTCTTCAGGAATTTTCTAGTTGGGGCCTGCCCATTACATAAGGAGAGCAGTGACTGACTTGCGAAGCAAGTCAGTCACTGCCTCCATGCATTGCATGGCAGGCACCTATTGTTCTACACCCAATAGAACGCCTCTTTATTATTCTTTACTTATTCTTCCGTCACCCGGAATGCGGCTCGCACCGCTGCGAGCCCACCCACAAAAATGGTATCAAAACGTGCGGCCCGATCCCGGCATGTGTGCTATTATTTTTATAAGGAATCGGACGTACGATGGCGAAGTAAAAAGCGAACAACGAGCAAAATTGCCAACTGACGAAACGCAGAGCATAACTGAAACCAACTGCCGCTTTTTTAGAGTGAGAATTTAAGAGGATTTCTGACCCCAAAGCGATTTTGAAATCGCCGTCACGCCCACAAATATCGCCCGATTGGTATCAAACTCGGTCATGACATTGATACGCATGCCTGCTCCGGTAAAATGTGTTCGATATTTCTCTAGCATTTACGGTTTTCTGTCAAGGTGCTTCAGAGTGAAATTATGGGACAGGGTAACTGACGCTCTCCCTGATTCACTTCCATGTATTTCTGAAAAGTTTCTGCACAATTTTTTGTCTCATCACTGCAATTACTGTGAATGAGGTAAAAATATGAATTGCGGTACTATCGGAGAAGACAAATAGCCCTCTTATACGCTTCAAACGGTTTTTGAATATGTATTACGGTTCCTGAACGGCAAAGGTTTGTTCGGAGTGCTTTTTCCATATTAATTGGCTGGGTGTCTCACAAAGATAGAATTTTTTTCCCCCCTTTCTGTCTCAAACACACTGACAGTTAGCAGCTGATCCATTACCATAGCAACGGAACACATGAGGCCAGAGCAGCTGATTTATGGGAGGACACTCTGGAATGAGCTGGCCTTTATAACTACTTGTGTTTTGGGCATTTTATAACAGATTTTAACAAACCATTGTTACACACAGGATTATGTGTAATTTTTAAATAAAGCTTAATGGAAATTTCCCAATAAAAGCCCCAATATCTCTGTCAGGTGAGTGCAAAAATCTCTGCCTATATTATCTTTTCCTCTCAGGTTATGGCACTGGCTTGCGCAGCAAGCCAGTGCAATGGCATTAACCTTTGACCTAATGATATTAAATAGGACAATCAGAACAATAATGCATCGCCGTAAGGCGATGCAATAATATTAGAATGCTTTATTAGTCTTATCTTAAATAAACTATTAGCTATTTTTCTTACTTATTAGTCATTTTAAATATACTGAATGGAGTAAATCAATTACAGAAAACATTCTAATGATGCAATGGCATTAACCTTTGACCTAATGATAATAAATAGGACGACCAAAACGCCATAGTGTGGGCATTTAATATGATGCTTATGTTTATTTTTCAAAAAAAAAGCCTTCATATTGCCCTCAGGTTAATGCATCGCCGTAAGGCGATGCAATAATATTAGAATGCTTTATATTCTCCTCTCAGGTTAGGGATCTGCCTTGCGCAGCAAGGCAGTCAATTAAGATAAGACTTTTACCTTAAATAAACTATTAGATTTTTTTCTTACTTATTAGTCATTTTAAATATACTGAATTGAGTAAGTCAGTTACAGACAACATTCAAATGATACCCCACATGCTATTGGCAGCATTTAGGTAAGGAGATGTTTGGCCTGCTTTGATCAGAAAAACTAACTGCTTCAAACTATTAGGATTCCATCTCTCCCTGTGTGTTTCACTCTCATGACAGTTGAGCTGCTCTTTAGAACTACAAAGACTGAAGGTTAGAACTACAACATGGTGGAACTGTCAGTGACTACAGAGGAGGTCTGAGCTGGCCTTTAGAACTACTTGTGTTTTGAGCATTATAGAAACAATTTAACACATTCACTGTTACACATGGGATGAGTTTGACCATTTCTTATGATGCTTACTGAAAATTTCAAAATAAAAGCCTTGGCAATTTTTACATCATATATTTGCTCATTTTTGCTTGACGTGATTGGTTTATCCAAAGCACTCTTACACACTGGATTAGTGTGGGCATTTAATATGAAGCTTACTGCAAATTTCAAAATAAAAGCCTGAATATGACCCTCAGGTTAATGCATCGCCGTAAGGCGATGCAATAATATTAGAATGCTTTATATTCTTCTCTCAGGTTAGGGATCTGCCTTGCGCAGCAAGGCAGATCATTAAGATAAGACTTTTACCTTAAATAAACTATTAGCTATTTTACTTACTTATTAGTCATTTTAAATATACTGAATGGAGTAAGTCAATTACAGAAAACATTCAAATGATACCCTACATGCTATTGGCAACACTTAGGTAAAGATATGTTTGGCCTGCTTTGATCAGAAAAACTAACTGCTTCAAACTATTAGGATTCCATCTCTCCCTGTGTGTTTCATTCTCATGACAGTTGAGCTGCTCTTTAGAACTACAGAGACTGAAGGTCAGAACTACAACATGGCGGAACTGTCAGTTACTACAGAGGAGGACTGAGCTGGCCTTTAGAACTACTTGTGTTTTGAGCATTATAGAACCGATTCAACACAATCACTGTTACACAAGGGATGAGTTTGGCCATTCCAATGAAGCTTAACACAAATTTCAAAATAAAAGCCTTGGCAATTTTTACATCATGTATTTGCTCTTTTTGGCTTTATATGACTGGTTTATCCAAAGCACTCTTACACATTGTATTAGTGTGGGCATTTATAATGAATTTTTCTGCAAATTTCAAAATAAAAGCCTTAATATGATTTAGGGTCAGGGCACCGCCGCAGGCGGTGCAAAAATATGATTCTGCATTATCTGTTTCTCTCAGGTTAGGGAACTGCCTTGCGCAGCAAGGCAGTTCATTAGCATTAGCCTTTTAGCCTAAATAAGCTATTAGCTATTTTTTGGACTTATTACCCATGTTTAGTATACTTAATGGTGTAAGTCAAGTATAAACAACATGCTAGTGAGCTGATTATCATGCTTAATCGTGCATGTCCATGTTAGTCAACATTCTTGTGATTCTCCACATGGTTCTTTGGAAGTTTTTAAGCTTAGCATTGATGCTAATTCTTAGCATCAGAACGCTGGGTCCAAACCGACGGGCACACTTTGGCAGGCCCCAGTTAAATTTCTTCAGGAATTTTCTAGTTATTTATTATTCTTCCGTCACCCGGAATGCGGCTCGTACCGCTGCGAGCCCACCCACAAAAGTGGTATCAAAACGTGCGGCTCGATCCCGGGAGGTGTGCTATTACTTCTGGTGGGATTTGGAGTTACCATGGCGACGTCAAAGCAAAAACGACCCCAAAATCACTAACGAGCTCACCAGGTGAAATCTGTTCAAGGGGACGAAGCAACCTCTAAATCTTAAAAATACCCTATTTTTGAGGATTTTCTGTGTCGTCATAACTTCATGTAGAAACGCCATTCAAACTTCATTTTGTAGATACGTCCGTGATCTCTTTTAAAGTGAAGACAGCACGTCAATATGTATTATGGTTTGTCCACAACTTCTTTCTAAGCGACCCAAAGTTTTTGATTTTTGGAAAAATCAGAGTGTGAAGGCCGCTCCGCTAGAGTGAGAGTCAGAGCGACATTTTGACCCCAAATCATTTTTTAACTCGCCCTCACGCTCACAAATATTGCATGATTGGTATGAAACTTGGTCATGACATTGATACGCGTGCCTGCTCCGGTCAAATGTTTTCAAAAAATTATCTAGCGCTTACAGTTTTCTCTCCAGGTGCTTCAGAGCAAAGTCATGCGCCAGGGTAGCAGACAGATCTCACTGATTCACTTCCATGTATTTCTGAAAAGTTTCTGCACAATTTTTTATCTCATCACTGTTAATTACTGTGAATGAGGTAGAGATATGAATGGCGGACTATCGGAGAAGACAAATAGCCCTCTCATACGCTTCAAACGGTTTTCGAATATGTATTACGGTTCCTGAACGGAAACAGTTTGTGCAATGCTTTTTCCATATTAATTGGCTGGGTGTCTCACAAAGATAGAATTGTCTCCCCTTTCTGTCTCACACAGCTGGCAGAGAGCTGATCCATTACCATAGCAACGGAACACATGAGGCCAGAGCAGCTGATTTATGGGAGGACACTCTGGAATGAGCTGGCCTTTAGAACTACTTGTGTTTTGGGCATTTTATAACTGATTTTAACAAACCATTGTTACACACAGGATTAATGTGTCAATTTTAAATAAAGCTTAATGGAAATTTCCCAATAAAAGCCCTCTCTGCCTATATTATCTTTTCCTCTCAGGTTATGGCACTGGCTTGCGCAGCAAGCCAGTGCAATGGCATTAACCTTTGACCTAATGATAATAAATAGGACTATCAGAACACCATATCTGTAGTTCTAACTAACACTCAGTTAAAACAGAGCTTCCATTTAGAACTACTGGCTGTTTAGGCCAGTAAATAAGGAATTTAACCCAAACACTGTTAGGCATTGGATTAGTGTGAGCATTTAATATGAAGCTTATGTTTATATTTCAAAATAAAAGCCTTCATATTGCCCTCAGGTTAATGCATCGCCGTAAGGCGATGCAATAATATTAGAATGCTTTATATTCTTCTCTCAGGTTAGGGAACTGCCTTGCGCAGCAAGGCAGATCATTAAGATAAGACTTTTACCTTAAATAAACTATTAGCTATTTTACTTACTTATTAGTCATTTTAAATATACTGAATTGAGTAAATCAATTACAGAAAACATTCTAATGATACCCCACATGCTATTGGCAACACTTAGGTAAAGATATGTTTGGCCTGCTTTGATCAGAAAACTAACTGCTTCAAACTATTAGTATTCCATCTCTCCCTGTGTTTCATTGTCATGACAGTTGAGCTGCTCTTTAGAACTACAAAGACTGAAGGTTAGAACTACAACATGGTGGAACTGTCAGTTACTACAGAGGAGGACTGAGCTGGCCTTTAGAACTACTTGTGTTTTGAGCATTATAGAAACGATTTAACACATTCACTGTTACACATGGGATGAGTTTGACCATTTCTTATGATGCTTACTGAAAATTTCAAAATAAAAGCCTTGGCAATTTTTACATCAAATATTTAGTAATTTTTGCTTGACGTGATTGGTTTATCCAAAGCACTCTTAGACACTGGATTAGTGTGGGCATTTAATATGAAGCTTACTGCGAATTTCAAAATAAAAGCCTCAATATGCCCCTCTGAATAGTGCACCGTCGTAGGCGGTGCAATGATATCATTCTGCATTATCTGGTTCTCTCAGGTTAGGGAGCTGCCTAGCTCAGCAAGGCAGTTCAATAGCAAAAGCCTAATAGCTTAAATAAGCTATTACCTATTTTTCTTACTTATCTGCCATGTTTAGTATTCTGAAGGAATTAAGTAAATTACAGAGAACATTCTAATAATATCCCACATGCTACTGAGAGCATTCACGCTAACATTAGCATTTTTGCTCAATTTAGCTAATACACTTACTTTATCATACTGAATGGTGCATGTCCAGTTTACTGAACATTCTACTGATTCTATTGATTACATTGCAGCTTTCTTTAGCATTGATGCAAATTCTTAGCATCAGAACGCTGGGTCCAAACCGACGGGCACACTTTGGCAGGCCCCAGTTAAATTTCTTCAGGAATTTTCTAGTTGTTTATTATTATCTCTATTAGTTTTAAAGTCAGTCAGTTAAGAAAAAAAACAAAACCCAAACAAACAAACAAACAAAAAGCTCCTGAAAAGACAAACATATCTTGCACCATTCCTACTAAAGATAAAAGTTGTGACTGTTTATGGATAAAGAAAAAAAAGCAATACTTGTGTAATGATACCATTTTATCCAAAAGTGAAGTCAAAACACAGAGAAGGCATGTATGAAATGAGAAGGCAGAGAAGGAATGAGTCTATATAAAACATCCTCGTTGTGATGTTCCATTAAATGTGTGCTTGACATTGCTGCAAGTGCATAGTGATCCATGTGATTGGTGAGGATGATCTAGTTTCAACAAAATAACTAAGTGAGGCTGGCACATAATACTCTTTAGGAAAAAGTCACAAGTCACCATCAGTGCCTTGAATAACTCCTCGCACGGCTACACTCACACACACTAATGTCTGAGCAAACGCCACCAGTTATTATGCTTTGAGTGACAGAGACATTTACAAGGAAGTCTGATTAAACTAAGCCACTCAAGTGTTCTCATCCCTGGATGGCATACGTCAATATATTTATAATCACTGGTGTTAATAATAGCAACCAAGAGGCAACTATACACCAGGAAGACAGGTGACAAATAGATGCTTGGGTTAATAATAGCAGGAGATGGAAAAACTACTGTCCAAGCTGTATATGGATCAAGAAGCAGAAGGGAAAAAAGGGTTGAGAAGGTCATTTGAAAAAAATTTATGTGCTGCTCACACCCTCCTGCTTCTTCTCCGCTAAGCTTCATCTCCTTCCCCACAACAGAGCCTGTTGTGAATGTGCAAGCTAGTTGGCATGGCCACTGATGACGGTAAATAAAAAGTTTTCCCTTAGTAATTTGTTTCTTTTCCATTAGTAGAGCTGAAGTTCATATACAAGTGTGATTGACAGTATTAAGACCTTCCTCGTGGTTTGATTGCTTGTTTCTGACTAGGAGTGGTGTAGTTCTACAGATGGTAGTAGGACCACAGAATTTTTTCAGACTATCTGTCTCATATTACATCGTTATGACATAGTAAAGGTTTTAACAAACATGCAAAAAAGAAAAAAAAATTAAAATGTACAAATTTAAAGTCACATAGTGCAGCTTTTAGATTCACCACTACCTTATAGAGTGATTGGAAAAGATCAAAAATATTTTTGTCATGCAAAGTCTGGCGAATCTGTAGCAGTATACTAGTATTTAATGAAAGACAGACAACAACTGGGAAAAAAAAAGTAGTTGAAAATTTTGACATTTCTTTCAAAATTTCAAAAACCTTCCTCCCAAAAAGCAATGTTACTTTAAACAAGGGGTATACATTTTCATTGTGTGGCAATTTTTTTTAAAGTGTCTGAATTAAGTATTTTTCAGCCATATCTCAAACATACCGTAAAGAAATTGGGGCTCTGTCTCTTTAAGAAGCGCCTACTCTTTCTGACATTCCAGCACATAATAACACCCTTTAACCCTTTAAGAGCTGCAAAATCTCAAAATGTTTCTCTCAATATTTGATTAACTGATAGATTCCTTGTATCAAACCATAGAGGGTGAAAGGTAATATGGACCAGCTGTAATGTCGAAGTAAAAGTTTCAAAAACGTGACCTTTTATTACAAATTCTTGCATTATTTGGCTCTAAATAAAACAAGGCTTATGTAAGATTTGCTATAATTACACTAAAGTCCCCCTAAATTAAAATTGTTTAGTTTTATTAAGAAATGAAAAAAAGAATATCATGAGACACGAGAAAATGTCTGTATTCACAAATGCAATGACTCACACCGGGTGATATCCTATCTTTGGTAATTCTGTGAATACAGTGCTAAGGGGCAAAATATGCTGTCCTCCTGCTAATGAAGCTTTCAGCCCTGCACAACAACCACACAATGACAGCTGGCAGGGGAGGGGCAGGAACTACATGCCATGAAATAAGAGCGGGTAAAAATTGATTAGCAATTTTCATTTGCGCTAAGCTAAACAAAAGGAGACTGCTGCCCTACTCTGCATATCATCATGGGGTGGAGGAGGAGGACGGTGGGCAGAGCTGATGGGGCTGGGCTGGGATGGGAACTGATCTTTCAGTGCTCAAGGCACCCATTGTTTAGTTATAGAAGACGTGGGTGTGTGTTGGGGGAAGGCTTTGGGACAAAAGAAGACTATGTGTAGACAAGAGAACTGGGGATGAAGAAAGAACCAGGGGAAAGTGGAAATATGTTGAGAAGCTTGGGTAAAGACAGTTGGAAAGGAATACGGGAAAGTGAAGAAGGTGCATACTTTGGACTGAGGATAACAAGAATTGTTGGGGAAAAAAAGAGGGTTCAAAGACCGGAAAGCTTGAACAGCAGGACAGAAAGAGGTAGAGGCCTGGGATTGATGGGAAGAAGTAATGGAAATAGGGTGGGGATATTTGGCAAGTCAGAGGGGATAAAGAGGTTGAATGTTGCCCAGGACTTCATGACTAATCCTGGAAATTGAAACCGGACCTGGATGGAGCCATCATGCACTTTGAACAACAAAAGCAAAGTGTCAGGAAGAAAAAAAATGACACCCTCTCATCACTTTCAAAGTTATTAAAACCATTGGATATATTGAATATAAAAGCTCTAACAATGGAGAAATTTGCCAACCCCAAGGGAAGAAAATGGAAAACGTATGCAGTACTGTGGCCAAGCCATGTTGTTGTATGGGCAGTTTTCTTGAGGGTTTTTTTGGCATGACCAGGAAGCTTGGCGGCTTATTGACAGAGGCACTAAAATGCATTTCACACACAAACACACACCCATCAAACAAGGAGGCGCACACACAGTTTTAAATGCAAAACAGTGAAAAAATAGCAGCTGGTAGGAGAATGAGAAAAAAAAAAACATCAACAACTTTTAACCAAAACACTGTACACAACTCTAAATTTAATTTTCTGCAAGATTAAGCACAGTAATGACTAGCTTTATAAAAACCCATAACTAATGGCTTCCAATGAGCCAATCTATAGGCATCGATCTGTTCAGTATCTCATAGACTCACAGTTTACAGCAAATAAATGAAGGAGTAAAGAGGAAAAAGAGAAAGAAAAAGCAGAATAAGTACACCTTTAAATTGAAAAAGAGAAAAGAAGAATAGAGAGTAGGATCTCATATTGAGAAAGAGGCAAATAAAATCTAAGACAAACTGAAGTGATAAAGGAAAATAAGCAAAATAACAGAGTGAATAGAAAGTGATTTTAAGTTTCACATAATTAAGTTTTAAACACAATAGGTTCTTTTTGCTTCATTATATGTTGGTTATCCAGTTTGCTGTGATTCCCTTTGGTGTTTGTCAGGGATGCTGGTGTCTATCTCCAGCGAACGTTTCGGGCGAGAGGCGGGGTACATCCTGGACAGGTCGCCCACTCGCAACCAGTGAATTAGATATTGAGCAGTTTTCAGAAATAAATAAAATACCCAAACAATGGCTTCCAATTTGTGCATAAAATTCATTGGTATTTTTGTTCTGATGTCTACAAATACTGAGTTTGACCAATTTTAAAAAATATATCTAGAGAGATAAATTACCCCTCTGGTCTTCTTCTTGGTTAATCCTGCACTTAGCAGCTTTTTTGACTAAGAACTAAAGGTGGCAGCATATGAGAATGAGGAGGACAAACTGAAGTAAAACAATCCGCTGCTGAAAATGCACAGCGGCTTAAATCCAGAGAGGGCTGCTTCCATTAATCCCTGCGGATTAAACTTCTAAACAGTTCTATTCATGCCAATTAATTCATGCATATATCTGTCTTCGGCTCTTTTCATGTCATTTAATATGATGGAGCGCAAACTCCTGGGAAATGGAGGGTCGGTGGGGGGTGGATATGTATCAACATTAATGCACGCAATGCTGCACCACACAGCTATACATCTTGAAGGATGTACACACATTTTCACACATACCTACATGCTACAATGCCATGAATTCATGCAATTTGTAAGAGAATGGACGGTGGGAGTGTTAGGACTGAAAAGAGCCTCCAAAAGTTGACTGACATATTCTGACAGCTGAATACTAATCATGAGATCAACCTCCAGCTAAATCTACAGGATCTCACAGGGGCCTCTGGCTGAGAGAAGCATAAAAAGGATTAACAGTGAATACAGAAACCTTCTACAGAGCAGACAACCACCAGCTCAACAACTTACAATCTCAAGATGAAGACAAAAAAAACCAAACAGGTTGAATTTCACAACACAGAAATGCCAGACCTGAAGTGAAATTATCTAAAAGAGAGTGGTGGAAAAAAGAACACTAAAGGAATGAATGTGGTAAAGTACTTTTTTAAATGACTTTGGTTTTTAAGCTACCACCACTAAACAAGAAGACCAAAAGGCTAGGACAGTAACAATGTGCAAATCATTAATAACATAAAAAGACTGTTCCAGAATAATTAATTTCCTTTTTAAAATATTGTTGCTCATGATTTGGTAACTCGCTGACATCATTTTGGTCTAAACAGTACAATGTGAAGCACCTGAAAAGGCCTCAAGTCTGCAGTTACACGTGTATGTTAAAGTCAAGTCAAGTTGTTTTGTATAGCCAATTTAAAGGGCTTCACATGACAAAAACAAAAAAAAATATTACTGTGGAAAATAAAGAGAATAAAAAATTATGAACCGGACTAGAACTGATTTTCCAGTTATCATTATACATAAGCAACTATAAACAAAAAGGTTTTTAGCCTCGATTAAAAAGAAATCAGTGTTTCAGCATTTTAGTAGTTTTCTGGGTCTTTGCTCCAGATTTGTGGAATTGAATTTTGCTTCTCCATGTTTGGTTCTGATTCTTGGAATGCAGAGCAGACTTGAACCAGAAAAACAGAGTGGTCTGGAAGTTTTTAATATATTTTGGTTCAAAGCTTTCTGTGGATTTATAAACTGACAAAACTATTTTGAAGTGTGTTCTCTGAGCTACATGAAGCCAGTGTAAGTAGTGTGTTTTTCTTTGTGTGTGAATCTAACCTCTACGTCAGGTGGAAACTGCTACAGTCTTAGTAGAAACCCAAATCACCTGAAAAGGTGACCAGTTAAATCAGGTTTGGTCTAAATTACAGCTGCCATTTAAGTTAATTTGATTTTCCATAAAAAAAAAAAAGAAAATAGAACTATTAAAATTACGAGTGTACAGTAAGAGAACAGAAGCTTTTTTTTGTCACAAAAACTCAGTAGGATTATGTTCAAAATGTATTTATTAAATGTAACTGTGGTGTGTACAAGAGAAACCAAAACAATAATAATACAAGGTTTATAACAAATTCACTGCTTTGGGACTTAGCAACACAAAATAGCAGCCATGATTTCTTTACATGTCCCTCAAAACTGTCCCACACATTTCCATAGATGTGCTAGTTGTCTAGTGGTAGCAGAGGGTGTATTATTTTAATAACTCTTTGACCAAGTTAAGAACCTGCACAGTCAATGGCTACACAATCAGCATCTTGGAACATAGTATGATACAAAACTGAGCTAGTAAGTTTTTTTGGGACTGACTGAATGACAACATGTTAAAATTGTAGCCATAATATGCAGAAAAGCTGTTTTAAACAGTGCTATCCCTTAAAGAAGCTTATGCTACACCAGTGCATTAACCTAATAATAGAATAGAATTTACTTCTCTTGAAAGATATTGAATTTGCCTAGCACATTTTATATATCTTGCTAATTAAAGATGTAGCATTGTCAGTTTTTGCTGAAACAGAGCTTAACTGGACAGGGTAACTTTCCTGTTTTCCAGCTATGCCAAACACACGCTTATTAATCATGTGGTGGAAACAACAGTCCTATTCACTTACTTGTTTATACATTTTAGGAAGTGATCAAGATTCATATAGTTTTATATATATTACTTCTTAAATTCAGCCTTGCAGTCTTTGGTTGACCATACAAACTGACAGACAATATCTGTAAGTAAATCAATCCAGTTCCTGGTACCGACCCTGATCTGACAATTGTTTGATAATTTTCTCTAAGAAGTGCTGGTAGCACTACTCCTCTTACCTGATATTCTTCTTGCCGGGTGTCTGCTGCAAGCTGTCCTCACTCCTGAGACACTGAAATCAAAGAAAGAAGAGGCACGTGCTGTAGCTAAAGCAATTTTCACACAAACGTGTGATGCCACATAGCAAACAGAGTCTTAAAACTTTACATCTTTGTTGCTTCATATCTTCAGCTGTGTGTCTTATCAACATATTCCTTATTTTCGAGTCTTTTCAGAGGCGCTATGACTTCTGTCACTGTGATCAGACATCAGTCCGTCCCTCTGACCCAACTCGTGCACTAACCAGTGACATGCTTTAATTATTGAACGGCTGACCTCAATCGGTTGGCTAGAGCAGACTAAAACATTTTTGCACCATTCAGAAACACGTTACTACTATACACAAGTGCATGCAATTCACCACAATAGTAACTTACAACTTTAATTTATGCTACTCATTTAATATGTTGATCCTGGGGATAGTTTCTAAAGTCTAAGTATTTAAAAATATACACACATATGACTCCATTTGCTCTTCCTGTTACTCCTCTCAGTTCATTCATGCCAAGAGAGTTTTTCCACTGATCATGCAGGAGATGTTTCAAGAGCTTAACCCTTCTGTTGTCCTAAAATAACATTTAGTGGATCTTTTAGTGAAACTCCTGGATCTTTGGGGAGTTTTAACACAGTGGCAGGTCATTTTGACCCGAGGACAACAGGACGATTAAATGGAGACCGCCTGTGTTGAATTCAGTTAATTTGAAAAGGCACACACCTGTCTCATATATACATATATGTCTATATAAAGTCTTCCATGCTGACAGTGGAAGTCAGAGTCCAAACACCAGGCAAGAAATCAAAAGAAATCACTGTCAGAGCTCCAGGATTCCTCTATGGAGAGAGAATCTTCTAAAAAGGACAAACATCTCTGCAACAAACCACCTATCAAACCTGGATGGCAGACTGGCCAGATAAAATAAAATAACAAAAGGCCCATGACAGTCTGTCAGCAGTTTGCCAAAAGGTCCCTGAATGACTCTCTGACCATGAAAAGCAAACTGCTCTGGAGATTAAAGAGTAAAGAGATTAAATTAATACCATTTGGAATAAGGTTGATGACAAAATGTTGAAAAATTGAAGAGCTGTGAATATTTTCCAGATGCACTGCAAATAAAATGCTAAATAAAGTTTTAGTGGAGTTTCCTTAACAGGAAGGAAAGCATGATATGTAAGTCATGATACAACTTGATAGAGTTGACTGGAAACATGCCTCAAGTTAAATCTGCTTGTAACTCTGTCACAAGAAAGAAAATATATCTTCTGGTATGCAATGCATGTTTTACAGATGCTTTAATTTCATATCCAAATATATTCTGGAAAGATTGATCAGTGGTCACACTTGTCCTGTTACAAATGATCAAACACATTAGATGATACTAGATATGATTCCCAAGGCATGATGCTACCAGAGCATTTATAGATTAGGATATCTGGTACATTATGGCCCAGTTCAAGAGAGAGGCAAGTTTTCCTTTTCTTTTTTTACCCACAGCACCAACCAGTCATCATGTCTAATGCAACAGAAATGGCACAGGTCTTCAGCGATGACAGTCATTTCAACACTGTCCTCAGAAACATGAGTGACATGTTTACTCTCATTATATTTTGATGAGTGTAACCCAACTGGGCTCTATTGCATGCTGTGTGGCCTGTGGCCTATGATTAGTTACAAATAGTTCAATGGGTCACACCATTTGGCTCTGATCCCGAGACCTCGGAGTTCAGACACACAACCTCCAAGCCACATGCTTACCGTTTGTATAGAATCACAATGCTACTTTTCTATTACAGAAAATTACATCGAAATCAGTTTTCAGGGTCTGATTGCTAAATATTTAACTATTAACCCATGTGATTTCAGCACAAGTTATGGACTCCTGCTAAAATTTAGAACCAAGAATTGGTTTGATTTTTCACAAACAAATGCCAGTTCAAAGAAGCAATATTAGTATATCTGATTTCATGCTTAATCTTCACTCTAAAGCTTTTTAAAGTTTCCTAAAGCCTAAAATTTGTTTCTTTGTTCAAGCCAAACACGAGTGTTATGGTACATTCTTTATGGTGGTTCTTTTTTAATTATACAGTATGCCTTAACATTTGTATTTATCCTGATACAATAACTTTAAAGAACCAGCATATTCATGTGTATTCATTGCATAAAAAAATAACAGCTAAGAGTAATTTATAGAAGCATACTGTATCAAACTTCTTCCAAACCTGCCATGTTGTCCCACCATGTTCATTGAACTCTTAACTTTTTGCATACCTGCCTGCAAAACAGTGAAGTAACTTTTAAAAAAATAGCAAAAAGTTGTGGATATTGGGAATGATCACTTAAGGAAAAAAGTAGATTCAGCACTTATATCACTTTTATTAAAAACAAAGTTTTTTTGTGTTTGTCTTTAGCTTTTAGCTTGGGTTTTAGCTAACTGAAATAAGACAGAAATGTTACTCAGATTAAGAGAAAAACCATCAGGTGAACTTATTGTGACGTTCTCAAAACTTTTCCATTTAAAGTTATGATATACAGCAATAAAATGTCTTCAGAACTGTCTTTCTCCAACTTTAATTGCTCAGTATCTGGAACTGAATAGTTTTGTTCACTTCCTCAGCTGCCATTACTAAACTACAACCATGGCAGACTACAACTCAAAAACAGAGCCGAAACTTGACATCGGAATTAACATATACTCAATCTGTTTGCTGATTGGCCAGAATGAAATGCTTTCAGAGAAGTCAAACTCAATGGGACAAATCCAAGATGGAGCAAGATAAACAGAAATGAGAACTAAGCAGAATTGCATAGGAATGCAATTGCCATGCTATCCAAAAGCCAATTTCTTGGGTAATGTGCTGGGTACTCTACTCATAAAATGCTTTATGAGTAGAGTATTCAGAAAGTGCTCTGGCCAGATGAGACCAAAGTTTAACATCTTGCATCCTTGACTGGGGAAATGTTCGCTTTCCAGCAGAAAAACAAACTTGCAATTTTATTACATTTAGATGGTTGAGATAAGAGCATATGTGTTAGAATTACTCCGTCAAATCCCAGACCTAGATCTAAAACTAGGTCTACTATCTAGACTAAGTGTTGGATCTATATGTCCAAAACTTTAAAATTTATGTTCAAGTACATTTTTTGCCTACTTTGGCTGAAAAGAATGGTCAAAAAAGAGCGGCGAGTACAAAGTTAGTAGAAACATTGACCAAGAGAGCCTGAGATGTAGTTTTTGTCAGCTTTTTCTGATTTTTAGTTGTCAATTTTGTTGAGTTGTAGCTCCCTCCCCCATTCCTAAATAAACAGAGGTTGGTGGGGTATGGATACAAGATAATGTGGATTGTTTTGGCAGTCATGTGGTCCAAAGCTATTTTTAAGAAAAACAGCAATAATTATTTCTTCAATCCTAGCAAAATAAGTTGGAGAATTTAAGAAGAATATTTTGTAATAAAAATAGACCAGACACATAGCCATGCTAAAACTGATTCTCTGTCTCTCTCTCTCTCTCTTGCGCGCAAACCCACACACACACTCACACACACTGCAAAAAGCAGTCAAACCAAGCTCTCAACATGGAGCTTCATGCATGCATGCACGTGTCTGTGAAGTTTGGCTCCGTCTTTCTTTAGTCCATACGGTGTTTTGTATTTGCCATAATCCCCTGTCAGCAACACTTAGGCAGGCAGACAATAGCAGAAGATCGGCAGCCAAACCAGCTTCACTCTGAGCTTGGCAGGTCAGCGTACAAGCAGCATGTTTTACACACGTGTGTGTACACACACATTCCTTCCCCCCCCCCCCCCCCTCCTCCTCCACACACAGACACACACTACTGTGCTTTAACGTTCATGAAGCACGGGAAACACACATGTCCCACTGAGATGCGGGGTACTCACACCTTCTCCAGGCTCTCTTCAAAGAGTTGTGATGCAGTTCTCAAGGACACAGCTTTCTGAGATCCTCTTTTTCTCTCTCTCTTCTTACTCTGGCACACTCTCCCTGACTCCCACAATCTCTCATTTGCCTCTTGTTTGCAGGACAGCAGATATAAGTGTGTTGCTGCCTTTTCCCTCTTCCATCCCTTTTTCCTCTCTCCCTACCCCTCTCTCAGCTCTACTCTACTTTTCGTTTGCAGCTGAGAAGCACAGCTCCTTCTCTGCCATGAAGCAGACTTCTCTTTTTTTCAAGTGCTGGACAGTATAAGAAGGAGAAAGCGAGCGAAAGAGGACAGGAGGGAGAGAGAAGAACCAAACTCATGTGCCACTTCAGATCACCAGTTTGGGTCCAGCTGCTGAAAAAAAACACACAAGTAAAACAAATGTTTTGAGTTAGCTGTAAAAAAAAAGAAAAGAAAATAAAAGCACAAAGGATTCAGAACAGCTAAATACAGAAAATAATAAACTATGGAAATGCTAAGAAACATTCGCACATATGTTAGATTAAAGCTAAATAAATTAACTACAAAGGGAATAACAAATGTAGAGTAATCGCTTGGCGATGAAATGTGGCGAGAAAGCCAGGAAAGTAAAAAAAAAAGAATTACCTTAACCGTAGCCGTCTTTTCAGAAAAATGGTCTCAGTGGGACAGATCCAGAAAGAAACAAAACCAGAAAGCAGAAACAAACATCTATTTATGGAGCAGGGGGTCCAGTTTCCCAACTACACGTGCTTGCTGCTTTTTTGACAGTGTTACCAATTCAGCAGTTTACAGATAAGGACTGTGTTTAATAAGAAAGTTATGTGCATAGAGTCATGATAGAGACAAAGCACATTCAGTTCCACGGTTTGCATCCAAGTCTTGCATAATATCATAATAGGAAAATATCTGATTTTTTTTCCAAGTCTTGAGATTAAGTGAGAAGACCTCAGAGAAACAACAGCTTGACCAAATGGAGTAAACCACTTTTATTCACCAAATATTGCTAAAGTGTTAGAATGGTGAAAGAAAAAAAACAAAAAACCTGATAAACATTTAGGTTAAGTGCATTTAATCTAATGATCGGTGAATGACCAAGGTTAAAAAGGAGAGACAATACAAGCAGCAATGTCAATGTTGCTAGCAATTATGGCATTCATGTTGATTAACATGCATTATCCTCTTTATGAAAAATAAATAAATCTAATCTAAAATCTTACACATCTTGTCAAGTATGGAGGTGGACGGATGATAAGGGATTGTTTTACATCCACATAATCTGGTGCCTGTGCCACAAATCAGGATGACGGTAATTTCTGGACTATTGAGCTCACCCGAATATAACTCACACCCACTCATTTTAAAAGGAAAAAGCTAAATTGTACATACATAGGCTGCACTTGAACTGGTACATGATGGCATGATATGCAGCTCAGCAGATTATGGCAAAAGGGGAAAACAACTAGGACCCAGCAAAATGCTGTGATGTGACCTTAAGAGAACTGAGCACAAACACTTTTACAGCTCAGAAAATTACGGTCATAAAACAAAATCAGCCAAATGTTCTCACGGTCATATGGTTATGAAATATGTAATTTACCAAAAACATGTTTTTGTATAGGAGTGTCACAAGGAGTAATAAATCTTTCTTTGTTCCCACTGATTTTATACTGTATCACCAGTTGTATCAGGCTACTGGTAAGATCCGTTGGGAGGGTGTCAGACTTTGATGCAGGTGAAAAGGGTTCGGATCCTGTCTGGGATCTCAGCATCTAGTGTTGGTCCTTAAGCGAGACCAGTAGAGGGAACTGCCTAACTCATATGATGACGAGAGTGAATAAACAGAGTGATGTTGAGATTCTGTGGAACGTCCAAACTCAAAAACAGATAAGAAGGTAATGTAACCAAACATTGTGGTCATTGATAAGCAGCAGAGGACAGCTGTTGTAATTGATGTGGCCATCCCAAAAAATGGAAACATCAGGAAAAAGGAATACGAAATAGAGGAGAAAAACCACAGGGCATACTGGAGAGAAGGGCCCCCGGTACAAACATCTGACATCACAGTCCAGAAGAGCGCACTCCTATGAATAGTTAAATACTGGGTCGGTGAGAGAGTTTTTTAATTTTCATAATTTTAAAATTTTTTTCTTTTTTTAGACTCTAGTGACCTTTATTACAGTAAATATGGAAAAGGAGAGAGGCAGAGGGAATTGAACCCAGGACAACCACGTCTACAGCCTCTACACTTGGTGTAGCTTCCAGCACCCCTGGGTTCTTTATTTTTTGGGAAATAAAAAGGTAGACGATCAACTTGTTTTACTGACTTACATAATTTTTTTTTTCTATAGATAGACTGAAAATGCCAATGCTATTACTGAAACCGTCATTAGTTCTGTTTGATCTAGGAGTGTGCTGCCCTAAGGCTCCGGGAAAGCCACGTTACTAATGCACTGATGAAGAAGGAGCAATTGATTTGCAATGGAAATGCAATGCATCAGCTGTGGCTTTTCACACATGGGGATCAATCAGGTTAGTTTTAGTTAAGGAGTGAGCACTACCTTGGCTGCTTTTTATACTTTCAAATTGTCATGGTTCTGCTATTCTTTTGCAGTTTTATACATTTAACTTTTCTTTAATGTTTGTATAACAAATCAGAGTAAAGTAAGAAATGCGAAATTGGGAAAGCCTGAAAGTCCTAACTTCAACACACATTGAATGTTTTTGTGTACAATGTGTGTGTTTTCTTCCAACGTAAAATTGATCACCAACACGTTGGGTTCTTATAACTCATACAATTGTGTGGAGCCACACAACTTAGTGCACAAATCTGGATATATGTGTATTCTAGTACATGTTCCTTTGGTGTTATAAATGTCAAAAAATAGTGGGGATTTATCATTTTATAATGAGCATGTCCAATCTCTCTGTCTTTACATTTAAATGTTTATTTGTCTCACTTATTGTATATTGAAAAGAAATTAGTGGTTTTGTTCCAACATTAGAATTGCTCATAACATGAAAAAAAATGTTAGATTAGATTGTGTGTAAAAAAGTATTTTGTACTACTGACATGGTCTAACTCTGATTGTTCAACAAGTTTACCTTCCTCTTTTTGTCCATAGTTATGTCAAGCTTATTTGTGTAGCATATTCCAGCAATAGGCAGTTCAAAGTGGTTTACATAAAACAAAATACAGTAACCAATTACTGTATAAAACAAGCAATAAACATGACATTTTGTCAAATTCCGTCAAAATCAACAGGTAAATATACCTCAAATATATTGATCAATTTTCTAGTTACTAGGAATCAAAGGTGGGGTTTTAGCCTTGATTTAAAGTCACAAAACTTTGATTCAGCCATTTGATTATATTACAGTGGCTCTCAAGTCAAGTCATCTTGAGATTCCATGAAGAAGAAAAAGTATTAAAGTGAAAAACTATTTTCATAGAGCCCTACTTAATTACACATCTTATTTTTAACAAATACTGTACCCCCCAACTTGAATAAACTCCGTATTGGTGTCTTGCAAATAATTAAGCTGTTTCTTCAACAATCTGGCCTGAATATTATTTGGCAAAAGATAATGAAAGAGAAAAGGGTGGCGCATGCAGAGCAGACAGAATGTTAAGTTACAGAAGAAATAAGTAAATAGCCAGCTGTTTGAATATATACATCTGGAAACAATAAGAGTAGAGGTACACACAGAGAAAGAGAAAGAAGGGAAACAGGGTGGAGGACAAGGACGGGGTGAAGTGTGTAACTCACTCCTGTCCCCATCACCAGTGCTCAGTCCTAATTTACCCAGAACAATCAATTGGATCAGGAGGCAGACACTGATAGAGGACTACCATGCAACAGGATCCACCATATAGGTGCGTGCACACACACCAACGCACACACACACACACACACACTCTGAGGGAGAAGGAGGACTTGCATGCAACAGGATATATTCACCCCCCACCACCTCACACACACACTTTTATGCTGACAAGAGAGAAAAAGTTTGCAGCTCATATCTGCAGCCTCTGCACTGACTTCTACCGAGCAGACTGTATTGTGCACCAAAGTCATTGTGGCTCCGTGGGGTTACAGTGGGAGGTCAGGGCCCATGAGACACAACAAGCACAGGGGGAGCAGAACTGGAGTGAGAGAGCAGGAGGGTGAAGTAGAAAGAGGGAGAGAGCGGAGGTATGACCATCAGCAGGAGGTGAACAGGAAACCAAAACAAAAACAAAAAATAGAAAGACAACATTATCACACCCATCATGGCTTGAGCAAGAGAAACGGAGACAGAGAAGAAGAGAGAGAAATGAATTTTCCTGAAAAGAAAAGCTGCAAAAAGGTGGGCCAACAACTACAAGTTTTGTGAGGTATGGAGATTATAAAAGTAAGTTTGAATCTTTCACTATAATAGGTGCTGCCTTCCATTGATCCTTTAGAGATCACACAAGTCATACAAACCTGAATAATAGCCTTACAATGTAGTCATAATGTTTCGTAAATACGCTTTCATTTTCTTAGTGCTCTCTCCTTTGAGCAATTAACCAATAGTAAACGCTCTTTCAGGATTTTTACCAGCTTTCTTGCACTGTATGCTTTCACAAATTAGTCTACTTCTATGAAAAGATATATATATATATATTTTCTTTAAAGAAAAAAGAAAAAAAATTCTCTAATGACACTTTGAGAGAAGCTCTAGCTTCTCTCAAAGTTTAGTTATGGAACTGGAAAAAAATTCATTTCAACAATCCCACATGAGGAATTTCTGAGATTTGACAGTCTGATCCAGCCTCAGAGTGACCTCCCTACGTTGACAGATCTGCTTTTGGAACTGAGGCTCACAATCATTCCAGCCGATGGACAGAGAGAACCAAGAGCTGACGGATCCAAGAGCAGAAATGTAAGCTAGTCCTGGGTCAGAGAAAGTCAACAGCCATTTGACACACAATGTTGGCGCTCACATGGACTCTTCTACAATGGCGACAATTCTGAGTGGGAAACTGATGGACTCAAAGGTTTCTCATTTGAATTCTTTTGCCCCTTTTTTAAAAGAAAATCTGTAGCCCCCAATTCCCCATGCTGCTCTAACTTAAATGAACGTCCATTTCTTCAAAACCTAGAGAGAAATTTTGATTAGTGAAATCCTCTTTCTGTTTAATTTGAAGTGTTTAATTGGTGATTCTTAAAATAAACACATTTGTAATGACAACAGAATCTCCTCTTTTCTTTGCTATGACATGTGATTGACTCACTAATAAAAGTGACTTCCATCAGATCAATTTTTTAATAAATATAAGACTAATCAATGTAAACGAGACGGATATGAAACGGTTTCTGAATATAAATATAGTTCACTGCAGGTTATCGATTTCTACAAATTTGGCAGTAATTTGCCTACTCTTGGTGTTTATTAATGATATAAACATTTGGGGCTATATGTAATTTTTGTTATTACCTGTTATTATTTACTTTAATTATTCTTGCTGATTATTCTCCCTATTCCCCATTTAATTATACATGTTGTGCCACATTTCATACTAATAAAGTCTTTTATAATGTTGTTGAATAACAGAAAAGTTACTTATCATATTAGTAAGCTTGTGGCTAGCTGTGTCTTCTTGTCATCTTACTATAATTTCATCTTCATAGATGCTGATGTAAAAGAGCCCATAAATTAACCAGCATATACCATGCTTGATTTATTAACTTTACAGTTATTTGGAGCAAGAATACTTGGTGAAGAAGGGGCATTCAGTAGATATACTATCACGCCATTGATTACCATGCATCTCATTGCCTTTACCTTCTTAATATCAAGATAAAGTTCATGATGAGCATATATTTCTGCAGCTCCATGGATCATGAATCTCAAAGCCATAAAATTGAGTGGATTAAATTTATGACTAATTTATTTGACTTATAACTAATTGGAGCAATGCTTTATTTATCCTGTAAATTATTCCCTTTGCGCCTGGCTGTTTGTATAAATATGGCAGGAACAGACAGAGAAAGAGAGGAGTAGAGAGGACATGTGAGATCCAGACTAGACTATTTATTTTAAAGGGTGACACATTTAATTTAGGCCCGGCAAAAGAAATTAAAAGGCATCACCGTTATTAATGAAGAAGAAGCATAATGGGGGCAAGTTACACATAGAAACACACACGCACTCACACACCCATATACAGGCATTTGGAGACAGTCAAGAGTGTTTAATCCAGATTTTAATGACATTTCTTCAAAAATAGTGGCTTACTTATGTTGTTCTGATGTTTGAATTTCTTCAAGTTTAGTTATGATTTTTGCTTTTTATGTTTCCATTAACGCTCATTCGATTAGTCTTAGTAAAATTCTTGCACCAATGTTTTGCACCGTTTGTTGCTGTGAAGCACAAACTGAGCTTGCACGAACAAAACCTGATCCCTTAGCAAAAAAAGTTTTAAAAAGTACAAATTACTAGTAATAAAGTTGTGTAAACAAATATGAAGCTACAAAGTTTAGCTACAAGGGCTGTAGCATTCAAAGTCATGTGTCTGTTATCACTGCTGTATTCATCAAGGTTGTAAATTGACAGAATGGAAAACATACTGCGCTCTTAGTCCCTTAATTTTGTTACAGGTTTGCCAATCTCTCATGCTATTAAATGTATAGCCGGCACAGTACTTCTATTGATTAACAAATGACAACGGTGTCAATGTGCACTTGAGGTCAGGGAGTTATTGCCTTATTTTAACTCTCTCTTTTCCCTCTGTCTTTATCTTCTTTTCTTCCCCTTTGTGTTGCTCTCTCATTCAGCTCTCCTGCCTACATTTCCCTAACACTCTTCCTTCCCTTTTCCTAAATAGATATTGAAGTTTTCTATTTAAGGCAGATGCTGTTTAACTTCCTTGGGGTGGGAAGTGAAAGGCAGGCAGAGGGCCATCCATCTCGCTATCCACCTGCTGACATCTTTAAATGCTATTGACACCCACTGCCAGCATTAACATGCAAAACTGCACCGCATGTTTGATTTCATTAGCTCATTGTGCACAGGGTTTTCCTTTGCCCTGCCGGTGGGATTCTGGCCTCAGATACTGGATTGGATGTAGAATTGGCAAATTTTCATGACTTGTCAGAAAAACAGCCTTTGCAATGCTGTTTTACCAAAGCTGCATAGAAATTACTTTCAATATGTCTAATAAACATTGTCCTTAGATATGGCACCCCATTTGCATTTTGTGAAATATAAAATCTTTTTTTTTTGTCCTCCCCAGTGAGCCTTCACATTGATGGAAAAATTGACAATGATAAAATAAAACAAAAAGTTAAAAACAAGAAAGTGTTTTTTATTTCCATACAACTGAACTGCCATCAAAAATACTAGTAACCATAGAAAACAGCATTTGATTCTGTAATGAATAACTGAAGCATGTTTGTTTCCTTTTTGAGACAGCAGTGAGACAGCTGAATGTCCAGTTATTAAGAACTAATGCAGGCAGTCATCTTAAGGCAGAGAGGTTATGTAAACTATAAACAGTTGCACAATGTTGTTATGGCAAGGCATGGTTGCATCACAGATAACACAAGCAAACACAAAAAAACTATGTATGGTGATGCTGATTTAGTTTATTAAGGGATAAAAGCTTTACAAACATAACTCTATGTGCAAAAATAACTTTTCCTCTGTTAAGGGATGCAGTAACTGTGATTTGCCACATTTTTCAATTTCACTAGTCACTGCTATGCATGATATTCACCAGAGCTATGGAGGCTAATTGATCTTGAAAAGCAAAACTTAAGTTTTAGGAACAGGTGAGAAATTAAGTCTGTTAGGTAATTTGTAAGACTACAGGATTCCAGACCAGGGAAAAAAAAGCTTTTATCCAAAAATGGAGTAATCGTGGAACAGTGGTATCCCTCCCCACAAGTGACTCCAAGAGTGCAGTGATGACTCATCTAGGAGGTTACAAAAAACCCAAGACCAGCAACGAAGGCACTGCTGACTAGACATTACTACAACTACACTTTATTTAAAGTTAGCGTAAAATCAATAACAAAATCACTGGGCAAGAATGGCATCTGTGGTTGGGTCAAGTGGATTTAGTGAACATCAGTTATGAAAATGAACTTCAAGTGATGGCAGTACATGATTTGGCGAAGCTCCTGGACTTAAACGACTATGAACATTTTTCTATCTACCTTGCAAAATGTCCTGAAGAAACAACAATGAAAGTTCAGCCATTACTTTGAGACAAAGTTTAATGTCTTAATGTTTAAAAAGGTTTCATCTTAGGTTGAGTTTTCAATTTTTTTGTGGATGATGATGATGAACAAAGGAATACTTTAAATTTTTGCATAACTTATTTCTTGGGCTCAGCATTCATGTAGTGCTACAATGTCTGAGTCAGTGGAGTTTTTTTTTTTCTTTATCTTTAGTGTTCCTCTTAGTTTATTGCTGAATGCTACATAACATGAAGCATTTAATGAGGCTTCAAAGTGAGTCATCATGTTGTCCAGCTATTTATCTTTTGGGGCTTTTATTTCTTTACAAAACCCAAATCTTAATTGATGTCACTGCTCATAGAATGTCATATATAACATAGGAGGGAAATAAATTTTTAACATGGTACAACTAATACTACTGTGGCAATTTGGGGAGGAAAGAAAAATCTTCATTCAAATAGTTTGCATTAGAAAATTGGACTGTTATCCATTTTTAACAAGAAAGGAGAATACTGCTCATATAAGAATATGGATTTTTTTAAAGGTGAGATGGATTTTCTTTTTACAAGTAATTTTCAGTACTAAATTATTCCTTTTGTGATATAGTGTTTCTACTAAAAAGAGGAATCCTGAGACACAAAATTTAATTGTGTCTATGAGATACATTCTCTACTTCACATTTGTTAACTTGAGTTTGTACAACATTTAAAACAAGAATTACTTCTCAGTATTTTTCCCTCTTTAACAACTAGAGATTATTAAATGTTTATGCCGCTCAGAGCAACACTGTAGGCAAAGATGCAGAGGACTGTATCTTTGCTGCCACCTATTGCAGACACTAAACACACCATCTCTCTGCCTCAGAAAGCTTCACTTTTACTTTGTCTTCAGCTCAAGCTTTGAATTTCTTTATCCTGCAGGCTGGGGTTTCAAACACTCTCATTTCTCCCAGGCTCTTCAGCACTGCGGCAGGGGTTAGGTGGCTTGGGGATTTTATTTCCCAGGGTTGACAATGCGTGAGGTGTTTGTGATATGCTAATTTATTCATTTTTGTCCACTCCTCCCCTTCCTTCTTCCTCTTTTGCAACTATCAATCTAATCACTTCATCGGAATTCCTTGAGCAAATCAGGGGAAGGAGAGAGAAGCACAGAGAAGAGAAAATGGAAAAGAAAAGAGATTAAAGCAAACAGCTTCTTAGATGCAAAAAACCCCACAACAGCTTTCTGAACACATGTCCCTGTATTCAACCTTTCAGCACTTGAGAACCCCCACTCACATACCAAATATATTTATTTTCACTGATGGATTTAATACATTTTTTATAAAAACTAAATCAATTGTAATATTTTGATTAGACGATTTAGTTGTGCCACAAAAAATTTCCAGGAAATTCTCAGCTTCACAAAAATAGGTGACTAGCGCTAAAAATATTTTAAAACAAATTTAATTTATGTATGATTCTGTGCACAGCAGTGTCAATTAAAAGAGGTCATAAAATATTTTAAAGATTCTAAAAATTATTGCAGACCTGAGCAAAAAATTCTAATTTTTTTTTCTCCAACTTTCCTGGAAAACAAATGGGTGACAGTACATTTTAATAGTAAGTCAACAAATTGCATCTAAGTGACGGACTTTGTTTCCAAAAGCAGCCAGACTTGGCAATAGGTTGCTTCTTGCTTTTGTGATGAAATCAAAGCATGATGTGTTTCAGATCCTCTCCACACACATAGAACAGGTTGGGCCAAAGCTTAAATGTTTTAGCTGGATAAAGTCACTTAAGATGAAGCAATTAGCTGATAATCTCCAAGCACATTTTCTGTAATGATGTACAGTATAATGGAAAAGTCCCACTCTACTGCTGTGTTTTGTGTGCGGCAGGTGGTCAGAGGGGATCTGAGAAATTATTTTGACCAAAGTTACAGACTCCACACAGAAAAGGATGCAGCCAAACTAAGATTCTCACTTTCAGTTTGAATTTATGCATTCATGGTTACAGCAACTCTCATGTCTTCTTTCTATCTAACCAACCACTTTTCAATTCTGAATTCTCTTTTTTTTCCACCTAATTTCTCTCTCTCTCCTCTTAATCACAGAGAGTAAGGGAATTGATAACCGTCTATTACCTTATGTTGCTCTGTGATTAATGTTCTCAGGTCTTTCTCATTGTTTCTCATTCATAGCTCATGTCATGGCTCATAAACTAATATCTAAAAGAGATGTGCTGGATGATTCCCACTCTAAAAAGAGGGCAAGAGAAAGAGGCTTTCATGAACGGGAGACATACAAATACTTATGCTGAAGTTTGATAAAGGGCATGAAGAAAGGAAAGTCAAAGATGAGACAAAGCAGAAAAACACTTGTTTGTGATTTTCTTTAGCTTGAAATATTCAGTTATATTTTGTCTGGAAGAGTTGGTGTCAGCATCATGCCAAATCTAGATATAAATCTGAGGTAAGAGCTGATTTGTTGCGCTCATCACTGCATATTTATTAGATACTTTCACTCTGTTGTAATTCTACCTGTAACATGTGACAAGCACATGGATAAACCATCAACAAGAGCATGGAGAAACAATTTATGTAATTAAGTCTGTGTTCATTGTTTATTCATACAACATGCATTAAGTGAGTCTCCTAACTCATGTTTCACTTGTCTGTCAAAATTGCAAAAAAGGGGTGATGAAGGTGTGACAGGAAGATGTATAATATGAATGCACAAACTTGCATCTTCGTGGAGTTGCATCTGTTGTCTGCTCTGTTATGGATTGCATGATTCTGGCTAAGCTGAAAATCACTGGAATAATTTTTATAAATTTGTTGAAAATATAAAAATAAATATTCTTTAAATAGGTTTGCCCAATGTTGCCACAGTGATTGGTACAAAGACAGAAGAAGTGATTTAAAATTTGTTAAGTATATTACTTTTGAAATCTGGAAGAGAGATGTTTGGACTAACTGAAGATATGAGTCACTCAAAACAAAACAAACAATCACATGTGAAGGAGCAAAAACTACCCAACCAGGACAGTGTTGTCGGAAGCCAGAAAGCTTACTACATTTTAGGTTAAAAGTTTATTGCTGAATCAGCATTTTTTTTATATTAAAGAAAAAGTTTGCCACTCGCATACATTCACCACTGTGTGTATGCGCGAGTGGCAGCATAGGTACTCTGTATTTTAGCTAAGAAAACCCTGGCAACCTCAGATTAGTTTCCAGATGGCATACACTTAAATTAATGAAGACAGACCTCGCTTATGGACACAAAGACCCACACAAACAATGGTCTAACAAAATTTGCAGAAGGGCTAGAGCATTTCAAAGCAGACAGGGCAAATGCCAGTTTTAAAACACTATGGCCTGCTTGCTTTAATTATTTCAGTTTCTATTTAGACAGTGCTTCTTATGCTGTTTCTGTTTTTAATCATTAATCCATTTGGAATGACACATTTTGATTGTAACTTTGTGGATGAATGTCTGCATGAAAAATATAGCCTACCCACCCAAAGTACTGTAAATACCAAGATATAAAAAAGTGTAGAGCATCTGCTTCTCCACAAGAGAAGCCAGTTGAGGCTTGAGCACCTCAACTGCAGGACTTCCCAATCAGACGTGTTCCGGACACATCCATGTGGACATATTGGACATGTTACATATTGCATAGCTTCCTTCTAATGTGTTGGATGGGTGAATAAGTCAATTGATGGCAGTTTAAGATTTGAGTCTTGGTTCTGTTATTTAGATATTTCTGTGTTGTAGTTTGCCAAGTCAGGCCAGGTCAAGATAGGAGGAAATCTTCTGAATATTAGATTGTTCATTATGTTTCCATTAATCACAGATGTGTTGTTTAAAAGTGACAGTCTTACACCAATGAGAGCAAACCGTAGGGAAAAAAATCCCTCGATGCATCGCTTCACCTTTCCGCTTCTCTTTAGATGGCAGGCAGTGTTTGAAGCCTTATCGGGTTTTCTGCTGTTTCATGTTTGCCTGATGAAGGCTTTTTATGTTGGAGCAAAAGGCGGTGTCTGAATAATTACTGGGGCCCCAAGCTGTGAATGTAAATTACAGCAAATACAGTAGCAACATTTGTGCTATACCCACACCGACATGTGGATATAGCACAAAGATCTGCCTAAACCAGGCACATATGCAAATAAAGAAATGCATATGTAATCATGAAAATCTATGCAAATCCATCGTCTTAATCTCACTTTTTAAAACACCCTCACACACAAACACTTTGTCTTTACAGCTCTGTTAGAAGGTATGTATAGAGGACTCTGTTACAGCTTCCTCTTCGCCTGGGTGGCCTTGTTTGTTTGACTATGGGAGACTTTTGCTGTTTGACTTGAGAGAAAAGAAGCCTAGCATTTTACTTATGTGGTTGTGCTGAAGGTGCTGAAAGGTATGTACTGATCTGTGACTTAGGTGTGCTGTTACATAATATTTTATACATTGAATTATATTCAAGACATGTTAAAATATAAAGCCTATATAGTATCAAATCAATAAATCTCTTTGCATACAAGCAAAATGCCTGAGACATGTCGGCAATTTTTATTTTGAAAAGATGGCACATTTGTTTTGTAGTGTAGTCCTGGACTTACAGACAGAAACCAAATAAGAATTTACGGTAAGTAGATTTTTAAAGTTCATACCTAAATACACTAACTAGGACATACTTTGTATTAAAAAAAAATCAATCCCTAAGAACTGTGGTTAAAATTAGACTGGAAAAAAACAGCATCTTGCTTTATACTTTGTTTTATACAGAAGGTGTGGAGTCTTGGGTATTGAGAAACGGCGGGGACTTTGTTGAGGTTTTAAATAGTATACAATCACTAATGTTTGCCCATTATGCATGTAATAAGCTAGTTTGACACTATCACACTTGTCCAAACTAAGATTCTCACTTTCAGTTTGAATTTATGCATTCATGGTTACAGCAACTCTCATGTCTTCTTTCTATCTAACCAACCACTTTTCAATTCTGAATTCTCTTTTTTTTCCACCTAATTTCTCTCTCTCTCCTCTTAATCACAGAGAGTAAAAGTCCAAAGTTTCCTGCGCTGTAAATAACCATCCCCCAGTATGAAGGGAGAAGTGCAGAGTTGTAAAATGTTAATTCAATATTTTGAATTGTGTCCATCACGGACTGAACCATTTTAATACCTTTCTCCTCTGTCATTGCTAAAACTACAGACAGACTACAAATTGTAAAACAGCGCAGAAAAGTGACATTGTCATTCACAGCGTCTACCTCTGTTTGCTTTTTGGCCCGGTTTAAATTCTACCAGAGGATATCAAGTGAAATGGAAAAAGCCCAGACTGAACTTTGAAGTGCAATTGCATAGAAAGGCAATGACCAGGCTAGGTTAAAATGGTAAAAATAAAAACCAAGCAACTAAACTGCAGTCAAAAAAGAATTGAAAAAAACTCAAACACTGTGATATGGCACAAATGAAGTAGGGCGCAAAATATCCTGAGAGACTCACAACAATAAAAGCCAGGTGCATGACTTAATAAAAAACAAACTAGAATACAAAGAGACACAAAAAGCAAGAACAATGAGCACAAAGCTAACAAAAATCTCATTATACAACTCTATACTATCCCTGCATTGTTTTTTTAGTAATGCCTGACCAATAGGTACTATTATTAACCTAGAAGACAATGCATTCGTCTACTAGCTTTGAAACTTATTAGCACACAGACACATTCAATTAATTTTCTCCCTCAATCTCTCCGGTATTTTACAACCAGGTTGTTCTTTCCCTTCAGTTTTCATTTCACCTCTCCTGCACAATTCTCATTGTGCTGTTGCCAGTGTAGCTAAGGTGATGGCTTGACAGACAGAGCTTTAGGGAGATGCCTGTTTGCCTTGTGCTTTATAGCATCAGTATTGTGAAGGAGACATTAAGCATCTGTCGCCATCATTAGCCATCCAGCAGACTCTCTCTATTATGAGATGCAGATGGATGACTTGAAGGAAATCCAAATATTTTCTAACTTTTTCTGCGAACTGCTTAACAACATTTTTTGATTAAATGGAGCCATAAAGATTTTGTCAATCATTGCATATCTGTCAGCTGATAGAAGACATTGTTTAAAATATATTTGCTAAATCCATCATTACATTGTTTACCAAAAACATTTAGATGTTTTTTTTTCTTTTTAATGCCTGTGAGAGAGATTAGAATTTCTCAAAAATCTCATTATCATCGCAAAATGTGCTAAAGAAATGTGCTCGTCACATTAAGGGTTTTCAAAGTCAGCTTATTAGGATGTGTCGTTCATATCGATGTGATGATAATCAGCACTTATTTATGAGAAGTATCTTTAATGTGTATTGTAAAGAAACATGAGATGCTTTCTAAACTTTGACAATGTGCTTTTAGGAGAGGAAATGTTGAAGATATTTTCTCTGTTTAACAACAGGCCTTAATCAAGCAGGGGTGAACTCTGGACAGGTTGCTAGTTAAGAAATGGCAACGCAAGAGACACACAGGAAAAAATTACTCTGCTCACACAGACACACACACACACGCTTAAGGCCAATTTAGATAGTACCATAACATTAGAGTCATGTTTATGGACTATGAGAAATCCAGAGTACCCAGGGAAAATATCCTTATTATAGTTGTTTGCAATTTGTGTAGTTTGCTAACTACAATATTGTGGAGGTTGTATTCCTTCTGCCTTCGTTCACAGCATTTTCAGATGAACTGTGACAGACTATTTGTAGCACAAACCTAAAAGATAAGCCTTATTAAAGCTCTGAAATCATTGCATGATGAATACCTCCAGCAAATTCTCAAAGTTACTTCTGTGTTTGGATCATCCTGTGACTGTCCATGCACACGTTATTGGGTTTGTCTCTGTTTTTGTGTGTCTAATGCCATGTCCAAAGCAAAGCCCCTTATGGGACACCATGGTCAGACAGACTTATTCAACAACACAAATAAAAATCAATAAACAATCTCAAGTTTTCACCATAAACACAGTTTCTTCTTTAAGATGTGTTTTTTCAATGAATATCCAACATGGTCCGTGCTTGAGCAGCCTAGACAGGTCCTGTCTCTGGGAGATATTAGATGGTCTCTGAAAATAAGAAGAAAATTGAGAGAGAGGAGCGAGGAGCAGAACGTAAGAGTCAAGAGAAATTGGAGGTTCTCTGTAACAGAGCAACGACACTGAGTTGAAATGTATGACTATATTATGAAGTAAGAAAAAAAAACCTTGAATATTATTAAAATATGTTTGAGAAAAGGGGCCTTATTTGTCCTAAGCAAGTAGATATCCTAGAATGTATGGAAGTTGTTACCAAGCAGAAAAAAAGAAGATAAAAATAGATACAGCTAAATCTAAATGTAAAAACCTAAATTTCCACCACAATTTTTTTTTTTCCCCCACCAGGGGGTCTTTTTGTGGGCTCTAGTGTCCCTTATATGAGAGTAGGCTGACAGGAAAGGGGACAGAGAGGGGGGAAGACATGCGACAAATGTCGCCGGGTCCGGGAATCGAACCCACGACGGCCGCGTCGAGGACTCAAGGCCTCCAAACGTGGGTTTGGAGGCCACCACAGCACGCCCCTTACTACCACTATTTTTATATTATTATATTTACAGTTTGGTATTTATTAACAATAATTTAAGAAACATTTAATATATTGAAGTTTTACTCATTCCATATGTGTGCTTCTTTGCATATACTAGGTGCATAAATAAGGAAAAGCAGTGTGTAGACTGTTCACATGGCCAATTTGTGTGCACATCACACACTCAGCATTACAGCCTCTAGCATGTTAGTGTGTGTGCTTGTGCATGTAAACGTATGTGCGTGTACATCAGTGTGTTTGGGATGGGCCACTTTGCCAGCAGCGCTAATTAGAGGTCAGTTCAGTTTGGGTAGATTTTGTTCTCACCCCCTGATTCCACTGTCAGGTCACCCCTCTTGCACTGTGTTTCTGAGTGTGTGCATACGCCTCCAAGCCGATATGTGGCAGAAAGAGAGGTGAGGGCTGGTGGTTCTTGGGGCCTAACCAGAGAGACAGTCAACCCAGTAAAGAGGGTTTCGTCACGGGAGCTGGCCCCTGGCTGGGGACTCTGGCCTGGATCTATGAAACTCCGTCTGTGGGCCCTACAGGTTGTGGGCCGATATACATCTGTAAGGCTACTGTCACTTCACATAATAGACAAACTAGTGTGTTTTTTTATATCATGTTTTGTTTAGCTCAGTTCCTTACTCTGTCATTATTTAGTATGCACTATATGTTCAAGTCTGATTGTTCTTTATCTCTAAGCACTAAGAAGGATGTTTTGGGTTTAATAGTTGGTATTTTCTCAACTAGTACTGCAAAAAAAGTTTGCACAGGCATCACTCACACACCACTGACAGAAACGCAGATATGAATGATTAAGTACTGTCAGTGTAAGCAAGAATCTTTGGCTAATATTCTGAAGAACCAACCTACTGATAACTATGACATAAAGAAGTGTTTGTACTCAGGAATTTAAATTTGCTGTGGTTTTGTGAATGATGTGTAATCATTAACTGGATGGGGAATATATATGTATTTTTATAGAGAAAGGAAAGTTTTGAATCTGGCATGTTATGTTGTGACAACATAGCTGACCCTGAGCTTTGGGTTCTACCTTGTTAATAATTAATAAAAAAAACTCACTTAAAGTTTGTTTACAAAAAAGTACCATGTTATTGTTTATATCGAATGTACATATTTCTATACTGTGTACAATAATAGCAATGTACAATAGCATTTTAAAATAATATATCTGATATACTTCACAATAACATCAAGACACATTGACAAACAACACAGAGGCACATTTAAAATATGTCTTTGCCTGTCACAATGTGATAAAAGGCCAACAAATATTATGAAGAAAGACAATAGTCAAGGAAAACATCTGTGTCTCATTACAGAGTTTTTTTTGTGTTTGCAAGAGTTCTGGAAGTGCAGTAATAGAGTATTTATCATTATGAAAATATCAATATTTGAATTGAGATTAAATTAAAATCTTGTATGACAGTTAAATATTTCCTGGTTTGATTTAAATTTCCATTTAATCAATAATACATTTTTGTAGACAGCCTCCGTCCTGTATTTCTAGTCATCCAGAGAAAACCAAAGGAACTTGAGTCAGAGAGCTCTACCTCAGCAAGCAAAGGCCATTTGACAGGAACTGAAGTTGTCTTAGAAGTTGGAATATTACAAGTTACGAGAGGATTAAAAGGCAAGGCAAGAGCAAGAGTCCACAGGAGCTTCTTGACGTCAGCTGCATGCAAATCCATTGGAATTAGATGAAAACACAATAACCCTCATTGTGTGAAAGGTGACATTGACGCAGATGCCTATATGTGATCATAAATGAACTCTTAGTCATAAAAACTCAGTTTGTCTGTCAGGTAGTCAATATTTTTGATGGTAAAAGGGTCTCCCCTGTAATTTTTGGAGTATCTCACATAACAGTGATTATGGCTCATCAGCTGTTTTTTTTTTTTCAATTGACAGTTGGAGACACACAGGTTGAATGGGGAGACAGTTTCCTGATATTAGTGGGGGTGTTGTTGAGACAAAATCCATTACTAAGGTAACTCTGTAGCCACCTGACATGGAAGCTATAAGTTCCGCACATGGTGTTATGTAGGTCTATGATTTATCTGCGTCAAGGGAAAGGAGAGGAATGCAGAGCATCTTCTGAAACTGAACATACTGGATCAATATTAAAAGAAGCACATCTTATTTCTGACTAGCTTGAATAGCACGTTTTCTCGAGGTATTGCAGGTTGGACAAAAAATATTTTGGAAAGAAGAAATGGGGAAATATAAGACCAAAAACCTTAACAATTACACCAACAAAGACAAAATCTGATAAGTACAGAGTTAGTCTCTTCCCTTTGGTTGGTTGACTAAAATGCCTTGTGCAATGTAAAAAAAATCAGTGACATTCAGAAATTAATGGATGTAGGTATTTGAATGTAGGTTTTTCATCTAGGTAAAATGCATCCAATATTAATGTGCTCTCTCTAAGCCTCTCTCTATTTCAGTGGGTCACTGAAAGCTGAAATGCATACCAACCAACCGGATGGACCACAGACACGCATGCACACACAAAGGGATACACACACTCACAATATTCACAGAAGAAGACAACAGATACCTACATAATCTTCTGAAACGGACATAGAATTTGAGACCAGAAGAGAAGGAGAGAGAGGGATGGCAAGACGAAAGGAAGAAAGTCAAAGCAAAGGGAAGAAGAGCCTTATTCAGATTCTCTTGCCAAAAATAGGCCAGACTGACTGAACTCAACACAAGACGGGTGTAGAGTTGCCATTGTAATACATGTACAGCTGCAATGCTATTGTATCCTCCTGCAAATGTGCATTGAAAACAAAATATGGCAACCTGAAATTGAACTTAACTGACTGCAACAGGTGTCTAGGAATGTAGTTCTATCTATTTTATTGCAACTTGAGAAAGTTGCAGGAAAAGAAACAACTTTCTTTCAATAACACTTATTATTCACTACAGTGTGTCTTATTTATCCAATACCAGTGCTTAAATTGCAACACCTTTAATAACTTCACATACATTTTGTTTCACCTTTTTGAGTTGGTTAATCAATCATCTAGGCATCAGAGAGTGGAACAATAATAGACAACTGTGAATCATCAGTCTGTCCTGATCATTTCAACTTGCTATTATTCCAGCTAAAGTTACCGTTATTTTTTACGTCCATGTTTGCATTGGGATTTTTATCAAGGATAGGCCGTGATCTTCATCTGGTAAGGCAGGAATGTGTGTGTGTCTCCCTGTATGTGTAAATGTTTATGTGTGTCTCTGTGAGACAGATGAAGTTATGAAGAAACGCAATGACACACTCCAACGGTCCAGACAATGGTGGAAGCGCAGCCTCATTGATAACAGGGTAATTATATACTCTGTCATCACGCTGTTGTATCTGTGCATGTACAGTTTATTTTTTTAAGAACTAGACTGTATGTGATAGTTTTTTTTTTATATGTTATTTTTGTCAATGTTCGCTCCAAACATTTTTGACTGGTATATATATGTTTTTTTTTATTTTTTATCAGACTTCTGTGTGTTTGTGTGGAGATGGACGTGATGTTGGTGTTTGTGTGTTGCATGCTTTTATGTTGGCCCTGCTAAGCGTGATTGTGTATGTCGACACTAAAGAGGGTGTTAAATTGTTGTTTTAAGTTAGTACACTGTTGTAACCCCCTGTTCTCTTCTGCACAAGCACACTCATCACACTTACATAGAGAAATATGTGTCTTATAAGAAACATTCCATATAAGAAGACTGAAATCGATATCATTTCAGAAGCTGTTATTCGTTTTTCATCTCCACTTCACTTCAGTGATTTCCCTCTTACACCATTCAATAGAAAGTATGAAATAAACACATGCACACTCATAATTTGAAGAAAAAAAAAACTGTCATTGTTTGCTCTAATAATGAGAAAACAAACTGACAGCAGATGCACACAGTGAAACCTGCAAGCCAGGCCATCATTATGTCTCAAAGCTAAGCCCTCAGCATGGCCTTCATTCCTGTTGAGAATGTTTTGAACTTCCACTGCTATTTGGTTTCCACCAATGATGAAAGTTTGCGTCCCTTTGTGTCTTTATTTGTTCCCCTGGTGAGTTGGGGGATAGAATCTGAAGGAGGCTGTCCGATTGGACTGTCACTAATCCCTTAACTACACAGCTGACCATGATTGGCCCTGACCATACAGAAAGAGATGGAACCTGCAGGTGGCTGGATAGATGATTGAATGGTTGGAGAGCAGCAGTGGGCAGGTGCGACATGAAAGGACGGCAAACGGCATACGGCCTGGTTGAGGAGTAAATGTCTTGATCATAAATAGATTTCCTCCTCTCTAGGAGAGGAGGAATCACCATTAATGATACTACATTAATGTGAATAAATTTGACCTTAGAGTTCAATAAACAATGTATCTGTGAGCTGAAAAGCAATGATCCACAACGGATGAAGCAATGTCTACAAAGAATTTCCAGGTATATATAAAAAGAGCTGCGACAGACTGGCGACCTGTCCAGGTTGTACCCCGCCTCTCGCCCGGAACCTCTCTCCCCTTAGCTGGGGATATGCACCAGCAACCCTCCCAACCCCATTAGGGACGAAAGGTGTATAGAAAATGGATGGATGGATGGATGGATATAAAAAGATTGAATATTGTGAAAATATTTAATAGCTTTTCATAGTATGATCCAATCTGTGCCTCTACACCCTTCCACTGAGATTCTGACCATGATTTTAAAATGAAGTGCAAACTTCAATCTCATCTTAAAGAAAGGACTTCGGGACAAAGCAACAATCCTGCATCGTTTCTCCCCGCAGCCCAACTGTAGGATTAGTCTGGGTTACTGACCCTTTATTTGCCAGCTCCAGCTTCAGTCAAATCCTTGAAAAGCTTCCATCAAATTCTTCAATGGATTTTACTTGACAATCATCTAATGATTGTGTTTATCCCTGTTGCTGATGCACATATTGCTGCCACACCTTTTCTTTCCACTTCTTAGAAAGGTTTACGAGGTGTGAACACTTCTACACAATTGCGAGGTTCTGGTTACCATAAGCTGTAAAACAGCCCTAATCTGTAAGAATGAAACCATAATTAGTGAAAACATGCTGCAGGCCCTCCCTGTTCTTGGTTCTCTAATCTTCACTTTCCTGCCTAAAGATGCTCGTGTCACTCAAAGCAAAGGGAGGTGTTCTATCCTCTCCTAAAATCCCCCTGGAAAACTACTCTCCGACTCAGCTCAGCTCAGATCAGAAATCCAGCCAGAACCAACCCCAAACTGACCCTAAATACAACACAGAACAAGTGTGTTCATGTGGTCTTTCCTCAGGTAATGCCTACTTTAACGCCTCATGATTTAATTTCTTTTAAGTTCACAAATGTATCTGTAACTCCTAACAAAAATGCACAAACCAGTATTTCCTTTTTTTTACTAGTTTCCAGATTTCTTAGTGTATCACCATAAGAATTGTTTAAAAAAATGGATTCAATTAATATTGTTTGCTTCAATCATTTGAATGTGTTGGACAGGTTCCACATAAAAATAGCTTGCAAGACAAACATATAATTAAACAGGCCAAGATCCATAATCCAATCATACTGAAAAAAATCAATTTCAGTATAATTGATGCAGTCAATTTTACAATGTATTTGGTCAGTTTATAATCATAATTAGTAAAAAACTATCTATTGAAGCAAACTCAACTTGTATGTTGAGTCATTGACTATAAACCAATCTGTCCAGCTGAACTAGCATGTGGTGACAGAGGAGACAACAGTTACTTCTTAATAGAAATAACATCTTGGAAAATTCAAAACTTAGGCCAGGTAAGGCTGTTTGGAGCATTTGTAAGATTAGATGGTGAAACTGTCTGATTACATTTTAATGTGAAATTGGTTTGATCATGAAGATGCAAAAACATTAAAAACAGACAATGGTAACATACGTATTTAAAAGACTGTTTTTTCTTCTTAAGTACAGGCATAAATAGTGTGTATCCTGTGAAGGCTGCTTGTCTCCCATTCACAATCTTGAACAAAAAGAAGCAGCTTCAAAAATGAGAACTATAAATTACTCTTGAACTACTCAACTCTTAATTTAACATACTTCTCATTTATTTTTACATATTTGACTTAATAAATGCATTACCTTGTTGATCTCAGGTATCATCATTTATTGAACTCCTGATTTTAGGATGACAGGATTATAATGTATTGTCTCCAGATAGAGTCAATGACAACATTATTGAAATTCTGCATCAGCCATCCCAGCTGCACCAGAGGCATTAGCATGATCCACCAGGAAGTGCCCTTTCTATCCATTGAGGCTCAGTGCATGGGTCACATCACAGATAGAGTTGTGGCTCCATCCATCATGTGGGTTATAGTTAGCCGCCTATGCTAATGTCTGACCCAATGAAAAGTTTACTAAGAGACGGACAAGGACATTCGGGTGGACGCTTGTCATTGCCGTAAACACATACATATACACACACTCTGTATTTTCTTTTTCCATACACGCATGTACACACACTCCCTTCTCCAGCAATGTGAGGCTGTCATATTTCACAGGACCTGGTAGCATGGGTTGAGTTATGGCCATGTCATGGTACAAAGGGGGACTGTGCTGTGTGTGGGATGTGTTTATGTGGAAACACATTTATGTGGGTAAGTTTTTACACTGTGTGGGAATTTCGAATTCACTTTTTAGAACCCTATTTATTAAAGAAGAAAAATAAAATAAAATCCCCACTCAAAATGTGTGGTTTTCAGAATGCTGGTATATGTTTTAAATGCCAAAATGATTTGTAGAAGTATTCCAAAAATAAAGTCCTGCACATTAGGAGGGAAGGGAACACTATTAACAGTAAGGAATCCTAAATGGGAGACATGTAGTAAACTTATGAGCATCCAAACATAGTTTACACAGACAAACAATCAGACGACTCTCCCAGTGGTGCGGCCTGTTTAGGGACGGAGAGGACGGTGCTGTGTTATAAAGCTCTGCAGATTTATGACCTGTAAACTACAAGATGGACATATGGATGGATAGAGGAATGGATCAATGGAAGGGCAAAACACAAAAATGTGAGAGAATTAAGATAGAGGTTGAAAGATGGAAGGACAGAAGGACCAAGATATAATGGCAGCAAAAACAGAGATGGCAGCAAAGAAATAATGACTGATTTTATATATATAAATGCGTGCACATGTGCATGTGTACATACAGACGTCAAATTAACCAGAAAAAATATCACAAAGTAAATGGATGGATGGACAGATTTTATTTAAAAAGTTGGTTGGACTAAAGGTAAGTACAGCCAGACAAAAATAAAAAAATAAGAAAAGAATCTGAAAGTAAAGGAACGTGAAAAAAAGAGAAGAGAAAAGTTGTGAACTTTTTTCAGACAGCTGTAGGAATTTAAGAAATCCTGAAGTGGTCTTTGCTTCTTTGTGTGGCATGATTCCTGGAGGAATTGTCAAAGCATGAAATGAGTCTTACACTGGGAATTGTCTCATTCTGACTGTGTGCAGAGTTATTAATGGTTTTATCATTCTATTCTGTAATTACGCTCTCTCAGGGAGCCTGCATAGTGAGAAAAGGGAAAAGACAGACACTTTGATGTCTTTTGAACTCAATGGAATAAGCCGAAGTAACTAAAACTGTCTAAATGAATGAATCAGTAGATACTAAATCCTGTATGCAACCTGGTCATGGAGACTTGAGAATGCTGGAATGTTTTGTATTTTTTTCTTACAAGAGAATAATTAAAACATGTGTGGTTCAGATTGTTATAAAAGGTTGCCTAAAATGAAATTTTATAGACTAAAACTCAGACTGGCGTCAGTTTTTGTCCAGCAAAAATCATGTTCATATTGATGAAAGGTTTTTCCTTACTTTAAACAAAGAATAATGCTAGATGTGAATCAAGCATGTAAATATTTTGCAAGACAGGACCTTAAATGTTAATAAACAAATTTCTTCCATTTCAGACATTATGTAAGTACTTTAAAGGACCACTTTAAATATGCTCGGAAGATAAGATTGCACAATTGAAAATAGCCTAATAAGCATATTTTTCTTGCAGTGTCATCATTCTCGTCTGTAATTTTCTGTACATTTTTATTTTAGAATGTCCACAGCAACGTCCCCCATCTCTGTTCCAGCCTCCCTCTTATTTTACATTGTCTTTCAGAGCCACATTGCCATGTGTCTTGTGATGTAAATGGGGTGTGTTAAATGCTGCTCTGTCCCTTGTGAGTTTTAACAGTATGGAGAGACAGGCTGATAATCTTTAAACAGGGCATCTGCTGGCATCTGCTTTATCTTTATTGTTCCCTTAAGGAGAGTCAGAAAGGAAATTACAAAATATGCAGGAATGGGGACACACAAAGGCACAAACACACAATACACAGTAGGTGTGTGTGTGAGTGTGTGAGCAACAAAAGTTGGTTAAGAATGGTTAGATAATATTTAGATGCATGTCTGCCAGACTGGCAGACGGTTATGTTACATGTACGATCTCTGAATTTGCTCTTACAGTGAAAACATTGTTCATACAGATTTTTTAAAAGTCTGCAGGCCGACTGTTATTGACCGTATAATTCATAAAACAAAATTAATCCTTGTTTGGGTAACACTCTCTTGAGAGGTTTTTAAAAAGTTTCATTCTGTTGACTTTAGCTGGTTTACCTAACCAAGTATAATGTGATTCATCTGCATGCACATTTATTCAATGTGTGATTCAATTTTTCAGTAGTCATACAAAGGCCTGCTGAAACCATTCAATTTGAATGTACTCCTTGTCTTTTTAAGGTCTGGAAAGATTGTCAAATTTGTGTTGTGTGTGTCTAGCTTCTCAAAGAACAACTGGATATGCTGCCCCTTTATTTACTTGCAGCATCGAATTGAAGGCAGTTTCAAATTAATGTGGCAGGGGAGTATGAATCAAATGTTGTTCAGTATGTTACTATTATGATGGCTAGACTCTGGAAGCAAACTTACAGACGTTGATCAATAATGATTGTATTGTAGTACCTCGTATGAAGTTTTCTAAAATTTTAGATATGGATCTAATGCATCTGCAAAGGTCAAACAAAGGTAGACAAGATGGAGAAAAGTGATAAAGCAGAAGATAATGAGGAAGATAAGAATGGTTAGCTGAAAAGATTACATGAGAAACAATAGATGAATACATCTGAGGAAAGGTGAAGAACAGCAAAATGACAAGGGGAACCTGAGCTTTCAGCAGGGAGCCCAAGGGCTGGCAGGCAACTGAGCAACACCTCCACAATGTGAGAGTTTGTGACACCTTCTGTCCAATTTAGTGATTAATGAAGACATGTCCATGTGGTAATCCTCCTTAAGAAGCACCAGAGGAGTAACGCCCAACTGGAGCTATGCTTAATATTGTGTGCCTGTGTTGGTATGTCAGGGCTGTGAAAGCATCTTTGGACATGTCCAAAAAATAAGGCAACTGTACAGATGTGTTCAAACTTCTGGATCAATTACATGTTTGTATTTATGCTTCATGTTTAGTTGAGTTCATTCAGTCAGGTGAGCTGAGATTTAGCATGACAGAGAAGTAGGACGGGGCAGCACAAAAGCAGCTTGTTGTGTGTGTCTCTGCGTGTGTGCGTGTGTTCATGTGTGTCATTTAATGTCATTCTTTATAAGTATGCCCAGATGTTGGTAGTGAAATGACTCTTTAATTACCATTTAAACAGCAGGGGCTGTGAGCTTGCCCGTATATCTGCCTGTATGCGTGTGTTTGTGTGTGTGGGATGTTGACAGCAGAACTACTGGTTAATTACCATTTAAACTGTGAGAGCTGAGAGGATCATTTAAAGACAGAAGAGTGCCAGCTAGCTAAATGAGTGAAACACTACAGCAGGCACTCGCATGCATATATTTTACACACACTCTCTAACACACACTAACAATCAATCCCCATATAGGACAAGACCATTATGATTTGAGAGATATGGAGTATTGTCCAACAAATGGTATTTCAAGGATGTATTTCTCTGTTGACATAAGTGTGATGACTTTGTTTTCTGTAGACTCAGTGTATATCCTTAGAATATAATCATATTGGAGAAATAAAACTCTTGTCTTTTTCTTGTAGCATTGAACCATTGGGGCTCTCTCATCTTTCTTTACATAGCGGTCAAATAATATAAAAATATATCTCTAATAAATATAAATTAATTCTTCAAGTTTAATATTTTGTTGATGTAAGCTATTATAGTTTTTATACATAAATGAAGGGAAAACCTGTCATAGATGTGATTAATTATACCAAATGGCTATTATGAAATATAAAACCAAATTGTTTTTACAGTGGTGTGGCAGGGACAGATGATGGCAGCAATAATTACTTACACAAAGGTAGTTAAATAATTACAGTGTAACGGTGAGAATGATAGGAGTGATCATATTTGTGACAGGCAGGCTGTGTCGCACTGCGAATATTATGATAATGATATTAATGATGGATCTTTGCAAATGTGTGAGTGTATGTGTGTGTATACCTTGGTTCAATGTCTCGATGTCTCGATACACGCTGGGAGTCTAAGTTTTAGACCATCTGTTCTGCCAGCATGAACACACATGTTTTTGCACACACCTAAATATACATTATGAATTCTGCATATACTCAGCAGCATACAGCGGAAAGTGTATAGGATATTGTATTTTCATGACTTGTAACAGAAAACCAACATGTGAACAATTTACTAGAGGATGGTTTAATTTAAGAATTACCATTTAAAAAAATATCCTACAAGATATCTTTTCGGGAATGTTGGTCCTCCTGTTTCCACCAGTAAACCTCAGTGGTAAAGAGTCAACCAAAGAGAAACCAGTATGATGTCTGTCATATGTAAGATTAAGAACCTATGGCTTTTTGTGTTCATTTGGTTTGTATGTGAACATGTAAATTCTGGATCAATTAACTATTTATATTTCATACAAATGTACAGTACAAACCATTGTGCATCAGTGCATTTTTCTTGGTAGTTAAGCATTTTGATGAATTGTGAAAACAAAATGCTGAAATCTTACATAAAACTTAATTCTACTATAGTTTATTAAAGCAGTTTTTCTAATATATATATATATATATATATATATATATATATATATATATATATATATATATGTGTGTGTGTGTGTATTTTACAACATACTGCTGTGACAATGTGCTATGTGCTACAGATAGTCTGTCAAAAGATCAATCTCCTCTCCTCCATCTCCTTCCTGAGCTACGGTTGCTAAAGAAACGCGCCGAAAACAACCAATCAGAGCCAGGAGGAAGGTCTAAGCATTGTCAACAAACCTTGTGTACTCGCTGCTCAATGTGCTAATGGAGGAGAAACAACTCGGTGACCATGCTAAGTAGTCTGAGCATTCACAACAGGATCTGCTAGCTGCAGAGTAGCAAAGAGCAAAAGAGGGGCAGGGACAGGGGGATGAGCAGCGCCAGGCAGAAGGTGATTGACAGTGTTCAGACCCTCCTCCCGCCTTCTCCATACTATGACAACACAGTGACTGTTTCAACAAACATGTTTAAATATATATATATATAAAAAGTTACATACAGAAGCTTTAAGGCTTTTTGTTAAACCACACATATATATTGCTTGTACTTCGGATTCTTGCTAAGGGAGAATGCGAGATGTGACTCCTAATAAATCCTAAAACACTGAAATGATGTGCCAGAAGTAGAAATTGGCACATAGGTAAAAATGGATAGTAAACATCAGGAAGGCAGGTAAAGTAATGAATATACCTATGATAGTCAGCTTGCAATAGTATGAAATGGCAAAGGGGTAAATTTAGCAACACCTTTGCATAAAAAGTGACTGGTAATCCAAAGAAGTGTAATAAATCTTAAATTAATATTTCTGTATTAACATTTTTTGAAGGGATTTTTGGCTTTTCATGGTATAGAAAAAAGAAAGCCAACCTCGCTATGATAAAATACTTTTTTAACCTTTGTCTTATTTTGAAGTTTTCACTTGTTTCTGCACAATTTTTGAAAAAACAAAAGTAATGGTAAAAAATATTCTGAAAAGATTATAAATCAAAGACCTCTTCTGTCATTGTCTTTTCTCACATCTACAGCTCAGGAGTTTGGGTGTAAAGTTCACGCACGGGTATTTTGGCGATGCCCAGACTGCATATGACCAATTCGCATGGAGACTCACGCACATGAAGAGTCAATGTGTGGATCCGTGTAGCATTGCCTAGATGGTGTACGAGCAGCATATCTGTCAGTGTGTGACAGGATGACAGCTGAAGCTCCCAGCACTTTGTCCACTATCATCACATCAAGAAGCACACACACAAACATTCGTGCACACACACATGGTCACATGGAGTAATCATGCAAAAATGGGCCACTATTGTGAAATTTGGTGGTTTATTTGAGAGAAACGAGGATGCATTTTTGTTCACATATGAAGTACAAGTCTTCTGTGCAAGCAGACTTTTCTAGGAACAAAGAAAACTTTATACGTTAAAAAACACACAAAAAAAACTTAATTGGTGAAACAGATGGAAGAAGGTTAACGTATAACATCAGATCTAAAACACATCCTGTTTGATTTGTTTTGCCAGAAAATAGATTACAGGTGTAAAATGCATGCAAACGAGACAAAATCAATTTAAGGGTAAAGTAAATGTTTTTATTCCCAACATAAAACAGGTTGCACATTTAAAGAACATTAAGTTGCTAAGCCTTGCAGCTTTTAGGATCAAGCCACACCCCATCTCTGCCCTGTATTTCTAGCCCCTCCACTCATTCCTATCTGTCACAACAGAAATATTCTCAATCATCTATAGAAACAATAATCTAAATTAATTAATAATATCAGATTCAATAGCATATCAAAAACCAACAGACGCTTTTATAAGTTTTAAACAGATTTTACTCAATGTCACCTCTAAGTTATCAGCACTTTGCGGAGCCTGAGTTACATGCTCATGGCAATTCACAGTATGCAGACGCCACGCAGAATCCGGTGGTATTATCTCACATAATAGCTGCATTTATTGATATATCCATTCGCCTCAAGTCTCTTTTTTATGTCTGTAGATGGAGTTCAGCCCCTACAAAACCAAGCCAGGTCAGAGAAGATAATTTGAGTCACAAGCACAATCATGGATCACAGCTTTACCACATTTCATACAATTAAGGATTGTGGATTTGAAGCAGACTAAACAATGGGCCCAAATTAAATTTTGAGTTTCTCTGTGAAAGACTCTCTGGCTGCTCTGGATACACAATAAAAAAGAAGGAGAATATAGAGGCAGTCTCTAACAGGATTGCTTGGCATACTTACTCACACTATGGCATCTTTCTCCTTGATTCTATTACTCACTCTCTTACCCTCAGTTCAAGTTTCAGTACATCTATAGCTGCAGCTTAATTCTACAGTTCTTCTATTATATAGCCAGCACTGAGGCTCTATGTGTCAAACAGTGTGAAATACCACAATGCAGGAAAGGCCAATTACAGCTTTAGTGGCAAGTCATGCAAAGATGGAGACAAATAATGAAAGAAAGACAAGAACAAATGAGAAACAGGAAGATTGAGGGAAATGAAATATGTTTTTTCCAAAGACTAATGTGCCAAAGTGTCCTCTAAGTGTCAGTATTCTGACTAAGTATTAACTTTTGACACAAGAAAATGAAAGGGTTTGTTTCAGTTTATAAAGGATTGAAAAATGAGACAAACTCAGAAGAATGAAGGGGAGCAGATCAAAAATGTTGCTTTTTAAATACTTGTAGCTAAATACAAGCAGCGATATCATAGAAATAAAGCACAGCATGTAAGGAAAGAGGCTGAACATACAGTCAAGACAGGACAGAAGACCAAAGGTAGAGACTGACAAAAAAGATGAGAGATTACAAAGAGACATGGATTGAAACTGAAGAGAGGCAAAGGAATGAGAACCAAAGTTGAATATTCGGAATAGGCAGAAGAAGAATGAGAGGAAGATATTGAAAGAAACAAAAAGACTGAGCAGTTTTTCCTTTCACTGAATGAAAGACTTAAAACTCCAGTGGATGAGAAGGCTTCTTTTTATGGCTATTCTCTCTGCATTAGCATTAGCTATAGCTCTCAGACTGACAACGTGGTGCTCTGTTCTCAAGGTCAGGTAGGGCACTCACTACCACGGGCCATGACGGCACATACACACACACACACACACGCACACACACGCACGCCCACGCTCATCACAGACAGGCAGTGCACCACATTCTTACACACATCGCCATTTGAACACCAGCAAGAGCTGCTAGTTAGAGGGCTCCTTGTTTTTATCAAGACAGCTCTTTGAAATAGCAAGTTTAAATAGTACATGGAGACATATTAACACACAGGACAGACATTTGTTGATTTTGGTTAGTACACACTGTAACAGGCCAGGAACAAAGTTACGATTAGTGTACACCTGTTTTTTCCCAGTGTGGTTTTGAAGTAACCATGTGAATGTCTTTTGTATGTTATCTTAATATTGACAGATAAAAAATATTTGGTTACTGGTTCCTCTTCTTAGGAAATCACAGTAAAATTAAATGCAACATTGTCCCAGACATGCAGATTCATGATCTGTAAGTCTTGACCAGAAGTATAAATTCACTTGCAATAACAATAGTAGCTCTTATTTTGGGATTTCTTTGCATCTCATACTTATGACAGGATATTAGAAATGGCTATGCCATGTAACCAATCAGGCATGATAACTAACCATCTACCATAATATTAAAAATCACAGAGGGGTGCACAGCGACAGACAGTCTGTGAGTAAAGGAGTGCAGAGACTGATTATTTTTCTTCTGGCTGAGATTAAGTAATATTTTTGTGTTTAAAGTGTAAAGTTTGGCATCACTACTGTGAATGACATTGGGATTAAACACGATGTTTTAAAACATGCATACTAACACATAATAAAATCTATCTTAATTATGAAAACTAGATGTTGTACTAATACGGCTGCTTTTCCACCAAGGTGGTTTTAAACTAAGAGTAATAGAAAGAGTTTGGCTTTTAATCAGATTGATATTATTATTGTTATAAAGGGGGGTGTTAAATAAAATCCACCTTTCTGAGCTTTTCATTATGTTATAATGTTATTCCCTCATTAAACACATACCTGGAGTTTCATACATGATTGAGAAATCTTCAAGATGCCGTTAGCAACATTTGGGGGTGCCTAAACACTTGCTCCCATAAAGCGCCACCTACACCCACAAGTGGGGAATGTTTGTCAACAGTGCAGGTAATTTGAATCAAACTGACTCATTGCCTACGTCACAGCCAAATGTCATCTGTTAGGTAAAATTTAAAAGTTCAACAAAGTTCCCGCCTCCAACAACAGAAAAGTGTCCAGGACCTCTTCATGAAGCAACGTGTAAACAATAGGGCTGGTTTTCACAAGGTTAGGTGTTTTCTAGTAAACCAAAAAAGCTTTTTGTTAAAATAGCTAAAATCTTCCATCCTTCTACATTGTTGTTAAATGTCTTTAATTTGTAACACATTTTATTTAAGTGTCTCAATTATTCAAATGAAGAATCTTCTAACTTCTTAGTATGGAATCATGATGGTCAAATCGGTCCGATTTTCCGTCAGTCACCAGTGAGGGTTTCATATTTATGGTAAAAAAAAAAAACACAGAGGGGAAAAGAGAAAGCAGAGAGACAATCTGTGATGTTTCCATAATCATAAGCAGCCATTGGTGATCCAATTCTTGAAACAGTTTATGGGATGGGGAAGGCCATCAGAATTTGAATGAGACGAGTATAAATGCCTATTTATCCCCAGTGTGTCTCCGTGTGCGAGTATCCGTCTATCTTATCTCAACTGGCTATTTATGTGGATTAACAGATTGGTGAGGCGCTCATAAACAAACGAAGCAGAACTCTCAGCATGCTGCATGACTTTTTGGAGAATCATTTGTGCTGGAGCACAGGGGATAAACATGAAGGCATCAGAATCTATTGAACAACTTTTGTTTCTCTTGATAACAGGGTTAGGATCAGGGTGGGGACTTAAGCACACTTCTGTGTGTGTTATGTGTACAGACATTTATGTAAGACACATGAGTACACACTTTAACGTCTTGGCTCGGTGTTTTACACGAGTGTCTTCTCAACTACAGTTTTGTAAGTGTGTGTTAAAGAATGACTGAGTGTTGAGAGAGTGGTAATTACCATTCAGCAGTAGCTAAAGTGACATGTTTGAGGAAGAGATAAGGGGACATAAATTGGCCTGGTATAAAATGGTGATATTTCTTCCACTGCTTTAGAAAAACCCATTTACTCTGCCTCTTTAGCATGTCAAGACCCCTGTCACTACCCTCTCATCCCCTCGGCCAGAGGAACTCGTTTGCACGCACCATCACACAAAAACACACGCACATCCACACACATGCATGCTTAACACTGTTAGCGAGCTCCTTGTGAAAAAGTGCTCATCTGCATTCTGCTATTAACTTGGAGAGACACAGAGAGACGGGGACAAAAAGGGAGAGCCTGTGTGTAAATCAGTGTAATGGGGCCAGGACCTCAGTAGCTCTAAAAAGAGAGCAGACATGTGGAGGACAGGACAAGATTTCTTTTTTCCCCTTTCATGAAGAGAAGCAGTGATACAGCACATCTGTCACTGCTAGCCAAGCAATTGCTCCTACAGTCACTCAGAGAGGAAGAGAGGAAGAGAGAGAGAGAGAGAGGGAGAGAGAGAGAGAGAGAGGCCAAAGAGAAAAAGACAGAGTAAAAAGACTGAGCAGAAAAGTAACAGAGTAGAACTTAATGGTCAAAAACAACAAACAAATTAGGATCTCTGTTTAGCGTTCCGTTAATCTTCGATTTCACTGCAGAGATTGTTGAAGTTTAACCGTCAGTAGTTTCCATAACAAGTTCCAACATTTTTGCAAACTTCTGACCATTTGAGTCTGATTTTGAGTGACTTTGAATTCTCCCTTTGAGCTAAACACTTAGCACCATTAAAAATGTTTTATTTCCAGATGAGTTGAAATATTACATTTCAAATTGTGAAGCCATATTTCTTTATGTTTGATTTATACAGAATTTTTTGAATAGTAATATTGTATGTGCCATGATTTGGCACCATGTGCCTGGAAAATATATAATGCCTCCCATTTAAAAAGGAGGTGTGTCCACAATGAAGGTCTTAAGTTTTAAATAAAATATGTTTATTGATTTGCACAATGATTTTCAGGCTATCGGTGCACAACAATTTCTTTCTTTCTAGAAACTTTGATACAAGTGTTGAGTATAAATTGATACATTTAAATGTCTTCCATCCCTCCATCCCTTTGTCAGACTTACTACAGCTTGTGGTCAAAGGGGAAAAGGCAAGGTACCCCCAGGACATGTTGCCAGTCCCTCTCAGGCGAATTTGAATATAAAATTATATGAAACCATGATTTATATATATATATGAACCCAATGATTGATAAATCATTGTGTAAATATTTTTTTCCCTAACTCATCACTGGTACAACTCAAATAAAAACAGAAAAGTCCAGGGCTTTCTGTATCTTACTTGTGTAAGATACAGAATGAAATTTCTTGTGGGTGGTAATGTTTCTCAGAATGAGAATATCAATGTTTCTCCTGTTTGGTGCTCAAAGTGGGAGAAAAAAAACACACCTTTTCTCCTTCAACAAAGTTCTAAAAGACAAAACATTACAGCAGTGCCACACTGAGAAGATTGTGAATCATTTCTACGTGCTATGTGCACCAGGTCGCAGGTTAGAGCCCTCGTTGCGTTACTTAGCCAACTTGCACACTTGATCCACAGGGGAAGGTTTGAGGTGAAGGGAGGATGAGAGGAGAATGTGTGGAGAGGAGCTGAGGTCAGACCTCTCTTTAGCCTCACAGTTGTGGGCAAGATAAGCCTTTTTCTCACAAGCAAATAAAAGCCACACCCTGTCTGTGTATGTGTGTGAAATAATGTGTATGAATGTGCTTCCATCACCAGTGGTCTCTGTACTGCTGACACAACCCCATGCACAATCTCCTCTCTCAGTCTTTACAGCACCTGTTTTCACTGCCCTCTTTCTATTGTTTTGCCTTTGTGTGTGTTTTGTGTGAGAGTGCTGGGCCAAATCATGTGTGCCCCACGGAAAGTGACAGTATGGATGTGGCTATCACAAAGTGTCCTTGTCTAGGTAACCTGGATAAAATTTAGTTACTTCTCTTTGTGTCTGTTTTGCTTTTCTATCCCTTTGCTGGTTTATTGGGATCACACACATTTTTACTGATTTTCTAAAATTGTACTGTTTCCTGTTTCAGTGTTATGTAGAACTATAGTGAATTTATTGGTTTTCTGTTTGACAAGATTGTACACTTGTTGCTCTTGATGTGTTTCTCCAGATGAGCTCACAGATGAGGGATAAACTCTAAGTTTTTACCATGGACAGTAACACAGTCCTAAACATTTTACCCACAGTCGCTTTGGAAAATGAAAAAATTGCAGGCAGCATGACTTTAAGTTCTACTATTTAAGAAAAATATTATCTCATTCCAGAGGTGTTGACTTGAGTCACATGACATGGACTGGAGTCAGACTTGAGTCAAAATAAATACTTTTGCGTCGACTTGAAAAAAATATTCAGACTTTTGACTGACTTGTACTTGAACCTCTTTACTTGAAAATACTTAATATTTAATCCAAAACCTAAAGTTTCAAACACATTATTTAAAAAGTGTGCACCTCTGAGCTCAAGTTTGGATGGAGAGTTGGAGTTTATTTCAGAGAGCTGGTTCTTTACCAGAACTCAGGGAAGAGAGTTTCTCTCTGTCTCCTCCCCATCATAGAGCTGGAATGAGTCTGGTTCCATCAGAAGATATAAGAAGACATCTGCGTCTGGAAATCATATTGAGAATAAGATTGTAAACTGCAGTCTGTTCATTAAGTCAGCTGTTTTTTTGCAGTAAATGGCGGCCCAGGGGCACGTTGCCCACAACCCATTTCCAAGTGGGATAGTTTTGTTAGAGAAACAAAACAAAAGCCAATTATTTTGCCATCCTTCAGAAATTTCTCTAAAAATTAAAATTGTACAATAGTAAGGATCCTGAACACAACACTCTGTGGGGTAGTAAACCCACAATGCAGCATTTGAAAGTGCTGTTGGGGCAAGACTTTTATTCCTGAGACCAGCTCTGGTAATGCCTTGATGAAATAAACTTGACACACATGTAGAAGTTTCATGGGCATGGAGTGTGAACAAAGAGACACAGCTAAAACCTGCAACTCAGAACAATGGGAAACATCCCCTTTTAAACTGAGTGAGCTTTAAAAAGTGATGCTACCCCAAAAAATACAAACAAAAAACAAAGATTTTTTGGGGTCACATTTGGGTCTGATTTAAAAAAAACAATCTGACTTATTCTGTATAGATTGTCAAGAGAAGCAAAATTAGATTTATATTTCCCTGCACTGTGAATGCTTTTTGATTTTTTTACAGTGATGTGAATGTTACCTTTACGAAAAGCTTCTTTTATCTTTAGAAGCTTATTTTGAAAATATTTTGTGCAGCAATTTTTCAAATATGCTTTATGTTAAAAAATAACATAATTTTTTCTTTATATTAGTCTATTTTTTTCTTTATATTAGTGTTCATTCACATGTTGATTGACCAAAACCATTTTTAGTTAATTTTTTGTAAATATTGTACTTATTAAAGGCGCCTTCAAAGCGGGATAATATTGAAAAGGTGGAGTAAAAATAATCTGCTCCTAACCACATAATTAACATTCTGTAATAAAAATGGCTTCAAAGTAACCTTCCTAAACCTGATTGAGTAAAATGAACCATAAGTGTAACTGACAATGACAATCACATTATTCCCTCGTTGTGGGTAAAAATGCCAGTCTGGTGGATTAAGACACCAGCCATCACACTCCTCTGCAGAAACAACAGAAAGCCGTGTACCAATTGAAACTGAAGAGGTTTTCCTCCATAAGCACAGCCTGTATAATTATTTCAAATACGAGAAAAACCAAATCACTTTACAACGCGGATTTGCATATAATTAGCGTCATACAAAGACAGGATTACTATGAGTCGTTGAGAAGCTGCTTTTTCTCTCTGACTGTGTCTTTCTCCTTGTCTTGATTCTAAGAAATGTTGACACTGTTCTCTTATTCCCTCCTTGGTACCAGTACTGTGACAAAAATTGACAGCTTGTGTCTTATTATTGAATAATATATTATTAAATTAAAAATAAAATTCTCGAGAGACATAGGTTATGTTCACACCTCAGTCTGAAGTGAACCAAATTAGATTCTTTTGCGCTAATATGACCTGTCTCTGAATAATGAACAGATTAGATATAACTTATATAACTTAACTATAATAAAGAACCCAGCGAATGAACTGATAAGGAAAGCCCCAAATGACAATAAAGAACTCAAAATCATTTAGAAAACACAAATAAAATCAAAACACCAAATAAAGCCAACAGCCCAGCACAGTACTGTTCAGGACTGCACAGAATAGTATTATGTTACATATTCTGTAGAGCAGAGCTCCTCCAGGTGAACCACAACAAATCCATCGCCTGTTGATTAGTGGTGAAGCAGTGCTCCACAGTGACAATGCATCCAGGAGGCCACTGGTCCGTGCAGAGTCATCTGTGCTCCTCTGATTTTGGATAACTGAGTTACACAGTTGACAGTGGTGCTGCTATGTACAAGTACAAGGGCAGTCACATTATGATGGTGCAACTTTTTTATTAATTTGTCACACGTGATCTCCAGAGTATCCTCAACTCTTCAAGTAAATGTATTTGTAATGAGCTGTTGGGATTGGTGATTTGGCCAAGGATGATTTCATGTAAAGGGATGGGAAAGTTATCATGTCAAACTGTTCAGATGTGATGGCTTTCATTTTCATATTTTTTGTTCTTGACCTTTTATTATTATATTTTTTACAATTTCAATAGATTGCTGTTCAAATCTGTGAATAATATTGCTACCCACTTTGGATGTGTAATATTAATTATTAGTTCAATCTATATGCAATTATACAGATGTTTTATATTGCATTCTGTTAAAAAGACAGTTTATATTACTTTAGCTAATAATGCAGATTTATTGTAGTTTAAAAAATATTTTTTTTAGAATGGATGAAAAGACCTACTAATCCAAATATAAAAATACAAAGGTTGTATAAGCACAAAGTCATATATAAGATGGCTGGACCAGAAACCTTTGAACTGGTATGCTGGCAGATAAATTTACATACAAAAAATAGTAACAGAAAAGCCTCACTTTGAGAGAGTGTGATGATAGACAGAGAGGAAAGCAAGAAGTTAATGGGTAGATTGTGGGCCAATAACATAACCAGTCACCCACAACAACGCACTGCCCATACTCCATACTACCTGCCTTACTGCACTGCATTCCGGTAGTGGAAGGGCAGAGCGGAGCGGCGATGGGATTTGAAAGGCGTTCTGCTTGGGCGATTCACTGATTTGCATTCAACAGTGAAGACACACAAATACATACACCAACAGGCACTGTCTCAAAGCACACGTGCATTGGAAAATAATAATAACAATAAGAAGAAAAAGTGTAAGCAGCCACAAGCATGTGGCCGCGTATGAGCATGTACAGACATTTTGGACTAATTATGAGCTGCTCTCAAATTTAAGTATGTGTTCACGTGTGGAAGAGAAGAGATGATTGGAGAGAGGCTGAGGAAAGAAGAGGGATTAGTGGCTGAAGGGAATACACTTACCCCTCTCCAAACCCTCTTCCCTCACCTTTTTTTCCCCTCTGGCATGTTATTTTTCGCTTTACGATTCTGATAATGATGATATTAGAGAGAAGAAGAGGGGGAGGAGGAAGGAAAGAAAAAAAATGATGGGCGCTGCATGTGATTGTTCACCCTGTCTTTCCTCTTTTATTATTATTATTTTTTTTTACTGCTACACATTGCATGGAGTGAGCAACAAAGTGAAAGAGAAAGACTCAAGGAAGGGTTGTGGGGGGGCCTCAATGACTAATTTTCCTTTCTTTTACAGCAGCATAAATTTAATAGGAGGGGGGTTGTGAGGTAGAGTAGAAATCCTTTTAGCACTCTGATTTATGTATGTCTGATGGCTGAATCATAGATCACCGCCGGAAGATGGCAGACACACTGATGATGATGGGGCCCTTCGACAGGCCCCACTAATGCCCTGCTGAACAAAATGTAACCAATCTGTGGGGGCCCTCAAGCATGCAATGATCCTCTAATAGAAACTATAGCAAACTATATGCCTGTCACTACTGACTGGTTCGAGGGAGTTGGGGGTGTGTATGTGTGTCTCGAGACGAAGCAAGAGGGAAGACAAAAAAAAAAGACACAACTGGAAGTTTAGAAATACTTGTTGGAACTGATAAATGTAGTAACAAAAAGGCAAAACAGAAAAACAAGGAAGGAGAACAGTGGAAACGGAAATCTAAAGTCAAAGGAGTGCCTGGTTGAAGGGTACACTAAATGTCAGGTTAAAATAAAAATAAAAAAACAGCTTCCAACATAGTAAACAGTTAAGCAATAAACAACAACAAGTAAACGATTCAAGTGTCCGCCTTAAATCACCCAATCACACCGAGGCGTACACACGTGCAGACCTGATACACAGTGCAGCGCATGTAGTCCCACCAATCATCTTTATATCAAAACATCATTATGCTGGCTGACAGCGGCAAAGATTCCAGTGAGGCCTCGTTGTCATAAATCGTCAGCTGTTGCAGCCCTGGAAAGAGAGCCTTTTCATTTAGAAATGTCAAAGCTCTCCTGAGCCTCGTAAAGACTGCAGGAGATGCTGGAGATGGGAAAAGAGGCGGAGATGTGAGAGCCTGTGAGATGAGATAACTAGAGATGGCAGGCCTGCTTAGATAACACAATTCTTCCATTCAGACATCTGATTCAACTTTAGGTATATGACTAAAGAGCAAGATTTAGAATTTGCTCTTGGACTTGCAACTCTTCATATGATGGCTACATCTGTCTCTTGTACTTTCATTGGACACATTAACAGAATAACTTTTGGATTGACAGTGGTGGCTAACCGTTTGACAGGACCAGCCATCATTAGAAGTTTGTAGATGAAGATTCAGAATGTTTGAACTCAACTCAAATGTTTAAAAAGGCAGTTTAAACAAATACTAATCAAATCACAAAGTTCATTAGCAGACTTGGATCCATAACCACACCAATAAAGGAATAGGGATGAAAGATAAGGCTACAAAAAAACATGCAAAAAATCTGAAATGAATACAAGAAAGTGTAATCAAAAATAAACACTTCAACCTGCATCAAACTAGATGGGAAACTGCACCACACACAGTAGAATTTGTAGAATGACAGAAAAGACTATTTAAAAAGATTTACAAAGGTTATCGATCTCTTTAAACAGTGAGCAGAAATATCTTATTTAAACCGCAGTCAGGGCTTCATTGTCTACCTTGAAATATTAAATACTCGTCATACATTCAGGAAGAATTTGCTACAGTTCTTAAGCTGCTCATCAGAATTGTAGCAAATGACAACTGACAGTTTGCTCTTGACAGTCACTGTGTCATTTCACATCAAAAAGGAGGAGTGTGGAAAAAAGAAAGAAACTTATGTATGTGCGTCTGCGTGTGCATGTGTGTCTGTGACTAATGTACTGTAGAGCTCCTCACGGATGCTGACAAAAAGACAAGTTTGCGTCGCTGGTGCTAGTGTGTCCCTTCAGGGCTTCTGTCCATTCAGTGGCGGGGGAGATGAACTGAGACAAGATGTCAGAGCAGGAAATGTCAGACCACTGCCAAAGCGCTGTTCTGCACACCACTGACAGGCACACGCACACACACCTACACACACACAGTAAATTTACAAGAATAACACACACTTAATGTTGATATAAATTCCCTTTTACATGGATGCAATGACACATGATGCTGCACAGAAATGCAATTTTACTCAAACACTGCTTCAAATATGCAGATTCACACAGCTTAGAAGCAAAAGTTGCTTTTGTGTTCCTTAAAGTTTTACATCATTTAGTGAAAATGGAGTGATTTATGATCCAAATAGTGGGACTTTTATGGAAATATCAGAGCAGAATTGCAACATTTTAAGGTGATAATGAAAGTGGAACTAAGAAAAAAGTCAAACGTTCATGGTGGAGGAAGCACAGCAGCAGCTCATATCCACCGGCCAGTTGTTGTGTTTGTTTTCTTTGTTGGTGTGTACACATTACAGATGTCTTGAGTAATGTTTCCATCTGTAATCTCTCTCTCCCTCCCTCTTTTTCTCTCTTTGCTATCCTCAGGACTCAGTTTTCCTTAAGAGTGTCAATTTGGGTCTCCTTGCTCAAGTTCAAACATTTAGCCTGCAAACAGCCATTTGTCTCCAACTTACCAGACGGCCTGACCAAAATAGAAGGAAATACCTCAAGAAACAAAGAATGAAAAAAAAAAACATCTTGTATGTTTGACAGCACATTTTGCTGCCTGTTTAGAGCATGCACACTCACACAAACACACGCACCCCTACACTCGTCACCCCCCCGTCTCGTCGGGTTACTGGCTGTGCACTTGCAGTCCCCCTAGGCTGTATGGGGTCACTCTGAGTTTGTGTGTGTTTGCATGCGTGTTTATACATGTGTGTTTGCTGGTGGGTGAGGGGAGTTTACCAAATGCCAACTTTCCCCACCCCCTCGATTCCCCTATGATCCCCACACATGCACGCAGAGAGAGTCACACACAAGCATGCGCCCATCTCTTCACAAAGCTACAGATGATGTGCCGTCCAGCTGCATTTTCATCACTGTGACGATGAGTGCTCCTGCCAAACGCCCGGCAACCAGAGTCACATCTGCTCCTGTCTCTGTCGCCACAGCAATACTGCCAAAGTCTGCCAGACAACCAGCAAACGACCAGGGGGCAGCCGCGGGTGGCACAAGGAAGAATAATAAGAAATGGGGGAGAGAAAGATGGGCTCCGTTACAAATAAACAGATTTTAAAAGCTAAGCTGTTTATTTATAGTTCTTTAATTTAGATTGCCTGGCCTGTACCAAGAAAACTTATATTGCTGCACAAAAATCCTATGTGATTCTTTCTGTTTTTCTGCACAATCATTTGCTTTCAAACCAACAACAATCTTACCAGTAAATAATTTCTGAAAGATTTTTATTTCATTTTATTTTATTTTGAAGTGTGGTAGTATGAAGCAAATTAATGATTAATTTGTCCTTTTTAAATCTATGCAGTATGCATTTGTGATCTAGAAGTAAAGCTACAGGCAGTTGCTCAAAACAATGAAAGTGAAATTAGCCTTAGACAATTTATTGTGATTCAATGAAACATTTTAAAAATTCTTGGAAAATTCCTTCTCCGTCACTTTAACAAAACAGCTGGTAAAATTTTAATCATCAGCCAGTACTTTCAGACCAACAACTTCAGCCAAGAACTTCACAAAGACCTTATTTATAAATAAATAATCTAAATTTTGTTGGAAGGGGCCTGGGCATTTTGTTCCTTCATCATTTCATACCTTTGAAGTTTTGGTAATTTTGTACCGGACTTTTTCAGGTTCAAAATAATCGACAGTCTCGTTATCTGGCTGCAGTCCATAGTAGCTTCTCGCAGAAGGTTAGTGAGTATTTATTTAACTTTTATCAGTGGTCATAATCTGTTATATTTTCATCAGCTGACAAAAACGAGATCACTCATTTAACCATCCATTTTCTACTTAATCCCTGCCTGTTTGCAGCAAGGCTGATACTCAATAGGCAAGATCAACACCAAGGGAATGAATAGCAAACAGTCCTTTTGTGTCTCTTTGTCTCCAGCATAATTCCTCCCTCCATTTTTGCTTTTCTCCAAGTAGAGTTTGCAGTATCGGTAACCCCTCTACCCTTAATCTTTGAACCTTATTTGCATTCTTTCTCTCTTCCGCTTTTTTCTTTTCTGGCCCAGTTACATATTTCCTTCCCTCTTCTTCCCTCCCTCTATCCCTGTCCATCCTGCCAGGGTGTTTATATTTGCCCACCCCACGGCTGAGAGCCTAACAAGGTGGAAAAAATTAGGGGTGAAAAGACTGCGCTGCTGCCAGCTAGGGTCCCTCTCTCTCTTTCCTCCTCTCACATTCTGACAGTAGATATATTTCAGCTAATATACTCCTGACCTCTTCTACTCCAATGAAGTAGCATAAAAAACTTTACACACCCGAAACTAACAAGATGGAGTAAGAACACTGTTAATTTTTTCTAATTACTATTTTTTGGAAACATCAGCGTCTTTTTACACATTTTTAAAACTATTGGATTAACTTATTATTCTAACCAATTCTATCTTTCAATTAACACCTAGTGCCAAAGCAGAAGACCAGAACAAACAGCTTGCTGGGGTTTGTGTTAACAGTATTTTAGGCAGACTGCTACACCACAGCTTTCTTCTTAGAAGTCTCTAAGTGTTTCACAAAGTTACATTGAGTTCTTACAGACTTTGTGAGAAACCCTCACTCACTTTACACCAACTAAAGACTAGATATTCAGTCAGAACATGAATGGTCTCTGGCAGTCTTGGGATTCATCAGCAATACAATGCACCTCCCCCTGCATTAAAGGCTGTGGAAGTTTCCCAGATGATTTAAGCAGGAACACCCCATTATTCTGTGGATTGTATGCAGTGTTCCAGTGGATCCTGGAACACTGCAGACTTTTGGGAATGGTGTATCGATACTCTGAAGCAAATTGTGGGCCTCTGCCAGACGTAATGTCTAAACCCAAGGTTGACAAAATGCCCAGGCCAACACTGCAGATGTCACGGATGATAGAAAACCACTTCTGGCCAAACCTTGTGATGCAAGGGTCACTAAGTGAGTCTCCAGGTCTAAGTGTGCATGATCAAACTTAGAATGGAGAAAAGCTCATAGGGTGCTTCATTGAGTCAGTGAACCTCAGCACACTGGCAAGGGAAACAAACCACAGCCCATTTTATAACCGTTTTGCACCGTCTGGGTCAAGCAAACTTAGAACTGACCAACTTCATTAAAGCCCGAGCACCCTGTTGCAAAAGAAATTAAGGCTTAAATGAGGCAATCACATAGTGGTATTTTGTATTGTCCATAAAAGTAATTACACGAAGAGCAACTTGTGGATGAATCAAGAAGGAGGATCATGCAGCTACTTTTCCAGCATCTTATCAGTGACTGAAAAAGAAGTTGAGAAAACTGGTGGAGTTTCCGTAGTGTCACCTGAGAGGAGCTGGATTCACTGTGACCCCTAAAGCATGTTCACTCTAGGGGTCAACGATGTGGAGGAGTAACAACAATGACAAAGTAGCAAAGTTTCTTCACCACTGCTCAAACTAAGAACAACAAAGTAACAGTAAGTGCCAAAACCATTTTTCAACATATTTTTTAAGCTGTTATCTCGATGTGAGTGGAGCTCCCTGCTAATCCACAATATCAACAGGTAAATGCAGAGCTAAGTTTGCAACCATTGTTTGCCACATATGTCATTTGAATCAGTACAAACTGAGCTAAAGTGTGAAACCTTTTGTCCATTTTTAGTGGGTGGCGCAACTTCGCAAAAGGGCTAATCGTTATAACATATACTTAATATTTTTATGTTGGAGATTGTTTTAGTTTTTCTATAAAATTTCAAAGCAAAAAAATATATACATATATAAAAAAAAAAACATTTATATTGATATCCAGTGACCATAAAAGAATAAAAACTACCCCATCCCCCATCCTACTTTAGAGTTCAATTCAGGTGTTTAACCTTACACTTGCCTGGGAGCAGAAAGTGTGACGGGTTCCCTTTTAATGACTCCAGCGGGGGAGTGAAAGGAAAAAGGCAATGGAAGCAAAGGATTACACTGACGATGTGTGCGGGGGGCTGAGTTGGTGAGCATCAACCTCTTTAAATGCAGACTGGGTGAAGTCTCACCCTCCCCTTCTTAGCTTTCTCTTCTCTCCTTATGTCGTCTCCCAAAGTGAGGTGTTGCATTTCCACTCTTATAGGACAATGAATTATTCGTCCTCACAAAGAGAGCCAGAGCCACTGTGCTGCTAATGGGGAGGAGAATTGCATACCACAGGTAGTTATAAGAAGAAGGAGAAAATGTTGATGTCTTGGTTAACATAACTGAGGAGCTATGGATAAAAAACTTTTTTGTTGTACTGTGCTCTCTGTAAGGGGTGGATTATACATTGTATTGGAGTTTAAATATTGGGGGAATGGTTAGCACTGTTGCCCTGCGACAGACTGGCAACCTGTCCAGGGTAAACTCAGCCTCTTGCCCGAAACACTAGCTGGAGAGAGGCACCAGCACCTCTCCCAAACCCACTAGGAACAAGGGTGTTAGAAAATGGATGGATGGATGTTTAGAACTGTCACTGATTTGAATTTCAGACATTTATTTTGGGAGTTCAAATCATCTTCAAAGGCCTGTTTGGTTGAGTTGTCCAGGTGAACTGTTCAGTGGTTTTGGCCTTAAGTTGTTCCTCTGCAACTCTTTGTAGGATAACCAGGGTAGAGAGAAGGAATGAATGAATGAGTTTCATTGGCCTTTGCGGTTTTAATGCAGGTGCAACTGTTACATTTATCTTCTTTTGATCCTTGCCTTAATATGTTCCTTTTTGGTGTATAAATGTGGTTGGGAAAATCTACACAAGAACAAGGTAAGTGATTAAATAAATCACCTTGAGCTTGTGTCTCATATTTTAAATACCTTTTCAAAGTCACTACTGTATGTCCCGTCTTTCAGCGCAGGACATACAGTATGTTGTACAGATGAAGGCTTTAGTAATGGGGGGTGATCTTATGGTTGGTGTAGCTTCAGCTTATGTTTAATGTATTTTTCTGTAACTTCAATTTTTGTTACAGAAACTTACAAAATCAAACGTCTTTTATGTTATATCATATATACGTATATATAGCATTTTTATAACAACTGAAGGTAACATTACTTGATTGTGCCATAAAATGGCCCTGTTTACCTAAAAAATACCTAGTATTGCCCCTTTAAGTTTGTGATTAGGTCCTCTACATTATTTATGATATTAATAAGTGTTTGAGTAAAACTGAACTCTTGCCATTATGGGACTGACTATTATTGACATATTATTTTGTGGTTTAAAAAATTCTTGGAGAAATATTGTACATCAAAATCTGCCAGAGGCATGAACAATTTGGGGCTGATCTGATGCAGTTTATGTAATGACAACAACACGTTCACTCTTGTACCTACATTTGAGGCTTTGGGAGAAAAAAAAAAAGGACACATAGTATATTACAGAGCAGAGAAACCTGCCAGGCCTCGCCTGATTATTCCCTGCCCACTGGATGATCTCACCTTTCGCAGAGTCCGTCCATGGCTCTATTTATAATCCTATCACTAAGCTCACACACACCTCTGGTTTCTTGTTGCACTCTTCCTCATCTATATTTCCAGGTATGTGTGTGTGTTTGTGTGTCAGTGGAGATGGATCCAAGTTTAGAGTCCCAGCAAGGTTTGCTTCAGTGTGATAACAGCCTGTGATTTGTATCTGTAGATGAAGCTCCAGCATAATAAATGTTCTCTACCTCTCACCTTCCCCCATCTCTTACTCACATTCTTCTTCTGACTCTTACATACTATTTCTCTGTCTGTCTTCCTCTTCTGAGCTCTTTGTCATTCTGTCTTCCTATTCCCGACTAAAGTTTCTAGTTTATTTTTCATTCAGCTCAATTTTCTTACATAACTCTTTCGTTCTGGGTGCTTTTGTATTATTAACCGCCTGTTTGTGCCGACATACAGCACAAGAGGACACGCGCACATGCACGCAAGCAGACTCCATAGTCAACATTGAGAAAGTGTCAGTGCTGTTCTCAGGTCAGTTGAATTTGATCGTTTCCACTTTCTGCATTCACACATTAAGAGGCAGCCCACAGGCGGAAACACAGGAAGAGACAGAGACACTGGACTTTACAGTGGTGACAGGTATGTGCAGACAACTACACACAATCACGTTTTGACAGATGTACTTCTGAGAACTGAATCACGCACCCTAATTGTAGAGTCGTTAGTAGCTGCTTATGTTTGGTGGTTAGGAGAATTATATTTGGTCTTTTAGTTCTAAAAATAAAAAGTTCAGGCATCCAGGTGCAATATTTGGGATTATGATTCCTTGCTGCTGTGGATTTGTATTTTACTGGTGGCCTGTGATCAAATTAAACAGTTTTAGATGAGGTTAGGTCCTATTCAATTCTCTTCTCCCCTGTCAGTCGATCTTTGTGTTACACTCTTTAACTATATCCTCATCCTCACCTCTGTCTAAAACTCTTTGCTGCAGGGAAGTGATCCTTATTGCTTTTCCTTATTTCTACAGTTTTTCTGACAAAGTTTTTCTTTGTCTTTCACCTCATTCCCACAGTTTCTGTCTTCTTCATGTCCGCTACTTTTCTAGACTTCCTGTCTCATTATCATTTGTTTACTCAGCTTCACAGTAAGTGCAATCCTTCCATCCTGATCCACATCACCTCCTCTTTGGTCTATTCACTCCTAACATTTCTTACTGTTTGTTCAGTGAGTGAAGAAGTACTGAACAAAGCCAGGATAGATATGTTATCCTTCATCTCAATGCCCAAAGCTTGAACATAGTCTAATTTTTTCATAATGAACTGCAACCCAATCCTCACCTCCATCATCTTTAGATCTCCTCTTAAGGAAGTGGAAAGAAATCAATTTTTATTCTTATTAAGGGAGCCCTGCTCCCGCTTAAGTCTCTGATTCAAGTGTGTGCATATGTGATCTTGTCTGTGCTCTTTCTCCAACTCCTAGCATCTTTCCTTCTTTTTCCCATTCCCTAATGTATGACTCTCTCTTTCTTCCCTTTGTGTTCATTTTTCATTCGCACTCGTCTCCCTGTGATTATCCCAGTGCATATCAGAGGCTCTTAATGAAGATTCACAACATTTTCCCCTCCCAGCTAATACCTTATCAAAGGAGAAATCTCGTTCCAGAAAATCAATTTTCTTTCATATTATTAAGTCCTCCAATACAGCGCTTGCATGCGTGATTCCTTTGGTTTAGCGCTGCAAAGCAACAGTGAGAGACTTAACCCTACGAGCCTTGCAAACTCCAGTAACACACATGGATCTGATATCTCTTGTGACTGAAGCAGATATAAGGGCCAAGGTAAAAGCAGAAAAAAAGAATCAGTTCTTTGAAAAGAAAACTTTTCAACTTATAAAGTGCAAAAGTCTTCACAAGATTTTCCACAATCACTGTTTCAAATTAATTCGCCGCCTTCATCTAAATTTCTACATTGTAAAAATTGTACAAGAAGAATCACAAAAATATGGAAAGTTAAAGGTTTTATGATCCGTTGTTGCCATGTTCGGCTCTAATCTTCTGACCCACATGCAGACTCAACAAGTCCAAGTAAGAAGAAGGGAATTTATTAACAAATGATCGGATAACAAAGACAGGTCCACGTAGCGTCTCGGGATTTGACAGCTATGCGCGAACTGCGGCACCTGAAACAGAGCGGTGTTACTGGTGGTCTGGGGTGAGTGCTCCTTAAGCAAATAGAAGCGGCTTACTTGTAAGGCGGTTCAGGTGAACCGTAGGGGGAAGGTTGTCCTGGATCCCGTGTGGAGTTTTGGTGGGGATAAGTGGGCCGAAGGTCCAGATAGAGTCTAATGATGACTGGGAATGGGCGGAGCAGGCAGGCAGGTTCCTTGCAGGAAAGAGACTCGGTAGGAGGAAACAGAGGGATCACTCCAACTAGGAAATCTCCTTGATGAAACCTGGACAGAGCAACACAAGGCTGAGAGACTAAGATAACAAGCTCAAAGACAAAACATCAGCTAAACTAGCAGACAACGAGAGAGAGCCTGAGAGAGACTACCGGTAGCGTTAATCCTCCAGCAGTGGTTGACGGATCTGCATCTCCTTTGTTTCCACACCCTGATGAGGCTGATGATCTCCACGCGGCCGACTGCCCTGGCTCCTCACCAAGATCCTCGCTAGAGAAGATGCGTTACTCTCTCACTCACACACACACACACACACACACACAGGATCCTGACACCACCCCCCCACTAAAGACCGCCTCCTGGCGGTCGGGACAAGGACGACCCATGCGAAGCCTCAAAGTCCCGAATGAGATCAGGGTCGAGGATGAACGAACGGGGAACCCAAGACCGTTCCTCAGGCCCATAACCACGCCAGTCCACTAAATACTGGAATCCTCTACCCCGACGACGAACAGCCAGGATCTTAGTGACATCATAGGCAGGGTGGCCATCGATATCCCGGGCGGGCGGCGGGGGTCCGGAAGGGGGACAAAGAGGACTAGAACGGACAGGCTTAAGGAGGGAGACATGAAAAACAGGATGAATCTTCAATCCCTCAGGCAGTTTGAGGCGCACGGCTAAAGGACTGAGAACAGAGGTTATTTTAAAAGGACCAATAAATCGAGGGGACAGTTTGCGATTTGATGATTTGAGATTGATATCACGTGTGGAAAGCCAAACCTCCTGTCCAGGTGAGAATGAAGGGGCAGGGGTTCTCTTACGATCTGCCAATCTGCGATTCACCTCGGCCGTCCGGTTGAGGGCAGCATTAGTAAGGGCCCAGATGTGTCTGCAACGGCGGAGGTGATGGCGGACAGAGGTGACTGATGCTTGTTGTTCATCCGACGGAAACAGAGGAGGCTGATAACCAAGAGACGACTCAAAAGGAGAAAGACCAGTAGCAGTTGAAGTGTGACTGTTGTGGGCGTACTCCACCCAAGGTAAGTGTACACTCCAGGAGGAAGGGTGCGAAGAACAGAGACAACGAAGGGCGGCCTCAAGCTCCTGGTTCAGACGCTCAGTCTGACCATTAGTCTGGGGGTGAAACCCAGAACTAAGGGCAACCTTGGCTCCCAGGGCTGTCCCAAAACCCTTCCAAACTCTCGAAACAAACTGCGGACCTCTGTCAGAAAGAATTTCAGCGGGAATGCCATGCAGGCGAAACACATGTTTGGTCAGGAGCTGAGCAGTCTGCATGGCGGTGGGGAGTTTTCGTAAGGGAACCAGGTGGCAGGCCTTAGAGAAACGGTCTACGACAGTTAGGATGGTGGTGAAGCCTTTTGAAGGTGGTAACCCAGTAACGAAATCGAGAGCTATATGTGACCAGGGACGTTTGGGAACAGGAAGTGGGTGAAGTAACCCACTAGGAGGTTGATTCCGAGTCTTATTACGAGCACAAACTGAACAGGCCAGCACGTAGTCCTTTACATCTCTAAATAAAGATGGCCACCAAAAGTTCCGTCTGATCAGGGTGACAGTTCTATTAATGCCAGGATGACACGAAAACTTTGCTGTGTGAGCCCAATGAATAAGACGAGCTCTGACTGAAGAGGGGACGTACAAACGGTTGGGTGGTTTATTAACAGGACCAGGTTCGGTCTGTTGAGCTGCCAGCACCTGGTCCTTAATCTCCCAAGAAAGGGCTCCAACTACACACGATGGTGGAATGATGGTGGCAGCTGGTGCGTCATGATCTGAGGAGAAGAGTCTAGAAAGTGCGTCTGGCTTGGTGTTTCTGGAACCTGGCCTGTATGAGATAGTAAAGTTGAACCTGGAGAAAAGAGAGACCAGCGGACTGTCTGGGGTTCAACCTCTTAGCTTGCTGAAGGTAAGCAAGGTTCTTGTGGTCTGTCCAGACAACAATGGGATGCTCAGCCCCCTCTAACCAGTGACGCCACTCATCAAAAGCCATCTTCATGGCCAAAAGTTCCCTATCTCCTACATCGTAGTTTCTTTCTGCTGATGATAGACGACGGGAGAAGAACGCACAGGGGTGTAATCTGTTGTCACTGGAAGAAACTTGTGACAGAACTGCCCCCACTCCAGAATCGGAGGCATCCACCTCGACAACAAACTGCTTCAGGGGGTCAGGCTGCATGAGGATGGGCGCAGCAGCAAACCTCCTCTTCAGTTCTAAGAAACTTTGTTCTGCTGTAGGTGACCAACTAAAACTAGCCTTGGTGGATGTCAGGCTGGTGAGAGGTAGGACAGTCTGACTATAGTTCTTAATGAACCGACGGTAGAAATTGGCAAACCCCAGAAAACGTTGAAGTTGTTTACGAGATGTTGGGGTTGGCCAGTCCAAGACCGCCTGAACCTTAGCCGGGTCCGTCTTCACCTGCCCGCTGCTCAAAACATAACCCAGGAATGTCACTGACGACGCGTGGAACTCGTGATTTCAGCCTTCACGAACAGCTGGTTCTCCAAAAGACGCTGAAGAACCAGACGAACATGCTCCCTATGTTCCTCTAAGGATCTCGAAAAAATAAGGATGTCATCAAGATAGACAAAAACAAACTGATTAAGATAATCCCTAAGGACATCATTAACTAGCGACTGGAACACTGCTGGTGCATTCATGAGACCAAAGGGCATAACCAAATATTCAAAATGGCCGAGTGGTGTCCTAAACGCCGTTTTCCACTCGTCTCCCTCTCGCATTCTGATTAAATGGTAAGCATTACGGAGATCAAGCTTGGTGAATATGGTGGCCCCCTGAACGAGTTCCAAAGCTGAAGCGAGTAATGGTAGTGGGTATTTATTCTTAACAGTGATTTGGTTTAACGCCCTGTAATCGATACAAGGTCTGAGTGTTCCATCCTTCTTACCGACGAAGAAGAAGCCGGCTCCCACGGGTGAGGTAGATGAACGGATTATGCCAGCTGCCAGGGATTCACTGATGTACTTCTCCATGCTCTCTCTTTCGGGTTTGGATATGCTGTACAGACGGCTGGTGGGCAGAGGTGCTCCTGGAAGGAGGTCAATAGGACAATCGTATGGACGATGAGGAGGGAGAGAGAGAGCTCTGGACTTACTGAAAACCATGTGGAGGTTATGGTATTCGGATGGCACGTTGGCCAAGTCGACTGGGGAGGGTTCATCCTCTGGATGAGAAATTGCTGGGGGAAGAGCAGATTGCAGACATGATGATAAACAGTGTTTGCTCCAAGACTCCACCCGACTGCTCCTCCAGTCAAGGTGAGGATTATGGCAGTTGAGCCATGGATAGCCTAGAACCACTGGCGACTGAGGTGAGGGAAAAACAAAAAAGGTTATCATCTCCCGATGATTTCCCGACACTAAAAGTTCGATGGGAATAGTGCGATGAGTTATAACTGGTAAAGCCTTACCATCCAGAGCCGAGACCAAAACTGGAGTAGGAAGGGGAACTGTGGGTATGTGGAGTTGATTAACCAGATCGTTATCCATGAGGTTCTGTTCACATCCAGAATCAACTAAAACAAATGTCTGGAAGGACTGGTTACAAGTTATCAATGAACATGGTAAGGTAAAACGGGAATTCTTCTTAGAGCTGCCCACCACTCCTCCCGTAGCTAATGGTGAGCCTTGTCTTTTGGCAGATTCTTACAGTTGGCGACATAATGTCCTGTCTGACCACAATAAAGACAGGCTCCAGATCTCAAACGACGCTGTCGTTCCTCAGGGGTGAGTCTGGTTCTACCTATCTGCATAGGTTCCTCAGGGCTCAGATCTGTAGAGAATGTATTGGATTCAGCCATGTTAGAACAGAAATGCAGATCCTTCTTGGATCGGGTTCTGTCCCGGATCCTATTATCTATCCTAATAGCTAGTGTAATGAGATCCTCCAATGATCCTGGTTCATCTCGATAAGCCAATTCGTCCTTTATATTGTCATTCAGAGCCTGCAGAAAGGCTCCCTTTAATGCCTCCGTGTTCCAGCCGGAAGAAGCGGCCAAAGTTCTAAAATCAATAGCGAAATCTGCCACTGCCTGGCCACCCTGCCTTAACTTCCAAAGCTTGCGGGTAATCTCTGAACGAGACTCTGTATAACCAAAGGTTTGCTTAAACGAAGACAAAAACGAATCATAAGTGCCCTGAAACAATGTTTGTTGTCCCATCTTAGCCTCCGCCCACTTAAGCGCTCTTCCCCTTAACAACCCAATTACGTAGGAGATCTTTGCTGCATCTGTCTGGAAACCCTGGGGTGAAAAGGAAAAAACTAAAGAGCACTGTAACAAAAAACCTCCACATTTACCTATTTCTCCTGCGTAGGGCTCCGGAGTAGGTGGCGAGACCTCTTTGAATCGTACGGGGAGGGGAGATGTCTGCGCCGGTGAGGCGGATGCGCTGGCAAGGGCAGGAGGCGGGACTGCAGCCGGTGGCGGAACTGCGGGAGAAGGGCCTGCAGAAACCGGTCGTTGGGAAAAGTCCTTGAGAATCTGGGAAAACTGGTCTAAGCGCTGGTTAGTGTTAACCTGTTGCTCATATAAGGACTTGAGCATGGAATCATGACGAGCACAGCATGATCCAGATTGGGATCCTGAGTTGGTTCTGCTGGGTCTGATTGGCTGGAGGATTCTGCCATGTTCGGCTCTAATCTTCTGACCCACATGCAGACTCAACAAGTCCAAGTAAGAAGAAGGGAATTTATTAACAAATGATCGGATAACAAAGACAGGTCCACGTAGCGTCTCGGGATTTGACAGCTATGCGCGAACTGCGGCACCTGAAACAGAGCGGTGTTACTGGTGGTCTGGGGTGAGTGCTCCTTAAGCAAATAGAAGCGGCTTACTTGTAAGGCGGTTCAGGTGAACCGTAGGGGGAAGGTTGTCCTGGATCCCGTGTGGAGTTTTGGTGGGGATAAGTGGGCCGAAGGTCCAGATAGAGTCTAATGATGACTGGGAATGGGCGGAGCAGGCAGGCAGGTTCCTTGCAGGAAAGAGACTCGGTAGGAGGAAACAGAGGGATCACTCCAACTAGGAAATCTCCTTGATGAAACCTGGACAGAGCAACACAAGGCTGAGAGACTAAGATAACAAGCTCAAAGACAAAACATCAGCTAAACTAGCAGACAACGAGAGAGAGCCTGAGAGAGACTACCGGTAGCGTTAATCCTCCAGCAGTGGTTGACGGATCTGCATCTCCTTTGTTTCCACACCCTGATGAGGCTGATGATCTCCACGTGCGTCGACTGCCCTGGCTCCTCACCAAGATCCTCGCTAGAGAAGATGCGTTACTCTCTCACTCACACACACACACATACACACACAGGATCCTGACAGTTGTAGGCTAAAAAATATTTTTGTATGTATTGTACTATAGCAGAAGATGCTGTCCCCAGATCTACCACAATTTCTGCTTTACTCTTGGGTAATCCAGGTTTGAGGGACCATTCTTCTTTCAATAAGCATAGGAGAACTAAAAATCAATAAACCAAGGTCAAGGTAATGTTACTAATCTCACCAGAAGAAATTTGTATGTCAATATAAGTCAGCGAGAGGTTGGTGTTATTTATGGTGGTCAAGGTATGTCGGCTCTTCTCTTACTTCTGTGTTACTCTTTGGTAGATAAAAAACAAAGACATTTTAACAGATTTTATTTTTTATGTTTTACTTTTTGATAAATATCTAAGAAAAACAACTTCTAACCTTGGCATTTTTGTGAAATAGACTAAATTTAGGAGAAATGAGTCCAGTGTTTATTATAAAGGGACACTAATGCTCAATCCACTTTTGTCGTCAACAGATAAATCAGTGCACATAAAGTTATGATTTCTATGCATTGTTTTTTACTAATTTACTTGTAGAATACATTGTTGTGAAAAAGTATTTGCACCCTTACAATTTTCTTCTGTTTTCATGCTTTGGCAGACTCTTTTTTGTTTTTTTTCCTGATGATGTAACAATTTTATAAATGAAACGCAGCTTTCAAATGTATTCATCAAGATAAAAAAGCTTTATAAACCAACCTTGCCCTGCATGAACAAAGTAATGATTGTTAAATCCTGGATTAACTGTGAAGATGTATTTTATATGGAGATTAGAACATTAAAAGATGCGCTGCAGGCGTAAAATTAGCAGCTTTTCAGAAACAAACTCAACCATAGTGGTGGCAGTGTGATGGTCTGGGATTGCTTTTCTGCTTCAGTAAATGAAGCATCACATAAATCATAAATCATTGTGTGGAGCCTCGATTTGTGTTGTCTTCCCATTAGTTTGCGATCTTAAATTTAAGTAATTTAGAAAATGCAGCAGAACAATAATCCAAACCACACCAACAAGTCACTACTAAGTGACTTAATAAAAGTTAGTCCAGATTAAAATCACTTTGAGATATTGTGTCCTTTAAATAGGTCACTTGTGCTTGAAAAAGTATAAGTGGCTCAATTAAAAGAAGTCTACACAAAGTAGGCCAAAGATGCACAAGACTCATTTCCAGTTACTCCAAGTGCTTGATGGTGTTTTTTAGCACCCAGGGTGGCACAAACAGTGGCATTAGGTTTATAGGGGGAATAACTTTCCATAGGGCTGGCTTAGATTGGATAGTTTTTCTTACCTCAATAAATTAAATCGTTATTTAAAAACTTCTTTTCCCAGATATTGCGTTTAGGCTGGAAATAAGTTTTTCCACTTTACATGTAGTTTCAATACTGTGCATTAACTATAAATAGTTTATCACAGAAATGGCAAATCGGGTCAAATTACTTTTTCTTAATGTGATTATTTTTATTTCTTTTGCAATATATATTGTATATTTTTCACTTTCACCCTGTTAGATGCATAGGAGGTTGTAAACCTGTCATTGATTGGAATCTACATGTACAAGATTTAGTTTAAGTATACGCTGGCAGCACCTTATTACTTTCTCATCATAATCTCAAACTCATTTATTAGAAGCTAATTGAAAGCATTTTCTCATCACCCAGGAAATGTTGCCAACTCAAAATGACCTTACGTCTGCTCATAATTGATGCATAAGGATTATGTGCCATGGTGCATCTCAGGGTTTGGGCCCCATACGTTTTAACTGCTCCGCCTGCCGTGTGTTCTGACCAACAGAGGATCCAAATCCCACTCTTGCTTACACATGCTTATCATAAAGGACACATAAATAGATTTTACAGTTTTTCAAATGAGAACTACAGACTAATATATTTTATTTAAATTGTTTGTGATGGACCAAGACAAAGTAGCACATAACTATGAGGTGAAAGGAAAATGACACACGGTTTTCAGATTTTTCTGAAATTTCAAGGTGGAGTTGTGAAAAGTATGCTGTCTAGAATGAAAACCTCAGGATCTCAATCTTTTTTCCAGGTGATTCAGTTGGTACTTCAAGCAGTGGCCTTTAGCAAGTACTGCAGGAGAGAGCCAACAGATTGAGAGTCAGCTCCTGTATTTTTGAGGAAAAGGTTCCGAGCTTTATTTCAGACTGCAATTGTTTAAAACCAAAAATGGTTTATTTTCTTTCCAGTCAAAACTTTGCAGCAACATGAAAATATTTTAGACTAGGTAATATGTATTGAAGAACAGAGGCAATGGAGCCGTTATATGAAGTGCAAAAAAGCCATTTAAATCATAATAAATCTCATTAATCATTGGTACTGTGATACTTAATTTAAAAGAGATTTTGGTCATTTGATTGCACAAAGTTTGCTTTTGCCGAAACCACAATTAATTAAATAAATATCTAATTTTCTGTTTTTGTGGTAAACAGCTCAATGGTGAAGGTCTTGAATACACACACACACACACACACACACACACAAAATAAGAGGCCTGGTTCCACTTTACTTTTTTTAGGCCTTGTTCCAGCTGTTGAGATCTGCTGCGACTTAACATAGGAATGAGGCCTCTGGTGAAGGAAGAGGCTCTACTGCAGAGCTGCTGGGTGATAGATAAAGTAGGGCAGGGGTAATGATGAGGCATCATCGATGTAAATGATACTCAGGGAGGCCTGGCAAGAGGTGTGTGGGGGAGCGGCGAGCAGGTGAATGTGAAAAAAGGGAAATGCGGAGACACCAGCACTCCTGAGAGATGGGAGCAGGTGAGAGGAAGGGTTGGAGGAAAGGTGGATGGATGGAGGAAGGGAGAGAGGGAATAAGAATGATGAAGAGGGAGAGGAGAGAGAAACAGAGGTGTTGGGGTGGTGATGTATGTAGCCCTGTCACAGAGTAGTCGGGGAAGATACAGTGTACTCCTTACGCTGGGGAAGAAACACCTCCACCCACTCAACAAAATACACACACATTTGGCTGCTGTCCCACAACCACCCACTACCTCTCCCTGGGTCAGGCCCGATGTAGGGGTTGACTAATAAGGTAAAGGTTGTTAGGTTGATCCCCAAAACAGACAGGGGTGTTTTCTGGCTGTGAGCTGGCAGCTGGAGGATTTTGGTATTACTTCTAAACTTCTCGCCAGCAATGCCCTTGAATAAGACGCATAGTCCCACGTTGCACTGTAGGTGGCCTCCAGCATCTCTGATGAAATGCAAATGTACAGAGAGCTGTAAGTGATTGGAGAGGAAATATGAATATCTGTCTTCTGAAAGTGCACCAATCAGACTGGAAACAGAGAGTAATAGTTTCAAAGGAGGGATGAGAACTCAGGAGTCGGTGTGCAGCGCAGGATCCTGTTTAGCATTCTAGTCTGACTAAGCCCTAAAAGACAAAACGCATCGTTAGCAGCTGACCTGAGTAACAACACATTTACATATTTTCTTTGCATGATAATGTTCTTTGATGTCTGTCACTTCCGTATTTAGCTTTGGTTGGAATCTTATTAGTTTTGGTCACCTAAAAAAATTGTTAATTTGAGAAACTTCATCAAAAGACACAGTGGAGCACAGCAACAACAAAATCATTTTATTTTGTTATTTTTTTAATCCTCATTTTGTTTTAAAGCTTATTTTTCAATTTACTCGTTATTGTAATACTCTATATGTGTTTTTCATTTTTACTATAAAAACAAAGTTTCCCCACAGCTGCAGCTGAAATACTGACTGTAGATAAGCTTTCATGGATGTTGGATCAACATGATTGATCTGCAGAAATTATTTTTTTATGTGCATTAATTCAAGGCATAACAAAGAGCAGACTAATTATTCCTGATTATGGAGAACTGCAGATTCCATTCTCTGCTACAAAATATGAAATCTTTGCACTAAATATTTTCTTTTCATTTCAATCATTATATCTCAAATTTAAATTTGAGATATAATCCCTTAGCTTTTCTTAAATCCCTTAGTTCTTCTACAATTTTCATTTATCTTACACCTGATTCATCCACACAGTAAAAGGAACAATAGCCTTCTAATACTGTGTTTTTTCTCACTTATAAAAGGTCACTGTGTGTTTGAGCTTTTCAATTCAGTTAAATATTCTAGATAAAAATAAAATTCAGCTTTTCTTTTTATATAAAAAAAAAGGTTTAAGTTTGCTACACTGTTAAATTGTTACAGGTTAACATAGAAACTGAATTTATAGCTCTACCAAGAACTGAAGAAACAAGATTTTCATTCACCCATCCTCAAATTTCCTCAAGTTTTGATAAGTTTAACCTCTATCAAGTACAAGAAAAGTAAAAAGGAATCCATATAAAGGCCTATCATTATGAATGTCATAAATTTAGCACATATCTAAGGTATCCAAATGTAAATTTAAGAAGTTTGTGGGAAGTTGCGAAGTATGTATGTGTATGTTGGTGCTCCAAGTGAGAGAGCACAGTAATCCATTCTCTCCACAGTGGTATAGAAAGACAGTCTTGTCATGCAGCACTACTCTAACACACACACACACACGCACACACACGCACACACACACCCACGCGCACACCTACACTCCAAACACAGAAACTGTTGTCATGCTGTGTTACATGGAGCCATGATCACATTATCTTCCACTGGACCCTACACACTCATTCACTTATATAGCATTCTCTGTAGATTTCCTTCACACATACAAACACACACAGTGCAGGAGCCATTGCTCACCTGATGGGCTAGTTGAGAGGAGAGTGGCACACAAACACACACACACACACACACACACACACTCAGTGGTCCTGCTGACAAGCTCTTCCACGCCAGATTAATCTGGTTTACAGTCTTATCTGAGTACAGATAGCACCTCTACAGGCACATTCATATACACACAAAAACACACACAAATATAATATCACAAACAACATTTGGAGAAGCAATGAACTGGAGAGATGGTGCCACACACACAAACAGAAACATGGACACACAGTGCAAAAAGTGTACAATTGTCTGTTTAACTGCAGGTGGGCTGGCCAGCAGCAAACATGGTCAAACAAAACAATAAAAAGAGAGTTAATAAAAAAAAAAAAGACCCAAGTGAAAAGAGAGAAACAGGCTCCTCATGTGAGAGTTGCGAGAAAGTGGGGGGTAGCAGAAGAAAGTTTGGATTCGACAAACATCCCATTAGTCACAGCAAGGCTTCTCCACTCACTCCCCAGACAGACAGAAATATAACCAAACGAATACCAAAGCAATAATCTTCACAAACTTCTCTTTTCATCTGTCCTTTGTGCTTTGGCAAGGTCAGCTTAGCTTATGCCTTCAAATGATCTTTTTCAGTTTTTACTTCTGCTCTGCACCTTCCTGTCTTTTGTTTCTGTGTCTGCATGGCAGGTGAACTAATTTACCAATACGTTTTAAGCTCCTTTCTATGTGTATAATATGCACAAGATAGTTTTTGATACGCTCATGTCACAACATAGGCTATTCAACATAATTACAAACAAGTGTTTCTAAGAATTTTTATTTAGCTAAGTATGCAGTTACATATTCATTAAAAAAATGCTTGGTGTGCGTGAGCAGCGCAGCTTTAACATTTAGTCCTCCATGAAAGAAGCAACAAAATCAGGTATTTTATATGATAATGCATTTATACTATAAACAGTTTTAGAAATGTTAAACTGGAAAAAGGAATATATGAAAACTTCCTAAGCAAAAATATGTTTCTGTATTGAAAATGCAAAAAACCTTTTCATTCCATTTTTTCATCCCTTCCTCTGTTTTTTTTTTCTCCAGTCTTTGAGCTTCCAACAGTGGAGAGTTATTGATTTAGCATCTACTTTCCAAGCAAAAGAGGAAATAATTAGAGAATATAGAACAGATGCAGAGATAACTGGTGGAGAGCGAGAGAGACGTATATGAGAAAGAAAAAGAGAAGGTTTCTAAACACTGACTGTCCTTAGCAACTACCCCTTCATTAAATCCTCAGATTGGACACATTTTACTCTGTCTTTAAATGTGGTAAGCTTGTCTACCTGACAGCAAATCTGCTGACTAAATAAATAGAAAATATAATAAAACAATTAGTTTTATAAAAAGTCTTACTTCTTATATTAAGTTATCTATACATATTTTAAAAATATGTATATATATTTTTAACAAAACATATATATACATATTTTAAGCTAGTTAGAAAATGTCAGTATCTTAAATCCTTTACAGTGTACTGTTTCATTTTCATAATGAAATGCTGTTTCTATTTGTAAACGTTTGTAAAGTGTCTGTTGTGTTAGACATTAATTCAAATTATCAGCTGCATAGGCAAAGATATTTAAGTCTCACTGGAGCTTGTATTTTTAAAAAAGAGTAATGACTTTTCATTTTAGGATTTAATGTGTTTTCTCAAAATTTCCACTCATTTCACAATCTCTTTTTCCTCTTCAGTTATTCTTCAGTCTGGGCTGTTTTTCATCCACTGAGTAAAAACAGATTTGTTACAACACTGTGTATGCACGCTGACAGCACTGTTGTGTATTATTACAGTGACAACAGGACACTAAACTCCACTTTTCACTCCTCACGAGGAAAACGGGTTGAATGTCAATTCCAATTTCTCACCAATTTCTCTCTCTGCCTGAGTCAAAAGCAGTGAGCTTCAGCAGTACAAAGTTGGTAAATATGAGTCGGAGCAAACAGACAAAACACATCATAGATGCTCCTTCTATCTTACAGTTCTTCTTCTGGGTTGAATCCACAACAGTCTCTTCTACTCTCCATTTCTTTATTTTAAGCAAACTCTTTCCCTTCCATCCGTAGGTTTTCCCTCTGCTACTCCTGATCTTCTCACTTGCACCCCACTTTCCCTGTCTTGTCATGGACAGCTGCCATCCGTGTGCATAGACGTGCATGTGCGTGAGTGTGAGAGAGAGTCTGCGCTTGTGCTCTGTCAGTCTGTATGGAATGATGTGAGTGGCCTCTACTGGCTGATTGAAGGGAAATAAGATGATTCATTTAAAATAAAAGCTGCACTGCTTCCTTAAACACATGCAAACTCACAACTGAAGCGGAGAAAGAACTTGAAATAATATAATTTAAAATGCAAATATCACCTGCAGAGAAACTATACTATATGTTTGATTGTGTTGTTCATGTTTCTTGCTTATTATAGGAGCATAATGTGTATGATGGTGCGTGTGTGTGTGTGTGTGTGCGGGTATGTGCACGTGTTTGAAAGGGAAAGAAAGGCTATGTGAGGTACAGTGTACAGGGAACAGTAGGCCATAGATTTATTGCTTTCAGGGGAGTGGAAGGCTGCAGGCCTCAGGGGTCTGTCCTCACATCAATATAACAATGACATACATCGACCCAACAACGGCCCACTTGCTTCATCACTAGGACAAAGTAGCATCAATAGTTACACAGAGAGTGCCACTACACTGGTTGCAGAAAAAAACAAGAGCAGAAAAATAAATAAAAGAATCCCCAAATGGTTTCGGATGGAAAAACAGAGCAAAACTGTCAACATGTTTGGAAATTTTATTTGAAAGACAAGTTGTGGATGAGAAAAAAACCAAACAAACAGAAAAACAAAAATCTAGAGTGGTTTGTTGTAGAGAAGTTTTAAACATTTTGAATAATTTATTTCCTAATTTCCTTAATGTGATACCAGTCTATTTTTATGTTTCACTTGTTGCTACATAAATACTGCAAAAGCACAAGTTATGATCAGTTAGCACTTCTCTGATAAAAAAAAAATAATAATGATAAAATAGAAAATATTTATTACCTATCACAGTAATCAATTTTATTTTTGGAAGTTTTATCATACCTTTACTCAAAACTGAATTCAATCCCAGTATGTGGCATGAAAAGTGATGAAATTCTCACAGATTATAAATATGGTTCAATTATTAAGCTTTCATATTTAATGTGAAATAAATAAATTTACCTGACAGGTATGAAGACAGTTATGGTTAAGAAAAATCAGGAGTTATTAATACTACAATGAAAAACCACTAAGAAGGCTTTTAACAAAGAAAACTCCAAATACAAAATATTTTAGTTAGTACATAATACTGACAGGAGAACCAGGAAGCACTGCAAGCTGTTTTCTCTATTTAGGTATCCTAAGAAAACAGATTTTGTGGAAAGGTATTCAGATTTTTAAATCTGTTCTCCATGTAGTCACATCTCAGCAGTAAAGTTGGCAGAATGATAAATAGACTTATTTTGAAAAAAAAAAAATCAACACTGGTCAGCCCATTATTAATGTACTTTGTTACCTTTGCTCTTCATTCTATTCCCAGAGTTCTGCATTATAAATCTTAAATTGAGATATTTTCATACATGTGTGGCACCTCACTAAACAGAGCACAGTGCAGTTCATAATTTGCATATGTTTTATTATAAAACTCCTATGATCTGACATTTTACACATCAAGTGTTTTAGTACAAGACTTGTCATCGCAAGCTTTTAAAACACTTTTATTTTTTAAGTTATGGAAAACAGATAAATCACAGATAAACAGAATTAGTGTCAAGTTCCATGAAAGAGTTATCTACTGGTATAAAGAGACAAGTGCAAGTGGAGGGAAAGGCATGGTCGGTATTAAATTGCTTGCTCTATCATTATAGTTGTATTTTTGGCAAGTATAAGACATTAGTTCAAACAATGGTTGAAAGACAGGAAAGGAAATAGAATAGAAAGAAAACAATAAAGTACAGGACTGTTATCAAAAGAGGAGGGGGAAGAGAAACAATATGCTGTAACAGTGAGCCGAGAGAGTTTGTTGCCACTGAGTGATGAAAAGTCCATATGTTACAGAGCCATCATAAATTATGTCCCACAACGTATGGTGGAGGGGCACTGAGTCTGGTGTGTATGTGTGTGTGTGTCATCCAGAAATAGGACACCCAGCCAGCTAGTCAGACAGCTAGCCAAGGAAACAAATAGCTCTCCTCGCCACCAGGACAGACCTGCTTCACCTATACCTGCCACACCTAAAGCAGCAAATACAGAGACACACAGACCCTTATTGTACATAAACATGCAGAGGGGAAACTTAGACACCAACTTCACCAAACAATCTTTGAAGGGTGGGCAGTTTAGGTTTTAAATAAACATGGAAAATTCACCAAATAGAGTAATGTATGTGCAGGAGTAAAGACCTACAGCCTAATTGAATAATGAGGAGAGTGAATCAGCACAGATGTTATTGTACAGCAGCTATAGTCAACTTTTACAGAAAAAAAGGCTAATTAGTGACGCATGTTTACTGAAAATCAGAACTGCCCGATTCCTCGATACTTTTTTTTATCTTCGATTGTATGTTTCAAATAAGCATTATTAGAATCAGCCTTACAGCGCAAACAATAATAATACCAATGCATTAGTGCCATCCAGAAAATGCTTTTTTTTAAATATATATATATTCCTGGTTTACGAGCTGTAATCTTCCCTCTGACTGAATAGGACACAGCCAGAGGTAGAGGCTGATCTTGCCCCAGTGTATGATTCTGGCCCACGAAACGCAGCGCTGCTACCTGGCTGTTTGTGTTTGTCCCTGCTCTGTTTGTGTGTTTACTAATAAATCATCCCATTACACATCATAAGTAGGCCATCATAATTAATTGGCCAGTCAAGAGAAGCTCTGACAACGAGCCCCCAGCGGTGAACATGTAGACACACATGCTGTAAGAGAAAGCTCTCACACAAACAGCAGGCCGCTCCAATAGTTCACACGTAACTACAAAATAACTGTACATATTTATGCATGAAAATAAGCACCGGATCACAAATCTGCAAAAAAAAAAGGAAAAAAAAAAGACTGCACTTGGAGTAATCTTTGCGTATTTTCAAGTTTCCACTTAAAACTTGTCTTGTCCTTATATCAAGGCAAAATCCACACTCAGTGAATATTAAACATTTTTGAAGTTATGATTAATTCTGCATATACCGTAATTACATAAATAGAAAAAGTTACCAAAAAGACAAAAACTTGCCGTTCATTTGCCTTAGTTTCCAAACATCCTTTGTCACATATTGGTGTTAAACCAAAGAAAGTTGCACAAAAAGCAATAAATGCATCAGACACAAGGTCAGAAGGTATTCAGAAACAAGAAAACCAAAAGGACAGTGAACAATATTCCGACACACAATAGAGCTCAGTTCAAAGGATTGCCACGTCAGTGTCTATGTGTGCATGTTACATGTGCACCATGGTGTGAGACTGCACATATGCACACAGCTGCTTTGTTTCTGCTGCATGACCTGCTGCAGCAGCATGTGGCCAGAGTGTCTCTGAAAGAGATAGGCTGTGGAAGTTTGTGGAGCTGTCAGTGGTAAAAGGAAATGAGGGGAAGGTGACCCTGGAGAAAAAGAATGAATGACCTCTGATACCCATCTTTAGATCGGAGGAGAAAAAGACACCTGATTGGGCTTTGAATAATTTAAAGGGACATTCCACCCAGGCTTGTAACCCCACCTTCTAACACTGAGCTAAAATAAACAAATGTTTCTCTTGACTTCAGGTGAATGGGTGATTCAAACCATGTGTTGCTTCGTGTTTTTCACGTTTGATTACTTTGTAAGTTATTTAATATTTCATTTATCTTTCATACATAATGGATTTTCTTAAAGAACAAGAATCAATGTTCAAGGCAGTCTCATCTTTTATAAACTATCTTATTATCAAAATCTCAGCTGAAAGCTTCTTCATTTGCAGTAAAAGCTCAGAAAAAGATGTCGATTACAAAAAAATTTGAAAATTAACATAACTTCACTTCTCATATATACATTTTAACTTATTGTATGGCCAGTGCTTTGCCAGTGTCATTTAAAGATATCCAAAGGTTACTCATTGCATATTACCAATATTGTACAGTGGGGGTATCATTTATGTAGCTAATGTATTTGTGATGTCTTTTATAATCTCTGCATATCAATCACCATCTGTTGGAATGTTCCATGCTTATAAAGTTTGCATTCTGCATAAAAATGCATTAACAGGGCAGCAGAATTTTAAACAGTTTAGAATGTTCATTTTATTTTAAAAACTTTGGAAAAACATCAGGCACAGCTTATTGCAAAAAAGGATCAGTTTGTCTCAGTGATATCTCTGCCGTTTATCTTCATAACTAGTAGTGCAATGACACCAACCTTTCACTTTTCTTCCTTCTACTTTATCACCAGCTTTCAGCTGATGGTACTTTTTACACAATCTGCACAATGCCAGTAGTTCTGATCTTTTAGAAAACTAAAGGATCTACTCAGACTGTAGATTAAATAAATATATTTGGATTCCTGTTCAAGCCTTGCTCTACTCCCACCCCATGGTATTAAAATAAAGTGTAAAACACTTGCTACAGTAGCCTAAACATAAAATCAGAAAGAAAGGAGTTTGTTACCTGCAAACTAGCCACACACTGAACCAAAAAGGTGAGACCCTATAGGCTTGTTAACAATCAAGGTTAGGGTTAGGGCAGGTTTTCTTCTTCAGAGCTGCAAATCTACTGACAACAGAAGTGTCGTCACATTGGTGCTAACAGACTGATGTTATAAAACAGACAGCAGGATATAAAATTGAGAAACATTCTGGATTAGTTTCCTTTCAATTCAGATTTGCAATACCCTTGTGGTGTCCCAAGACAAATATGACAACTACTTTTACGCTATAGAATGGTACAAGTGGATTTAAGAAGCAGCTTAAGTAACAGAGAAAATCGTTCACTCTCTGTGTCTGCCAAGAGTCTCCAAACACACCAAACAGATTTATTGGTCTAATCTGGGGACCCCTGCACTGACATCCGCGAGTGAGATGAGGGAGAGAAGGAGGGAGGCCAAGGTCAGGTTTAACAGGGTCAAGTTCAGTCCATCTCCCTGCTGCACTGCATTATGCAGTCAACTGACAGAATTAGCATAGCAACCCGATTTAGCCAACCTCTTTTCCCCCAGTTCATTACTATATCACATCCACACACACAAACACACACTCTATACATTTTTGTTTCATAGGCTTCCACTGTTTCCAAGCTGTGGCCGACTGAAGCAAAAATGCATAGACTTGTTTCTCTAGAGCTAAAAATCTGAAGAATTTTTTCAAAGCTAGATTTAAAAGATCCAGATTGTTGTTCTAGAAAACGACAACAAAAAAATAAAAATCTAAATTTGATAAATATTTTTATTTGAAAGCAATTTAAAGGGGTGATGTTATGTATTTTTGAGGCACACAGTGCCATTACATAGCACAATCAAGTAATTGCTACCTTCAGTTTTTATAAAAAATCCTATATATAAACATGACTTAAAAGAAATTTGACTTTGTAAATTGACGCCTACTCTTTCTGACACTACACCCTCAGCAACAATGCTCCTCCATGACGCCATATATAACCGTTCTTACGAGTGTTTGTCACTCCTAAGAATTAGTTTGTATGATAAACTCAGCAGACTTGGAGTTCCACCAGGTGTTTGCTAATTGCTGCTGCCGCTAGTCTTGAGGAGCAGAGTGGAGGGGAAGGGAGTTGTGGGACAGGAGCGCTCTGTGAGCCAGAAGATAAAATGAAGACTGCAGCTTAATGGGCAGCAAGTCTTTAGGCACTCCTGAATGGCTGCCATGGAAGATTGAGATATTTCTCTAACATTCATCAAAAAAAAATCAAAGCAACATTATGGAGCTCAAAAATGTTTTTAAATAATATACTACCCTTCACCTCTTCTGTGTAGTTTTCAGTCCGCTTGTTGGTTTTCTTTTTTGTGCTGTACAGAATTTTCTGTTTTCTAAATGAGCTCAACTGATATAAATATTCAGACAACCTCAAGTACTTTGAGAGTTGTCTGACGTTTAATCAAAAAAAACAAAAAAAACAATTACTGACCGCCAAACCGGCATGAAAACTGAGAAGTGGCCAAAAAAAGAGAAGTAGAACCTAAGGTGCCGCATAGAGGTTATGAATCAACAATCACAAAAGCAAAAATGCAGCATACACACTGATCATTTAGCGAAGCACTGAGAGAAAAAATAAAAAGCTAAGTCTAAATTAAGATGTTGGATGCTGGCTTTCCAATAGGACCTTGACACAGCTGTTGACCTACTCATGACAGGATCCCAGTGCTGCGGATTTGGAATTCTATTAGTATTACCAGCTCCAGAGGAGGGGAGGGAAAGTGTCATGCAGTCATCAGGAAGAGGCCAATCCATAGCTTCTATCCATCAGCCAATTACTGGTGCTAAAGTGGAATTAGATAGGTATTGACAGTGAGAAGAGGTGGGGGGAGATTAGCAAGAGAAATGGAAACAGCAGAAGAACGGGAAAGCTGGAGGGGGGGAAGGGGAGACGGTGAACACAGATGAATGGAGAAAACTAAAAACAGAGAAACTGGGGAGGAGAGAGGAGGAGAATATTTTTGAAAGAAGGGAAAGAGAGCTGTGATCTCATCATTTCACTTGTTTAATGGTAAAATAAGACAGTATAAGTTACAGAAATCTGTGTGTCAAACATCTGCATGGAAATTAATATTAAATATGTTTTTTTTATTTGTCTTTTTACTGTTTGGTTATTTTTAGGAACTCGGAAGAAATGATTTTGTGGTGCCAAGGAAACCAGAAAACAAATGCTACTTCTGGAAATTATATTATTTGAATTCTTTAATATAAAATAACATTATTCTAAATCGCTTAATTATAATTAAAAGGATGTGGAAAAAACTTCAGTTATTACAATAAAAAAAGGCTAAATCTAACTTTTTAAAAGTATCGTAAGGTGAAAAAAGAAACTTTATCTTAGGCTTAAATTTAAGAAAGTGAAAAGTGGATGAAACGGCAAGAGAAAAAGATTTCTAAAAAGATAGAAGAAGATGGCAAAAACAGACAGTAAATTGTGTGGGAAGGAAAAGGGACGGGACAGAAAGGGATGAAAGAGAGGGAGACTATATACTCAGAGCTATGTAATGAATTTATGCCTGGCTGGCAGATCTTTATAAGTTATTGGAAAAATAGTCGGGGCGGCGTATTGACACAGCTGGGTCTGAGATCAATACATTGAGAATGAGCAATACATTTTAATTTAAAACTGTTCAAACTTTAGCAGCAAATCCATGTGGCTCAGCACAGCCTTTTGCCCCATCACAACACACTTCTACTAACACAAACTCACATGAACATGCCTTTCTGCACACAATCAAATGCACACATACATATAGACATGTGAAGGCTTGAGTTGACAAAGATAGAAAATTCAGGTTCTTGATCTTAGCGTAAGCATCACTGTGACAAACATACTGGGACTTCTACCGCTTCAGAGGACATTACATGAACTGAGTTTCAACCTAAACTTTAACAACAAATACAACAATATTTGCATGATATGACTTTCTATTTGCTTTTTCATGACGTGACAGTAGAAATAGCTGATTTTGTCATGGGATTGTTGCACAGAAAAGCAGGTGCTGTGCTACAGTGCAAAAGCGCTCAATTTTACAGTAAAAAAACCCCCCCAAAATGCATATTTTTAAAAGTTCCATTGCGCTTTAAATGTATTTATTTTGTACTTTCCATCCTTGTAATGATCATGCACAAACTTTCCGTGATGGTGCAACCCAAAATTGTATTTACATTATGTGCAATTTTAAACAATCCACTTTTAGGCTTTGGGTAAGACTGCATTCAAAAAAGACAAGTTAAAAAAAGAAGAATAACTGGGTTATATTGAGTGCTTATTAGAGCTGCTGTTGCCATTTAATCATCCATCCATCCATCCATCCATTTTCTGTTCACCCTTGTCCCTAATGGGGTCGGGAGGGTTGCTGGTGCCGATCTCCAGCTACGTTCCGGGCGAGAGGCGGGGTTCACCCTGCCAGTCTGTCGCAGGGTCATTTAATCATTTCAGATAAATCTGAAATGTCATTTTTTTCCAGCATCATCAGGGCATTTTCATCCACAAAACTGCATCAAACTGGACGATCCCTTTTGTAGCTGTGCATAAAAATCCCAATAGATCTACAGTTTTGAAATACTCTACCAGCATCCATCCCATGTTTAAGGTAACTTAAACTACTTCCCTTTTCTTCCAATCTAAGGGTTTAGGTGCTCACTGTTGCTCACTCTGTAATGAAAAAAGAAGAACTCTGAAAGGCCGTAGCAGCTCAGATGAGGTAACCTTTCTAAAACTAAACTTTTTGGTAAATTATGGTGGACTTCTTGTTTAAAATGTCAGAACATGTCATGCACCTGCCTCTGTGTCAAATAGCACTTTGTCATTCTGATTCTTCTGTTTATCTCTCTCTTCACATGAGTTGTTTAGGATAAACTGATAGCTTCTTTATGGCCAGTTCATCAATGTGTATGTAGGAGGGCACTCTGGACAACTGTTTTCATCCTGCTCAATTAGCATAATTAATTAACATGAATCAATACAAATAAATTATTTTTCAGCACTAAGAATAAATTACACTACATCTCGAACTGATCCAGCACTTTGCAAAGCTTTTATTGATCTCCTAAGAAATGAGATAATACTCAGTGATGAGGCTTATAGTATTGTATTCCTATTGTAGTCGGCCATCTGAATGCTTACATCGTCCATCATTGACCTAGTAGAATAGAAGAAAACTTAGTATGTGCATAGGCAAACTTTCTCCAGTATGCAGTCCTAATGGGGTTTACATTCATTTTTATGTATACCCATCTTAAAACAACACATATATACATTATATTCCCCGTGTTCTCTGTAATTTTCTGTGCTGCAGTGATCAAACAGTAAAAACTCCTAAATGAAAGCAGAGCAAGATGACCAGAGGCTTTTTCATGTGGTCACAAATTTTACGTGAACTTATACGTAGAAACGGAATGCAAAGTCAACATTATAACACAGCTCTGTATGAAATTTTAAGGCTACATGAAAAGACAAATGCAATTTGAAATAGATATGACAAACACAGCCAACACTTCCACGTTTGTGTTGGCTGGCGGGTTTTCAGTGGCTTGGGTTAATCAGAAAAGCAAGGGGAAGGGTGCTATCTACTCACTACACTGCCGCATTTATTGATTCTGTTTACACATACACACATGGGCATGTGCTCACACACTAAAAAACTGACAGCCTTTTTCACCTGAAGAACAGGGGCCCATAACACCTCCTTTAACTAATCCATTGGCCCCCAAATAGATTTTCACATTTTACGCTCTGCAAGGAGGGGAAAACACTGGAGCAGAACTGAAAGTGATATAAATGTATCAAAAAACAGATGAACAAACATTGTGGGAAGATTTATTACTGGAGATTTTAATAAAAATGGGAGGCGGATGAATTGATTTTGGTTTAAGGGAGGGTGTTATAAGGAACAATTTATCGGGATGGCCCAGCTAAGATGCATTATTTTCCGATTGTTATCTGGCTTCACTGTTTAAGCGCCTGATTTGTGTTGTGTATTGCATTTTATGGGTAAGAAGGAAAGGGGAACTTTCAATGATTTAGGTGGGATGTATTAATCAAAGGCAGCCAGTGTGAACCATAGATCGCCAAGCCAAAGAGGTACAGGTGACAGCTCATTCTGCTAAAGAATGTTTTGGAGCTGCACATCACCGCTTCTCAATTCCTCTTTTCCTCCTCAGCCTCCTCACCGCCTCCTTGTTTCGTGTTCTCTTCATCTCACTATCTTTCTCGCCTCATCATATAAGCCCCTTTCTCTCCTTTCCTGCTATCTTTCTCTATCCACGCCTCTTTTCCACAGTATGGTGCACACTTAGTTTTAATTTTATGAGGCTGAGAGTAGCTTTTAACCATCCATGCGGCAAATAAACTGGGGATTACGAGTATTTAGTGTTTTCCTCCTTCGTAAATGCTCCCACAGTGCTCAGTGACCTTTACTGCTGCCTCTGACATGCTAAGAGACAAGCCCATCATCATCATGAGGTTTATGGATTCACTTCACCATCCGTTTGGAATTGGTCTGCTGTTTGCCATTGTACTGGTGGGATGTTTTCTGGTTCATCTTTGTGTTTGTTTGATGTTTTCTTCAGCATTTTATAAGGTAACATCATTATGCTGTGTATTTTCATTTTTCTTTTTTTACATTGTTGTGGCTTGTTTCCAATATTTAAAGTAGTCATCTCTTTACACAAACTTAGTAAACAATTATTTTCCAAGATTGGTATTATTTAAATGATTAGCAAACAAATTCACAAGGCTATTTGCACAAGCCAAACACATGCAAACCAGAGCTTGCGTCTTGAGTTAATCCTCAAAGTGCCCGCCAATGAAGATCTTCTTCTAAAACTGCCCTGCCAAGCAATTAACTTATCTCTGCATCAATACCGTTTGCTCACATTTTAATGAGACATTATGTGTGTGAAGCCCATATTTACATGAATGTGTGTAAATTACACGGAGTAAAATTTATCATATTGCTCAAAGACCAGCATAGATTGTGACATACATGTTTAGTAAAACAAATGCTTCTTAAAGCTGTGAGTCTGAATAAGCAGAACAAAAAGAGAGAAAAACAACTTTCAGCAAAGCTGGCTTTACACAGAGGATAAAAATATTACAAAATGGAGAATTCTTTCTCTCTTCTTGTTTGTATAAAATATTGTTTCAAATTATGCAAGTAAATGAACTGAAACTAAAACTTCTAACTGTAAATCATTTTACACAGTGAGGTTTACAAGCAATAGTTAAACAGAATGAGAAAACTTCTAACTTTTTAGTAAGGGTTTTTCATTTCCTGGTCAGTCAGGAAAATGGTGATCCTCTTTAAAGGTGGAGGTGACATTTAACCCTGCCATTCTCTGCTTTTTGGGGGACCATGATGAGATGCTACCAGCAGGAGGGAACAATACAGCTCCAGATATGAAGATATGAATAAAAATGGGGGCAAATTGGCCAGTGCAGGATCTCAGGGATGAGGGGAGCACAGTGTGAGCGTTCCCAGTCTTCTGGCAATGAAAAAGCTTTCCTTTTGTTTTTGTTTTTTTCGTTTTTTTGTTGTTGTTTTTACATCTTCCAAAGATTTTTTAAGTCCAGGTAGCGAGCCTGAGGAATGGATGTTTTTGGTGCATCAAAGTGAGATGTGGATTAGTCTGTGGGATGGGTGAAAGGAAGCTTTGTAAAACTCCATTAGAAAATGCAGGTTAAAATTACTTCAAGTTAGAAGAAACCTGCTAATAAAATGCATGGAATGCCTTTAACCTAAATATTCCAGAAGTATGGACAATTTTAGACTAGTGCTTGAACTGTAGTGCAAATGACTTACACATTCTTAGTCCTTAATGTGCCTGTTTCTGAAAATATGTTTGTGATTGCTTTGTGAATTGAGTACAGGACTAAAAGAGATAGTGTCCACAGAAGAATGATGAACAAAAACCAGAGCAAATAGCACAGGTTTGGGAGTTCAATCATAAATATTCATTTCTGTTAAACTAAATAAAATCAAAGTGGAGAGAATCGAGTGACGAAGGCTACTTTACAAAAGAAAAAGACCTTCAGAGTTGGGCAACTGTGTTCTCCTTCTAAACCGTTTTAGACAGCATAGTTCTCTTACACTCTCTCTCTCTCTCTCACACACACACACACACACGCACGCACGCCCACACACGCAAACACACATACGCACAAATCCCACTTAATGAAAGGCTATTTGGCCTGGCCATACACCTGCGGTCAGACTTGTTTTCAGTTGATTTGTAAGTTAGATCAGCTGTGTAATGAATAAAGCTCAGTGTGTATGTGAATGTAGGCTGTTGTAGAAGCATCGCATTTACAACAATTCTATGGTATGCATTAACCGTCTGCATCATTAGGTCTATATTTACTATATTATTAGTTAAGAGCAATAATCCAACTTTACATTTAAGCAAAACATGTGACAAGGACATTTTAAAGTGGACGTCCAGTCATAACAGTGTTGACAGTTAGGGAAAGTAGGACAAAAAAGCCTTCAATGGGTGGATTTAGTGGAAAACAGTTTCAACTCAGTCAGAATGTTTGCTACACTCAGTGAGTCACAAATACAGGTTTACTGATGCATGTGATTGGGTGGTCACTGGTAACCCTCAGATTTATATTGAGAAGTGCAGACTACTAAAAAGCATGCAGCATGTGATTGCTGAAAATAATACACATTTAAATCAATAGTTGCTTAAAAATAACAACACATTCATATACAAATGTAGGGTTAATCTTGTTTGAAAAGAGGGTGTGGGTCTTATTAAACTTCAAGACCTTTGTCCCAAAAGTTCACAGTCCAATGTTTTTATCCACATGGTTTTCATTACCTACACATACAAATAACATATGAACACAGCCAAAACGCACAGCATCATTTTCAGACAATTTCAGTGTTAAGTTGAACATTGGTGGAGAGTTTGATGCAAGCAATAAATGAAAAATATCAGAAGGGAGAGTAAGAGAAAAAAAGTCATTTAGATTTACATAATAACAGTAGAATTACTTCTAACGGTGATAGGTGAGGAAAGATTGGTTCTGTGATTGGTGGAATTGTGGTACAACATTCAGTTAATCAGTAAGTCCATCCCCATATCACTTGCTGAGCAAAACGAAGTCTCCTGTATCTGTTCCAGAACCACTGTACATCCTCATGTGTGTCCACGTAAGTGAGAGTGTGTGCAGATGTGTCTCTTTTGTGTGTCAGAACTGATTGCTCTTGACTTCATTAATCTCTGCAGTGTGGTTATGATTAGCTCTCTGAAGCATGCCAAAGGACATTTGACACACTCTCTCACATGCTCGTTGTCAGGTTTGGCCACCTCTCCAGCCTGTTGGTCCAACCAATTAGCCAGGTGCTAAGAGAAAAAAAACAAGTAAAAGACTACCTTCTGCTGGTCTGATTTAAAATAGATGACTGGATTTGGAATGTTAACACCATTTCAAATGTGCTTTTTTAAATTTTTACAATTCAGGGACATAAACACCCTGAAACACTAGGATCTTAAGGAAAATCTTTCCTGACTTAAGAGTTAGCAGAGTTGCCCTGCCGGTAAAACAAATAATAAAAGACAAATAAAATAAAATCCAGCACTAGCTAACATCTGTGACTTTTCTGACCTTTAGTGACCAACCTCTACTGTGGATTTACATGACTTTTACTTGTATATTTCTAAAGTTTATTTCATAGGCTGTTGTAAGTAACAGGAGTTGCTACAGACCCTTTCTTATTTAATTGATAAATGTACAAAATACAATTATTACGATATAATGCAAACTATCTACAAGAAGGGGAGAAACTAAAGAAAACAAGCAATTAAACAGTGACAAAGAGCAAGAGCAACAAAAAAAAGACTCACAAAAGTCCTCAAATAGTTCAAGCTGAGGCTAACATGGAATACCAGTCAGACGAGCACAAACCTGAATTAGAAGCAAACAGGACCAGCAAATGGATAGGGACAAATGAAAAGAACGAGTGGGGTGAGACAGTAAAGTGTTACGGAGACGGAGAGTTGCAAGACTACACCCTGCCATGATCACAGTACATAGTGGGTGATTTATTTTCTACCTCCAAAATTGAGTCGGTGGAAGAAAAAAAAATCTACATTCTATTAAACTACTGAGAGTTTTATATTAAATGAAGAATGTGATTGTGGGCGTAAATGTGAGGAATATAAAGCACAGTCATGAGATGTGGCAATCATAGCCTTCATCTTACTTTCAACATCTTGTTCTGCTTTGATTGTCATAGTTTGTTTCCCTGCTTTCTGTCAAAAAAGGAAGAAAATGGTACAAATAGAAAAATTCTTCTTATGTTTACAGAATAATTTAAGGCACATTTACTTACAGCCAGTGCTGCATATAGAAATACTACTTGTCAAATGTTAGAACTGTGCAGTTAAACATTGTGCTTTTAATATAAAAATTAGTCTTCGTAAAGTTTTTTTTCCACGAAAAAAAAAAAAAAATTATAAATGTAGCAATTGTGAGAATAAAAACAGAAAACAAACTGTGATTAGAGAAGAAAATGTAACAAATATGTAACACAATTTTTGGTCCACAGAGAAAAATATTACAGCTTTGATAGTAATTGGACAAATAGTTTGGATTGTATACAGTATACAAATAATTTACGATTTTTAGGGTTAATAACATGATTAGGTTAACCAGTTAAAACAGTTAAAACAGAGGAAAATATGTTTTCAACTTTTCGGTAAATCCTTGCACTTTGTACTTATTTCAACTGAGGAGTACAAATGAGGACACTCCCACACTTATTCTGACCCAAAATGACTAAATTCCCACGTGAAAATATGCCACAGGTGCACACGATGAGAACTACTCAGTATTTCAAAACAGGTTAGGTCTGTTTCAGCCTCAGACATTTTAGTTAGGTGCCTTCCTGGCTGCTGAAGTGAGAGTGAGCACTTTGTTGAGGCAAAATGTGACACTAGCTTAATAAAGAGACAAATGTTCTTTAGTGTTTAATATAATAGCCCACCACAAAATACCACTTTGAGCGGCCCAGTCAAAGTCCAGATTTACTGAATAATCTGTGACAAAATTGGTCAATTGACATTCTTAAATTCAGCCGGTCTGTCTGAATTTAAGCTAATTTGCAAAGACAATTAACTAAAAGGATTATCTTAAAGATGCATTCATTAAAACTGTTATGGTTGCAATTGCAGTGCAATGCGTTTCCACAAATTATTGCCTCAGGGCAGCTGAATATATATTTATAACCCTTTTTTTTTATTTGAAATTTCTGTATTTCATTTTATTGTTGCTTGAATTTTTCCAACATTACATGAAAGTTTTTATTTTTCTTAATTTTTTATTTTTAATCAAATACATTTAAAACTTGAACCATGGCAATCTACACAGACAACAAACCGCCACATGTTACTGTGTGTGTGTGTGTTTGTGAGAGAGAGAGAGAGAGAGAGAGAGAGAGAGAGACAATGCAGGCAACAAAATGACAAATTGTTGAAAAGCAAAATGAGAGGAGTAATGATGGCACAATAATGCCACATGTGTACTGTAGACTAAGCTTTGTGCGTGTGCGCATGTCAGTGTGTGGGTGGCTGTGTGTGTGTGTCCAATCCAGAAGGACATTTGCTGCTGCCGGCCCCACTGTCACAATGAGAGATTCATCACCACACACACCACACACATCTCTACACACGTATACACAGATGGAAACGACCGCACTAATGGATCACCCCTGTCTGCATGCAATCCGCCACAAATAATGATGAACCACCCCTGCATTAAACTATTTTACACAATGCCCAATTCATTAGTCTCCTTCCCTCCCTTTTTCTGGCTACATGTGAGATAATAAAGCTAAGTTATTTCTCCTTTACCTTCAGAATCATAGTAAGACATTAGGACTTTAGAAAAGAAGACTGAGGAGAGGTTAGGAGATGGACATTTGGTTGCAAAAGCACCAACATTGTAAAAGTAACAGCTGCCCCAGGAATAAAGAAAGAGCAATTTGAATACTATTGCTATGAAGAAAAGGGTCAAGTTTCACCATATTTAATCTATCAACAAATTAGATTGATGTTATGGATTTTTGAAGATGGACTTGTAAGGTTTGATAAAAAGATTGAAATAAAAATGAGAATCTTTGTGGCAAATAAAAAGTAGCTCAAATAATAATTTATGGAAAATAAGAAAGGGTTGAATGATTCAGTTGCCATTAAATTTGTTTAAAAAGGAAACATTGAGCAGCGCGTCTAAATGATTGAGAACTTAAGTTTGATCATATTTTTTGACAGGTAACCTGTAGGCCATGACCTATAGTTCTCATCCATTGTGCTTAGACTGGACTGACTCCCTCACAACCCTGATCATATAGAGTTGGATAGTTATGAAAAGCAATATAAAGTAGACAGATGACCCATAAAATCCCACTCTGGACTGTTGCTTTGGAAGCAAACTCTGACAAACTGTTACCTGTTACCAAGGCCCGTTTCTGTTGTTGTGGGGTCTGACTTCCTAATTCTAGTTCTGACCAATTGTGCTGCATCTATTTCTCAACAGGCCCATGGCATTTGTCTGAGTTTTCTTAAATTTTCTTAAATTCAAAAGGTGATGTTATATAAAGGGTTTGTGTACTTAGGTTTGATACGTTTAAAGAAAAGAAAGAACAAAAGTCAGAATTTTTTAGGATCAAGGACAAGATGTTGAATTCCAATCTCTGGTCAATTAATTGGTAAATATAGTGAAAACAAAGTTTGGTGTTTAAAAGAAAATGAATGGATAACAGAAAAAATATTTTTTTCTGTGTTTAACATGTAAAATATTAATTACCATGATGTATTTTATTCAAATTGTACATCTATATTTTTAGTGTCATTTAATCAAAATGTATACCACTATGGGATAGCGATTAGATAATAGCTGGCACAAATATCCTTTTTATTTAAAACACATTTTCCTTTTTCATTCTATCTGGAGCGGGAGAGGAAAGAAGAAAGTGTCATTATGGATTTCAATTAAGTGATCCCTGGGCAGAGAGGGATGCGTCAGGGTGGGGAAATTAATGTGCTATGGACAGATGTTTAGTAATAATGGCCGAAAAAGGCCTGCCGAGAAACACATTCCATCCGCTGCACCCAGCTGTGGCTGGAGGAACATGCTTGCACAGAAATACACTGAAAAAAGTGAGAGGCCAATATCCACGGGCACATTTGTCTAATCACTCATATGCTGACACATACAATAATGATAAACACACACAGTGCTGAGCACTTTCACATACACCCTGCTTATCAACAGAAGCTGGTATCACCGTTGGTGTGCATGTGTCTTTATGACCAGCGTTGGCCACAGCACATCCACCCCTCATTTAGGTAGAATGGGCAGAATGACTGGTTGAAAAAGCTTCTTGACTGTGGGAGGTGACTGGATGCATGTTAAGTGGCATGCCCCGTAAGGAGATATGGAGTAAGAAAGAATAAAAGTAGCGGTATTCATTGGAAACTGTCTTTAAGGGCTTATTACATCCCTGAGCAACAAAAATGTTTTGATTGAGAACTGACAGAAGATGAGCAAAAAAAGCTGAAAAGCAAAAATATTAGGTAATCTGGCAGAATCTGGATTATTAAACAGCTTGTAAACAGCAGGTCTTTTATGATGTGCTCCTGTTCTTTTTTCTGTCATTTTCTCACAGAGACACACCTGGTGCCACCTAATCAGTGTTGTGGCAGGATGGATAGCTTCCAGCCATTCTTATTGCCTTGTCAAAACAACACTCTCCCAAAATCTCTCTCTGTGTTTCTCTCTCACACACGCACGTTTTTCATGGCCTATTGTCACAACAGCTCTCCGGTAATTACCAGGGTGGCCACCCTCCTACTGCCCTTCGATGGATGGACTGTGCAACCACAGGTTCGCCCCTGCAGCCATAACTCTACACCGATGTCTGCTTACTTCTTTTCACCTGCACAGCAGCCAGCAAATTGGCTTCAGAAAACGACAGAGACACAGAGAAAAACTTCAAACAAGGTTTTTGTCAGAGACTTAGGTATGTGGGTGCACAGACATGAGAAAGCATTGAAGTAGACACACTTATTCACTCTCAGTATTTGTCATTTCCCTGTCTTCAAGGAGTAATCTATAATGCTGATATACCTCTGACCAACAGGCAGACAGGTGTCTTTCCTAAGAGAGATACAAAACTACACAGTGACTTACAGACAGACAGAGACAGAGAGACACACACACACACATACTGCTTTGGTGATCACTGTGACAGCGGAATATGACTGAAGAGAAGTGGAATAAAGATGAGAGGAAATAGGGAAGGGGGAGCAGGGAGACATAAATTGATAACTTTTGATAAAGGTTGATAACGTCAAGAAAAGATGGAAATAGATGGAAGAGCAGATGGAAGGAAGAGCTTTGGCGACTGGCAGATCAATACAAACATCTACAATCTGCATCTAGAGAGTAACCATTTTTAAATGACTTCCTAGCATGCCTGCTCTTATAATTTAAATACTTTTTAAAAGCTATATGTAATAAATTCAATAGATCTGAGTATGTTATTTTTAATAACCGTTGGTTTTCTTATGTTGTAATTGGTCTTACTCTACAGTCTCATAATATATATACATTTATAAATATATAAATGTTGAACAATAAATGATGTGTCTGTCCTATTCTACTCTAATAAAATGACATTTCTTTATTTTTTCTGAAATTTTGAAATCAGTTTTACTTTTGGAAATACTGACTTTGAGTGAGGCTATTAGTATTATCCAGTTATCTAGTATCTATTCATAACATCAAAAATGAAACAGTATTTGGTTTGGTCATTCTTTGTAACAAAACTACTTTAATTAAAAAGACAAAAACAAAAAAAAAGTCAGTTCCTAAGATTAAAACAGACGCTCAAATTACTAAACATATTGCATGTAAACGTTTTAAATTAAACGTGTTAATGACATATAACATAAGAGGCGTGGGTCATTGGACGCTATGAAGCATTTATTTGTTTTACAAGTTTTTCCTACGAGTCCTGAACGCCTCTTCGGAACAGAGCTCTCGTTGCCAGGACAACAAGTAAACTGTCTGTGTGGCAATGGCTGATCTTCTAAAACTGAAACAACAAGTAGAGGAATTCAAAAGTGAATACTACAACAGAAACAGGTTCGTGATATGTATTTCCATATGTCTATATTGCGTATATTGTATATGTGCTTGTCGCAGAACTTTAAGTTTTTGGCAATAACGAATTAGCTTAACTGACATAAACTTTTTTGTTATCGAAATTTAGTGTCAGGTTAACAGCAATGACATTAAGTTTTGAGACAATATCACCGTCATCATTTTAGAAATGATGACGGTGAATGTCGTAGCGATTGATTGTCTACAGAGTTTTTGTTTGTTTGTTTATTTGTTTTTCCGGATGCAGGAAAACCGATAGCATTCCCCCCCCCCGTCACATAATTAACAAAGAGGAACGTACAAGTTAAAGGGTACATTGTGATTTTTATTTCCTAAAATATGATTTGGTATGTTGTTGGTTTTTGGCTGTTTGAGAAATCTAACAAAAATAGATTTAGTGAAATGTTCAATTTAGTTCTGAACACGCTATGTTTTCATCACTCGCCACAAATGTAATTTTAGGTATTTGTTTTGACTAAAATATCAGATTGTATTGAGTATGAGTGTATCTAACACCAACTCTAAAATATATTTGCACATGTGGTCTATTAAAAATTATCTACATTGTCAGTTCCACATCGTGACAATCTAAAGTGATTCTTAGACTCCAAAACACAAAGAAGCAAATGATGTTGTGTCCCAGTTTTGGCAGCTAAATGCACTGTGTAGAATCATAAAGTTTAAAGAGAGCATCTAAATTAAAAATGTGGTTATTTGTTCAGAAGCACACAGCACATATTTTCAAAATTTTGATATATATTAATGTAAGTTTTAAAACTTTTTTAGTAATCTAAGCCTTACTTTAAAATTTAGTTATTTTCAAAATACAGGCAGGCTCGAAATATGTCACATTTATCACAAATTTAAATTTAAAGTAAACTTTTAATTTGACTGACATTGTACTGGAAGTAGTTTTTACAATTTTTTCTTGCATGTTTAAAGCACATTGAAATCATAACACATTTTGATGTACAATTCATAACAACAGACACCAATAATGCTTTGGAGGCCTGGGAATCATGGAGTGATGGTTACAATTACTTTATTGAATTGCAACACTCACATTGGTGAGGATTAGAAACAATGACTGAAGGATTTTAGTGAGACATTTTTATCCAAACCGTGGGAAATATCTTTAAAATAAATTGTTTTACATTCATTTAAATTCATGTGTTTTAAACAACATTTTGTTGTGGTGTGGTGGGATTCTTTCCTGAATGCTGGACTGAAATGTCACAAATTATATGTTTAAATAACTCCATCACAATTCCTATCAAAACCTGCTTTTAATTATAGCAGAAAAGAAAATGTATATATTTCTAAAAATGTGTTTGATTTTCTATGATATTTCCTGACATAGTTGGAGAATCAAAGCAAAATAGTTGTGAGCAGTTTGAATGTTTAATAGTATTTAATCGTTAGGAAGAGTACACATTTAGTTAATCTGCATCTGTTTCTTTCTTACTGTGAATAGCATCTGCTTGGGGTATGCATTACATTATTTATGCAGAGCTACTGTTACATAATCTAACTCTAGAGCTTACAATGGTTTCATTCCGGGCCTTTGTGCTTTAGGGAAGCCGAGGTGAACAGAAAGAAGGAGACCCAGGCTGCCATCCGAATTCAGTGCTGGTTCCGAGCCTGCAGGGTGCGGACATACATCAGGTAGTTCTGCAGATCTTGCATGTTATGAGTGTTTGATTTAAATACAACTAAATTAACCTAACATTGTTATATTTGAAATTAAAAAAAACAAACAATCAAATACACAAACGCACAGCAGCAGAAAGAGCCTTAATTGTCTTTTTTTCTCTCTCTCTCTCTGAAGGCTGTAAAATATCGAGGCACAGCTTTAAGAGTTGAGTTCAAGGGAAACCCTGATATTAGCTCACTCACATAATTATCCCCCTTCTAGAGCTGTGCAAATGGCCTCAAGGAATAAATGTAGCTCGTTTAACACACAGAGAAATATCTCTACCTTCATGCTTCCTCCGATGCTGTGACCCTAGCACCATTCTGCAGGGTCAGCAGACAAACTTCCAGACAGTAGGTTAATTCAGATTACTTTAGTTAATTGATCAATGCGTTAAGTGGATAATTAGCAACAATTTTAGCTGCCTAAGTGCAACTCCGGGGTTGTGCTATCCCCACTATAAGCATTGATTTTCTGGGCATATAAATGGCCTTTTGGAAATTGATGGCCTCGTTGGAGGCAGAGAATCGCAGTGGACTTGCATTTAGAGTATGTTTGAAGATGAATACAAATGTGCACCACTGACTAAAGGGGGTGAAAGGCTCATCTGGCGTGATTGAAAAGCCTGAAAGCGCAGAGGCCTTCCATGTTCGTGTGTCTTTCTGAGAGCCTACTTGAGAGTATAATGTTTTCCTGACCTTTCCAGGCCTTTTGTTGGCTAATGCCATTTGCACGTTATTCTTAAATAAAGGTACATTTATTTCAGGGTATTTTTCAAAATTTGATCAACTACATTCTTCTGGGTAGATCTGAATATTTACCTTATTTTTTATTAGAAGTTTCTGCTTAGGCTAGCTTTTTGTTTTAACTGAGATGAAAAATTTCTGACTGTAAACTAACCTGTTTGTGATTAAAGTAATAAAATCTTTTATTTTTATTATCTCAGAATAATATCCATTTCAAAGTTTTGCCTTTTCAGCATGTACAAATATACCCAGCTAGTTCTCTCCCTAATATGATCTTATTACAGACATCTGAACAAGAAAGCAATCATCATACAGAAGGCATGGCGCGGCTTTGCAGCAAGGGCACATGTCAGACAAATGGTGAAGGTAAGTTAGAGCCCGGAATAGCAATAGATATATTGATTATGATATGATAGCATGCATTAGAATTCAATTGCCATATTTCTAAGTCTCTGCCTCTGACCTTAAGAAATATAATTCACTCGTTACACATGTGGGAATTAACACTTAGCAAATGTGATGAATTACGATAAGGAATTCCATCATATCATAATTTCTGGGATTCTTATAGAAGGAGTTTAGTGACAAATAGAAATGAGGGGAGAGTTGTGCACATGATGATTGTGTATGTGTGTGCTTTAATAAAACAAGGCCCCATTTTCAGCATATTGCCTCCAACTGCTTCTTAATTGAACAGATTGTTGATACCGGATCCAATACCCAGCGCTCTCACGTATAATTTTCCCCTGGATTGAGTTTTGTAAATGTATCACAACAAGCTATTTATCATGCCTGTAAATTGACTGTTTGCTAAAGCATAACTGCCAGTTGCCGTTTGGGAGGCGTTCAAGAATTGGAAAGGAGGGGGCGCAAAGGGGTGTTAAAATAAACAGTGAAGGATGTGTCACACACACATATGGGCTAAAATGAGGCTGTTTGGTCTCATTTAAAAACAGACGAGTGCTAATTTGAATCACTCAAAATTGCCACGGTGCACTGTTTTGAATTAGCCCAGAGATATTCCACGCTTCACCTCCTCTTTTGGTCTCCGTCTGTCTTTCTCTGTCTCTGGGACCTTATCGTGTGTAATGTGACTTGTGCAAAGCTTCTTCACAAAACATCAAGCTGAATTTACAATCTCCTTTCAAGTCTTTGTGTTCTTCCCTCTTCCTGTCTATCCCTTCTTCTTCGTCGTTATTGAAAAAGACGTGTTGAAATATGAATCTCTTTTATGGCCGACTCTCTAGTTTGCTTCTGAAATGTGCCCCCAGTGGTCGGCTGGCACGTTCAGTCTGTGACGGCTTGTTGAGTGCGTTGCTGAGTATCCTCTGGCCCTTTGTTAGTCTCTTCTGTGGCAGGGCTGTCATTGATTATGAAATCCAGAGGAGAGCGTTTGGCCGTCATACATCTCCATTAGTGCGCTGCTTGACTACCATAGATTTTCTTGGCCCTTGTCTGTGTTAGTATATTAAGAGAGTACCGTCCTCCCCTTGATACAAAGGCCCACTAAACACTTTCTCTCTCCCCTTCTCATGCATCTCCCTCACCTTTTCTCACTGCTCTCTTATTTTTTGCTTTCTTTTCTTCTCCATTCCTACACCTCTTCCTCCACCCTCCCCCTTTACTGTGGCCCTATCTGTGCCGTCTCTGTGCAATGTATTATGTATAAAGAGCTCTTTATCTTTGATGCCTGCTGTGGACAGATCAGAGGGCCGGGAGACAAGATGTAACGGCATCTTTCCTTTGTGTTCACAGGCGGCATATTTTACCATGAAGATGAATTTCTACAACGACATGGCGGTCAGGGTAAATATCATGATAGTGTCTTGTATTAGCAAATTCAGTGTCTTGCTGTGGGGACACTCTGTTGCTTAGTGTCCGCTGTGAATTGGAGTCCCCATGAATAGCAATCTCTAACACTTATTACCAATTCTACTGCAAAACCGAAACTCTTCATTTTTACAATATCCTACTATTTGAAACATTAACTTCAATGCTGCGTTTTAGTTTACATGGGATTTATCATAAGAAGGTTGATTAGATTTATGGGGAAATTTACATTAGAAAAAGAGAATAGAAATAATATCATATTGTATTTCATTCACATACAGTGCAATAAAAAATGTACTTTCCCGCTTATCAATTGAGTCTTCTTTAGATTTATTTTTAACACACATGAATCCCAATCCCAGTGTTCTGAGGTCGACTTTCCCCTCATGTACCTCCTGGTTTCTGTCTTTTTCCTGAGTTCCCGTAAGTTAGTTTACATGATTAAATTCTTCTACTTTATGATGATTTCTATGCCTTCCTCAATTCATGACACCCTGAAGCATGTCTGAAACTGGCAATCAGTCCTTTATGTCGCTGGGAATGAGGATTGGCCCACTTTTCTTTGACTAATTGTTTAAATTCAGCCACTTTAGATGGTTTAGGAGTATAAACGACCTGTTTAAACTCTTGTCACAACAAATCAATTATTTTCAAGTATGTAAGGCTGCTCCCAAACCCCCTTTTTCTTAATAGCTTTGACGAAATAACTGAGGTTTTAAAAATAGATATAACAAATGCAGGTTTTAGCTTCTTTTTTTTTTTCCTGGAATAATTGCATATAATTTTCACAACAAATGTCACTAAAAATCATTTTTATGAAGATAACATTTTTTTATTAGGCTTTAAACTTTATGCAAATATCAACATCACATGTAGTAGATATTTTTCAAAAATTATTAGTTGTCTGGACTGGGGGCAAAAATTGTTCTTTTGATTTTAAAGATTTCAGACTGTAAGTGTAACCTTAGTGCAAAGTTACATTTACACCTGTCAAGACCAAGTGTATATTTTTGATAAGTCAATATAGGCAGTTCATATAGATCATAGTTTGATTCTTAGAATTGTGTAGGCAAACTAATTCTCCGCCATTTTTATAGCACCATAGCCTTTATTTTAACAAATTCTCTCTTTTTTCCCTGAGAGCAGTTTCTACATTTTATGTCATAAATCACAGCAATGTAACCCTGACTGATGCTTGGCAGTTTTACGAACAGACACTTTTTGTTTTTACAGTTATATATTCTTTATTTTTAGAGCAAAGTCTCATTCCCCTTCCTCCATAAAACTGGTTGAAAATTGGAGAAACAGAAAGGAAAAAAAATAGGTAAAGGAAAAAGAGTAATGGTGCAGATGGGCAAAGACAAAATATGTTTTTGAATGCTTTCATTTTGTTTGAAATGAAAACTCCTTGTACTCTTTACAACTGTAGTAAATATATGTCATTATAGAAAAACATGCCCCAGTATTAAAAGTTAGGGCCAATGTCAGCCTGTGCAGCAAAGCACATGCTTCTAAAGTTAAAGGAGAGGGCTCTTTATTAACTATTAAATACATTTTATATCCTATGATATTTCTCTAACTTCCAGATTTATGGTTTTGTGGTTAAAAAAGCAGATGATTTAATCCCCACATGAGCCCTGTAAAGTTTATTCTATGTTTATCTGTGATTTAAGAGGTAGAGTTTCTACCACCCACAATTCCTGAAACAAGTCTTATGCCTTGCAATATTACAGATGTAGAGTTAAAAAATTACAATTCTAAAAACTTTTGGAGATGTATAATGCAAAGACCAAACTTTTACATGTCTGGCACATGTGACTGGCCACACCAAAGTTAGGAACAAGTCTCTCCAGGGGCATTTTGAGCTATTTACAAATTTTGAAAGTGTGGATTCTAAGCATTCTAATGATGTCAAACACATAGAAATCAAAAGATGAAGAAGATAAGACAATTTGAATGTTGATAAGAAAAGAGCTCACAACATTTAAGAGATGCACCCAAACCTGATCAGCTACCAGGGGGTGTCAACAAAGGCTCTTCATTTAATCCCACCGGCCAGCGTTCACTGACAACAAGTATGAGCAGAAAGGTGTGCAGCCAAAAGTGAGCTTTTAGAAGTTTTCTGCTTTTGTCCCATTTTTCAATAAGGCTATGAGCTTCTGTATTGTGAGAGAACAATGAAACATCTGTTATCTGCCATTCAAACACAGTATGCTATTCAACTTTGAGTTTCCCCCAAAACTCCAAATGCCTCAGATTTACTCTGAAAACGAGCAAAATTCAAACACTAAATTTAGCATCTTAAAACCTCCAAAACTGGTATTTACACTTGGGAGGTTTCCTTCATGATTATAATATATTTTGCAAAAGAAAAATAAATAAATAAATATCCCTATTGTTTCAGCAATTTATCTTTCTTTCATTTTGTGGTCCGGCGACTTATTCCTATTTTTCTTGTGGTCTGTCACAAAGATAAAATGTTTTTTTCAATCATAAGACTTCAGACAAATGCAACCTTCTAAGAAAAAAACAAAACAAAACAATAATTTTGATGTATTTATATAACCACAAGAAAGATCATGACACAATTGAGTCAAAGTGTAAAACTTTCTTATTAAAGGAAATTAACCCTTTTTCACTTATTCCTCTGTGTCTGAACAGACAGAGGAATAAAACAGGCCTCTTAGGATCACATTGTGATGTTTCCTTTAAATCAATGTTGACTCAGTTCTTTTATTTCTAATCTCCCCTTGTTTTCATCACGTTGTGTTGAATAACAGAAGATAATGTATTAAGGCCATAATAGAAACTAGTGTTTACATGCTGCACCTCGTATTTGTATTAGATTCAACAGCATTGATTTTACTAGTCAACAGAGGTCAGCAAAGAACTTGTGGTGCCAATTACTTTATTTAAAATTATCTATTGACTGGCAGATCAATGCTAATTCTCATTTTGCTCTTTGTTGTTTTCCCACAGCCTCCACTCCTCCTTCTCCTCTTCCTTCTCATAGCATAATTATTCTTTTACCTGCCATTGTTTTAATCTCCTAATTAGTCTGAAGGACATCCACCCATTGCTTTAAAATGGTCGGCTAGTGTGTGTGGGTGGATGTGCTAGCTAATATGCCGCCTACTCTGTCCGTTGTGGGTTGAAATGGTTAAAATTACGGAGATGTGTTAGTTGTCTGACACATCTCCTTGAAAAGCCTGTTTGTCACTGTCTTGTAGGATAAAATGCTGCATGTGATTTATATAAAAACTATCACAGCACAAAATACATGAAAGTAATGGGACAGTCCTGACACTCCTCAGCAGATAATGTTTTGTAGAGAACTTATTATCTTTTGTACAGGGCAGGTGTCTTAGCATTAGATTATTTCAAAAGACAAAAAGAGTTTCTTCTGTACTTTGTCATCTATTCTCTATTCTGTCATTATTCGTGGTGTAAAGTTTTGAGAAATTTCTGTGTAATTTTTACAGATTCAGAAAACATGGAGAGGATTCTACTACAGGACGTACATTCATTACTTTTATGCTCGGAAAAGGTATCTGCAGCAAATTCTCATGAAGAATGAGCTTCTCAGGTAAGAAGAAAATTAAACAGATTTGACTTTTTACTATATACATTATGTATATAACCTACAAAAGATCACTTTTCTTTCTTACCTCCCTGCCTCTCTAACCCCTCAAGAAAAAAAAAAAAAGAATTAGTGCTTCTAATTTACAAAATCTGTAAATTTGTAAATTTACAAAATCTGTGCTTTATGCTTGTACCCACATGGTCCATAATATGAGTGTCTTGCAGTGTTGGAAATACTTTTAAAACTCAAATTTCAAATGCATATGGGACAAAGATAAAATCAGCACTTTCAAAATGTAGAAAAATATATGCGACGAACCAAAACGTAGATGTGTACTACTATGTACACGTAATAAAGACAAGTTTAACTTATGAGGAATAATACAGCAGAATGCTGTAGCTGAAAGACTAAAATTGAGCTAAGCAGAAAGGAAAAGTGAAGAAATATGAGAAACCAAGATGTAGAAATAGAGTAGAAAATAGAGGCTGAGAAATGATTTCTTTAAAGTGCTCCGGGCTAAGGGACAAAGAAGTGAACAAGTGAAGAAATTAAAAATTAACCTCTGATTTGAACCGCTGCCTGTACATTAATAAAACATGCTCTGCTTTAGGGCTTAGTGCTAAAGAAACACCATCTTTTATTTTCAAAAAAAAAAAAAAACTATCATGTTTAGCTAATAGCCACATTTTTAATGCTGCTAATTCATCTCAACAGAAAATATCTCTAGGCTTCTGCTAAAATTAAATGTAAATTTGTTACAATGCTTCTTGGATCACTGCCTTTCCTCAGGACTCCACCTGCATTTCACCTTACATCCTTCCTCTTTAACCTTTTTTAGACTAGGACTACATTATTAAAGCTTATACTCTGCTATACTATATTGCATCATACTGCATGGAGTTTATGAGAAGATTTAAATGTTCCATTTTTGGTCTAGTGACTGCATTATAAATGTATGACATTCTGTTGCTTTTGTACAAGCGCAGAAATAGACTCTGCTACACCCTTGATGTGCTCAGGGTGTTACATTCTCCTTTGCTTCAGATAATCACATGTTTATGCAGTGCGACTGAGGTCAGGATCAATTAACACTGCTCCGTAATTCATTGAAAATATCCGCCCTGTGTTAGGTATTTAGTCCTTGAATCGCTCATGACCTGATCGCTTACCCCACAAAGTTCTGCTGCTTAATCCACCAACATGTTTTTTCCTCCACTACCTGTCTGTCTGTCCAGTTCACTGAACACATTATTGAGTCCTGGATTAATGGTGTCCATTCAGCGAATGTTGTTGTAGCAGTAATACAGTTGTATGTCTCTTGCTAAACTGCTTTCTGTCCTTTCACACTCATAGTCTCTATTTCAGTCTCTTTCTCTAATGACAGATCACCCCAGCACAAAAACCATCTGTGCCATTTCATTAGGTACAGCTACCAACTAATCCCTGCCACTTACACCATCCTCTTCGATACACGACTCCCTTCATCTCTAACTTTCGCTTCTCTCCTTGCTCCTCTCTATCTTAATCTATTTAGCTCTATATCTTCCCTCTCTCTGCCACAGGTTCACTGTGTCCATCTTCATTCATCCTTTCTCTCCTATTGCATACCCTAATGAAGTCAGGACCCCAGCGAAGTCCCCTCTCTGCCTCAGATTTCCTTGATACCCCAACAATTTATCACTTTGTCAGGGTGACACTTAAAGTTCCCCGGCTTTATTAAGGGCATGCAGTGGGACGATGGGGCCAATTAGGAAAGCAGAACAACCATGCTTTGCATATTTACTAAATGTCTTGGTGTTGCCGTTGCCACCACTAACATGCCCTGTTGACTACGTGAATTATTCCTCTATCTTCTATAACAGCTGGGTAATTATTACTGCCACAATCAGATAAATAATTTTTGCTGTGATGCTGCAACACTGTAGTTAAACCTTTTAACTTATCCTTAAAAGTGCCAAATTGGAGGACTGAGAAGAATTTGTGGATTGCCACTGGGCTGAGCTGTACTATTTCTTTTCTATAAGCTACATTGCTCCCTTTTCTCTCCACACTTTCTTCTTTATGTCTTTCTTTAGTCAAGTTTTCTTCATTCCTCTCTCTCTCTTGTGTCCCTTCCAAGGACATTCATGAAAGGGGAGCTGCTATGGTGGAGATAGAGCAGGCCTGCCCTGCGATCACTCTCCACTTCTGTGCGCCTGCATTTCTTTGCTGTTCTTTCCTTCTGATCCATTCTGGATACAGTTAAGTTCACTCTTTCAGTTTGATTGTATTTGTATGTTCTCCCTCTTGCTCTATATTTGTGTTTGTGAGAATAAAACTATAGGAAGAATAAGTTAGATACATTCAGAGTGTTCCTTTTTGCTTTAGCAATACTAATTGGGACATATTTATTTTAGCTTAGGCCTGTCACGATAGCAAATTTTGCTGAGCGATTAATTGTCTCAAAAACTATTACGATAGATGATAATATTGTTTGAAGACCTTTGTACACTGATTTAATGGAAATGGCATAATGCATGCTATGTCCTGCCAAAAATAGAGACACTTTATTTTCAAAAGAACATTTAACACTGGAACTGATAAACAAAATAAACAAAATAACCAAAAACAAAAATAAAATGGATTCTCAGTCCTCCATCAACAAAAAAATGTACTTGATTAAAAACACCAAAGTGGAAATAAATACTGGTTTCAACAAAAAGAGTGCAGATTATGAAGTATGTATATTAGATTGCCCTTCAGTAATCATTAGATTTAAATAGAGAAGATGGGCACATCGACTACCTGATGCAATAGTTCACACTATCAATCAATCAATCAAATTTTATTTGTATAGCACATTTCAGCAGCAAGGCATTTCAAAATGCTTTACATATTGTTTTTGATGTCCAAAGAAAAAAACTTGATCAATTTATTAAAAAAGATGACAGAAAAACCCAATGAATTAGTTTTTACACTTCATAGAACTTCTAGAATAAGAATAGACAAACAGTTATCCATTATTTATTAATCATTACAGAATATGTGACTCACACTGTGGTAGTATAGTAAACAACAACCCTTCAGTTAATATTTCCATCTCCAATCAGTGACCTTTGTAACAGAAAATATATGAAGTCAGCGGAAGCGACGTAAAAGTCCACTCTGGAACGGCGCTAGCGTTGTAAGTAGCAAGTTTAGTTTTTTAACCGTCAGTTTTAACGCCGTAAGTTTACTTACGGAACCGTTAAACGGTTTCAGAAAGCCTTTTGTTGTCTCGCGCCAGTTTTCTATGATTTACATTCAAGACTGTTTAAAATGAGTCATTTTGTTAACAGTCAATTGGTGGTTCAGTGGAAGGAACATTAACGAGTTAACCTTTTCAGATCATTAATCGCATGTATTTGCGCATTAATGCTGACGGTCCTGAAATATATATTTTAAAGTAGGTTTTTCTTTATCAGGTTATCATTTAATAAATTATAGGTTATATCACTATGACTGCAGGATCTATGCACCTTTTCGCACTAAATTTTTTAGTTTAAAGCTGATAGAAAGATTAACAGTTTTAATACAACGCATTAATTAATGCGTTGTAGTACTACAACGCATTAATTAGTTAACTGGACTAACTAACTAGAGTTAGCTAGTCCAGTTAACTAATTTTAAGTCCAGTTAAAATTAGTTAACTGGACTTGTAGCCATTATTTTGTGCCCATTGTTGGACACCACACGGCACCTAGAATTTCTGTCGGCTAAAGTGTGGTCTCAGGTTTTGAAACAATCGACCGACAATCGGCCGACAGCTCTAAGATCGTGTAGTGTGCGCTGGACATTACACTAAGGGAATGAGGAAGGGAGGGTCAGTGGAGAGCACCGGAGTTGAGCCTTTTTTCATTCAGTGTCATCAACAGAAAGAGAAAAGGGCTGGAAGAGACGATAATGGCGATAATTAAAATGATGTCGATAGTTTTAATTTATCGTATAATTAATTGATTTATCGTTTATCGTGACAGGCCTATTTTAGCTATTGTTTGCCTCAGTACTCTGCTCATTTTAAGTACTTTAACTGATTAGTTAATGTAATCAATCAGTAAGTTAAGCAGAAAAACTGTTACAGGTTGCTGAAAAATGACTCAAGTTGTGACACCAAATTTGTCTATAAAGTCGTATGTACACTCTTTGCCAACTATTGAATCATTCAATTGGAACAATTAAATCATCCAATCAGGTCAAGGCTTACGTAGCTTATTAGCTTCTCTCTTCTCTGTCTGGATGACTAAAAATGTAGCCTGCTATCCCCTGGATCCTCACTCTCTGATATTCCATCAGTCCTTGAACCCCTGTTGTGAACCATAAAGTAAATTATTGATGAAATACTGAGAAAGGTAGCTCTCCAATATTACACATTTAAATACGTTAAAGGTCCAGGGCAGAAGTGTCAGCAAGGGTTTCCAGTTATTGGAAAATAGTTATACTATATTACCATGTGTGTTCAGCAGTTCAGCAGCCACAATGTGAAGTCAAAGTGCTCTGCCTCATCTTCTGCGGCCTGGTCTGAGCAATGTTTGTTTCTTGCTAACTGTAATGTGTTATGAGTTCTTAAAATTATTAACTTGACTGTAATTCATGTCATATGCCAATTTGTCATTGGAAAATAATTTTTAATTAGGCCTCAGATACACTACGGTACTCCATAGGATAGATCCTTCCTCCATTTTTGAAAGAAAGTCTGTTCAATTAAAAAAAAGCTCTAATATATCCCCTAAAACAATGTTGCTAAAATCTCTCTTCTTTTTTTGTTTTTAACCAAAAATTGGAGGTCTAACTGGAGCAAAAAATCTTCTTTATTGTCAAATATCTAGGTTAGTGTGGACATGGCCTTGCAAGGCGACTTATTATATGCAGTGTCTTTCAGACCCTAGTGCCATTTAATAGCCTTACAATTGGGCTCTGTCTCTTTAAGAAGCTGCTACTCTTTCCGACGCCCCGCCTTCAGGATGTCATCACAACAATGCTAATCCATTATGCTGTTTGCAACCGCTGATAGGAGGGTTGAACTGAGAAATAGTTCACATGATAAGCTCAGCCGAATCAGTTCCACCAGGTGTCTACTGCTGTATAAATAGGCAGAGCTTCATTACAACAAACTTTAAATCACCCCCGAATGGCCACCATGGTAGATCAAAGCAACAATCCAGGTATCTTTGTTGTGAGGAAATAACATTATAACATGATGTAAAGCCCCCCAAAAAGTGATTCTACATGTTGCCCCCACTTGTAAGTGTTCACTCAGACTCTAAATTCTCAAGATATTTATCTGGCATTTTTGGTAAATAAACTCATTCTACAAAACACAAAAAATTTAACATCATTGTACCAAAAATCCCAACAGACACAGAGATGTTCTTCCTCTACGCCCTGATTAATTTCAGCTTATTTTCTCTTAAAAGGATAATTTGCATCTGAACTTCATATCTAATAAAGGAGACAAACATATCTACTTTATGATTGACACACCAGTCAAATGCACTACATTGAATTTTTTAGTTTAAAGCTGATAGAAAGATTAACAGTTTTAATCTTTAATCTTTTAATTGTAGATTTAAATGTCGGAACCCTACATTTAAATCTACAATTCGATTTGTTGATGTTGGTACATGTTTATGTATGAGAGACGACAGAAAAGTCAATGTGCATTTTTATATTTTTCACATAATTTCAATTTAACTTATTCTAAAATACACACATTTCCAAACACACACAGGAAGAGGACACGTGCCGAACAGGGCTAATGAGGGTTGTATGTTGTGGTGGCTGGTTGGGTCGACACAGATCGAGGTGCCTTCAGCCGTTACAAATCTGTTTGGCTTTTGTCCACTACACAGCAATTAATAACACCAGGACTGGGGGCAGGAAAACAAAGGTCACCTATTCAGCCAGACCAAGACAAACACAAATTCACTCCATCACAAATTTGTGTGTGCTTCCAAAGTCTTTAAAAAAATTCGCATGTACACTAAACCACACTGGCAAATTTGTGACATATACACACAAAATATCACACACTTAAGACAGTTTTACCTACGAACTCTCAAAACAGAAACATGCACACCTAATAATACAGGTTGTGGCTCTGCGAGGCATAAATATAAAGATATACAATCATGCACCAGGCGGTTTGTGAATGAGATTCTTACAGTAAACACCAACTTTATATTTTACATTAACAGGTAATATTCCTGTTAGCTTGGTAGACAAATAGAGGCCAGCAACCTCAATATTTACACTTTTCATACAACCCCCCCACACTTTATCAAATAGCTATGCTTAATATTATAAACATACACATTCAGATTTGCTCCTTTTCTTATTACACACAAGCACACACTGAGCTCTGGATATTTCATTTATTTTGTAATTTAATCTGGTTCTCTGGAAGGAATGAGAATGCAAAGGCAATGGGACCGCATTGTAATTCCCTTTTAAATGTCAGCTGCCGCAGAATGTGTTAACCTCACATTACAGAAACACTTTGAATATCCGGATTCCGGTGTGGAGACTTGTAATTGAAAACAGAAGTTGGATAGGGCGAGAAAAAGAAGGGATCGGAAACGAAAAACAAAAGGATGCAGGATTGTTGATGAGCTCTGGCTAAACTCTTATTGGTATTACACCAGCGGAAATAGATTGGTTTTACTCTTAGCTTTGTGGGCGTCTCTTCAAATTATCATGGCGTATGTGTTTTAGTAATTGTTTCCAATTCCCCTTTTAAGTTATTACCCCTTTGTAACAATAAGGCTGCGTGATTGTGGAATGAAATAGCTGTGTATGGGGTTTTAATGCATCCCATTTAGCCAGCTTCGCTAAACAGATGTTACGGACAGACCTGTCCTGGCTACTGTGATGAAATATATCCATCATCCTCCCACTTATAGCCTCTCATGCTTTCAGTTTGCTTTTTTCTCTCCGCAGAGCCTCATTTCCTTGTTTTTCTCCCACTGCACCATTGCCTTTTCATGTCTGTCCCAGTGTGATTAGGCAGTTTTTTTATTACTCTGAAGGACACTTCAGGGAATTGTCAGGCTGTGCTTGTAATACATACTAACACCTGCACAAATGCTGTTTAATTGGGTTGACATTGTCTACAAATTGTCTAAAACTCATGATGATGTCCTAACTTGTTGTGAAAAAAGTGTTTAACACTTAGAAATTTTGATATTAATTTAGAGAATTCATTCATTTACATTAACTGTGAAGGCAGTAGTTATAATTTTGAATGGCAATACCTTTAAAATAAAATATGACTGTTGATTTATGTGGCTGTTTTGTGCTCCATGTAGGAAAGAGTTGGATGAGATTGAGAAAGCACAGACGAGAGAGAAGGAATATCTAGAGGCTACAAAAGAGCAAAAAATGAAAGCTTACCAAGCTTATCGATTGCACCACCTCATCAGCACAAAACAGGTTGGTATTTAATAAAAATAAATAAATACAACTGTTTTGCTATGATGTAATAAACTTGCATTAACCAGACCAATATTTAGTGGAAAACTAATACTGTCTTATGATTTCTTCCTATTAACATTTATTTGTCTTGACAAACATGAGAAAGTATTTACATTTTTCTATTATTACTCATATATTAGTCCCAATACATATGGATTAATAATTTAATTTTCACATTTTCTTTACTCACAAAAATTGTATAACACTTTATGTAAAATTTATTTTGTCATATCTATGCAGTTTTATAAAAAATGAAATCAGCAGTGTGTACATTACATGTGCATTAGAATTGAAAACTATATTTATGTTGCATTTAACCTCACATTACAGATTGTTGCAATCTGACATACCCGTTTTAAGTCTTTAAAAATTCCCACATTTATGCTTCAATTTGACAACAAACTTTTAACCGAGGCTGCAGCAGTAGATGAAGATACATGTCACACTGAACACATATCACCAAAGAATTTTATTTTTCTACTTAAAATAAAAGTGAATACAATGTTTCATTATGATTCTCTGAAGAAAAATCTAGGCAATAAGCATCCCTATTTACATATGCCAACACATATACCTGTACAGCTTATTGTGCTTGGACCGACAAAAACTGAGATAAGCTCTCCAGACAGGGCGGTCATCTGGAGGCAGGCCACACAGAGAATTTCTTTTTTCTTTTATTTCCTTTTTTTTCCATTTTTTCAACAGAAGAGGGCTGTGTGGAGTTAAGTTGAGTGTGCGCACATGGGTCCTCATGGCTCTTCTGATGTGCTGAGTGGAGTATTTTAGTTCTTCCCCTGATACAGGTGCATAGGAGTGTGTGTGTGTGTGTGTGGCATCCACAAATCTCTGTGACTCCCTACTGGGATCATAATGAAGACAAAGCACACTGGTCACTGTTGATTCAGCACCACTCCTCTCAATTTTTCTGTCTTCTTTTACCTTTTCATCTCATACTGTCATCTTCTGATTGGTTTCAAAAGCCTTCTTATCAAAGACATGACTTTTGTACATTGCTAGCTGGAATAATTTCAATTTGATTAGTCAGAGATGTTTACCAATGTGTGTTTTCTTTTTCTTATCTGAATAAACTAATGATTTTTTAAAAACAAGCAATAAAGAGAGTATAGTAGAGTTTATCTTCTCTTCCTGTCCTCTGTCTTTTTAATATATATTTTTGTCTTCCTCTCTCTGCCTCTGCATATGGCAGGGGTATCTTTCCCATAGTAGTTCTGACCTTGTCAGCTGTGAATAGATGGCTCTCCACCACAGTTCATCCTTCCTCAATTCTCGGACCCAAGCCCACACACACACAATGAACCCACACTCTCATACGAATACTCAGACACGGCTTACCAAAAGGCCCTAAGTCCCTCTGACAAAGACAGAGATGCAGTGTTCCCGGGGTCAACATCATTGTTCTTCTCGTGGCTGGCTTGGTACTTTTGGGGTTTTGTGTTTGTGCTTCTGTGTGTGTGTCTATGAGAAAGAGAGTGTGTTTGAGTTACCAACAAACTCTAAAGAACATAAGTTTGTCTCTGTACTAATATATTTAGACTTTCATGAACTGGCATCATGTTGCTGTCCTATTGAGTGTGTGAGCATAGAAACAGTCCTTTGGATTAAAATTCCTGCCTTGCTGCTGATGACCCAGGCTGGAAACATTTCTGATGAGTGCCAATTACCACCTCATGTAATCTTTACTACACTGTACTAAACTCTCAAATTAGCCGAAAAGATTATTTGTATTAATAGTTTAGCAAAGTATTGTGTGCAACAGTGAACTCTTCTTTGTGTACAAAATTACAGAAAATTTGTTATATTATTTGGATTTTACAGACTGATAAATCTTCTAATTTAAAATAAAACACTCCTGTGGGAGATGCAACATATGTGTAGCAACTAAGAGGTAGTGGATCAAAAGTAGCATTAGAATTACATTTCAGTGAGTTGAGCTAATGTAACGTGTAATTTATTTCTTGTTTTTGCATTTACTGTTGTAAATATATATTTATTGGAGCCTAGATCTGTCTAGTAGGTATGAATTACGACTAGATTCAGTCAGATAATTTGTCTTTTTTTCCTTATTAATTTAGTTGTGTGTTACACCAAAGTGTGGACTCATATGAACTGTATGGTGGAGAAATGGGTTGCTGCTTTGCCACAAGACAGTCCTGAGTTTGAATCTTGACAAGGTCTTTCTGCCTGGAGTTGGCATGTTTTCTTTTGTCCTCAGGTCTAGGTGTGTGTGTGCGTGTGCGTGTGTGTGTGTGTGTGGGTTGCGGGCTGTCCAGTGTGTGTCAGCCTGTAATAGACTAGCGTCCAGAGATAGGGACCAGCTCCCAGCAGGTATAAACAGTAGACAGAACCATAAATGAAACAAATATCTCTTTATCCCAAGATGGAGAACGTGGAATTCTCCTTCTATTACTGACTTCTACATATCTAAGGAGTATTATTATGGAGTGCCCCATCAAATTAACCTATTAAAAATAAAGCATTAGTTTCAATTTGGTGGCATTTTAAAGATAAGAACAGACTTGTTTTAAATTCACCAATTTCCTGTTACAGCTCATTGAATAGCTAGTTAAATCAAAAATTGTATTAGCAGTGAAATATTATAGAATTAACTAGTTGGTCAATGTTAAAAAAAGAGCGAGGTTTTACTTGATGTAACAATTTCCCACTTCTGACTTATTCCCTTCTGTCTCTGTTGTCTCAGTCTTAAAGTAGCTTAAATAGCAAAGAGTGTTATTAGCATATAGAGTAGATACAGAGTCGTCCGACTTGAAGCTTTGGTCTCTTAATTAACAGACAGGCAAAAGGACCACTGTGATTTGAATAATTATTACTGAGACTGTCGGTGCCTTATCTCTTCCAATTTTAGAAGCAATAAGACAAAGTTTTGTTTGTGTTTAAATACTTTTGCTGCACAGCTACAAAGATTTCAGTGTTTGTTTGACAGTTTGTGTAAATTTTCTTTCTGTTCTTCCATGCATTGTTGCTCTTGTTCAATGAAGAAATGATGGGTGGAAGGATAGAGAAATGTTTTCCTAATGGAGCTGAGACTGAAATTGTAGCTGTTTATTTCACAATTACTGGACTTTGTTGGCACAGTCCAGACAAAGAATATGTCTCAAAAAAATTTCAAGGAAATTCAGAGGAAACATGTAGTGACCAGCAGGAAAAAAATATATATGTCATTCGGTGTTACTGTTGAAAACTAGAACTGTGGCATGGTTAAGAGACCATATGCCAACTCAAGTCCAACAAGTCCAACCCTGATATTGTCACATACAAAAGAAACTTTATAATGACATCATTTTCCAATGTCTAAAAACCATAAAAGCACCATCAATAAGGACCCTGGCTAAATTTAATTTAAGTTATTCAAAATATTTCTTTGGTATTTATAAAAATTATTGCTGTTATTTTAACATAACACATCTTTATTGTTTTGTGGCAATACCTTAAGATGTTAAATCATGTGACTTGCTGAGCAGTAAAAACATTGTCAAAAGTAAGACTTACTTAAAATTCCCACATTAAAATAGTTAAATCTTAACATGTACAACTGTTACCACTGCAAAATAATTATTCCTGTAGCCTCCATCGCTGGTTTTCTCTCTACTTCTCTTAAGTCGTGGGCTAAAATTTCTTTTTGTTTCTCTTCTTTTAGGTCCCTGGGGTATTTAACTCTCCTTACAGGCAGGACCCTGAGGAGATGGAGCTGCTGCTGAGGCAGGTCAGGTATCAGGTCCCTACCAGCAGGGTCCGCCGAGATTCAGGTTGTCTCAGGGGCCGTTGTGACTCAATGGGACTTAGTTTCTCTGGGCCTCCTGAATCCCAAAGTATTTCCACCAAAACCCGGGAGTTGAGGACCAGACTACCTCCTATTGGCAGCAAGAAGGGAAAGGCAAAAATAACCCAAACTGTCCATAACAGATGAGGCAGATAATGGATTAAAGCAATATGACTGAGGTGAAAAAAAAAAAAAAACTGAAAAAAAGTGCAATAGTAAAATTCTTGTGTTCGAGTGATGACAAAATAAAAGACAATGTGACAGCAGCTTTAAAGCCCAGCTGGATCAGAGGCTCCTGGAAGAACACCTTTGCCTCAATAAAGGGATCACAGGGAGAAGAATCAGCAATATCTGTTCTCCATGCGACTTATGCAAAAATCTTAAAATTACAATATTACACCTCAGACAGGTGAGACTTCCATGACTCACACTTTTTGTGATTTATAATGAATCATCTGATCTTTCATTTTATTTTTATGTGTACTAGTTCACTTTTAATCTGAGTAAACACATATTTAAACCATACCTTTTTAGTGTTTCTATGACATCAAGTAGGACTTTTGAAATAAACTGGAAGCTAGTGGAGGTAATCTCTTCAGTCACTGAAAGAGTTTGCAAAATATACAGCTATTAGGTCTTGAGCAATTATTCATATCCACCCCTCTTCATACCCCCTCTCTTTCAGGTAAATCGGGAAGCTTTCCAACACAAAAACGGACTTGCTTGTGAAAATTTTACTTTTGGTAAACATAAAGTTCTCATGTAATTTACTTAAGCTGAAACATACAAATCAGAAGATAAGGCTAATACTGAATAGAACACAAATTCTTTAAACTATGACAAACAAATGGTAAAGTTATTTACGACAGCTGCGTTCAGACTCAGCATATACTCTCCAGAATGGTACTTGAGGGTAAATAATTTATTTTCTTATGTTTATTGTTTCATAGTTTTGAGAACTACTACATAACCAGTACTAATAAACTGCAAAGTACTTATTAAGCCATTCAGACGAAATTCAACATAAAAATATTTTAGACAAATCTTGAGTTCATCTTGACTTGCGTATTCCCAGTATATTGGAATAATATGTCACATACAAGCTAGTACTTAATATAACAACAGTAGTACAAGTGTAACAAAATGAGTTAAAGTTTTTTTTGGATCAAACTACTTCATGTATTATAAGGTGAAACAATATGCAATAAACGAGGTAAAGTCAGATTTACTAGCTTATTAGTTGCGCCATTAAAAGATCATGACACCAAGATACATTGTGTGTACATAATCATAGGTGTTTGTCTTCTATTCCCTATGTGTGCTTTGTTTGTTTGCATTAGAGTTTGTTCTCAGGGCAGGAAGTCCCTCTTTTCTTTCATTTGCACTTTCCCCTTTACCTCACACCCCCTCTATCCGTGGTGTGATAACTATCTAGTGGTGATGGATAAGGTTGAGGTGCTGGCTGTGGAAGTGGTCAGGCCAGGCCACTGATCCCATAGCGATAAGAGCAAGGACAGGTTCCCTGTCCCTTCCTCTATGTCCCCCCCTCATGTTCCCCCTTTCTTTTTTGTAAAAAACAAACGACTGAAGGTCATCTTTTAAAAAGCAAAAACTACTTAAGTTAGCCTTTTTTGCAAAAGGTTTATCCATCACCATCAGAAAACTCCTAAACAGTCAATTAATGGGTCTTACTGTTAAGTACATGGTCACTGCTGGTAACCGAAACAAATGAAAAAGTATGTTTTGTCATCAGCACATTATAAAAATCACCACACGTTAAAAAACAATGTTTGACATGAAAATGATCCATCCTTTTTCTATGCATTCAAGTTTGTTTTTTTTAAACCTAGGCACAATATATCTGCTCTTAAACAAATATACCCATGAAATGTAATCATAATTGTTCCCCAATGACAAAATGAGGTAATATACAAACCCCTTTCATAGGTACAAAACTGGTACCTACAAATTTGTGTTTTAAAAAAACGGCTTCAGGCTGGGTTCATAGTGAGTCATATTCCATTCTCTCAGCTCTTAAGTTCAAACTCTTGAGTTTTAATTAGTAATTGTGAGTGTGAGTGTCTTCGCTGAAACACTTGACTATAAAGTCATTACCACTCACAAGCTAATCTACTGAGCTGTCTGTGTGTAAGTGTGAAGTGCTGTTATTAACCCTCTGTTTGATCTGTCTCACACAATAATTTCCATAACCACACAATTAAAGACCACACATTTTGTCCCACTCCAAGCCCTTACAGTCTTTTTTTCCTACAATTAAATAACAAAGAACAACTATCATCTTTTATTGTTACTAATTTTTCCTTGATTTATTTTAATATCCATAATGTAAAGACAAATTGCAAGGCCTATCTCGTCACTTGTTTTCCAAATAAGCAAGAAATATTTTTAATCAGAAGGACTCAGTCTTCAGTTCTTAAACTATACATTTGGTTATACTAAATCCAGATGTAAAGCCGACTCATAAAGTGTCCACAGATACAGCTTTTAACCCAAAGAGTGATACCAGACAGGTTTATAAAGTTACCTGGATTCTGTCATAAAGACACAATCTCCCCCGCCCCAAAGAAAAGATAAAAAACACAGAAGCAGTAGAGCTGAAACCTTCAACTTGTGTTGTACAAATTTGTCAAAAGTGACAGCAATTTAATAAATCATCGCTCTCCATCACACGCATATGCACACCCACCCACACAAGAGCACACGATTCACAGCTTGCCCTCTACTGCCCGATCTACATGTATACGTAAATGAGGTGTAAGCATGGAGGGGTGTGTATGTATGTGTGTGTGTGTGTGTGTGTACGCAATTGTTAGAAAGAGAATGTGTGAGCATGGGCCCTGCAGTCAGGTCCAGGCATTAGGTAATTGACTGTGTCTTTGCTCAAGGCCTTTCATGGATCACCATCCTTTATTAGCTCACTTCCCAGCACTCACACACACACGTCCAAAGTTCCCAGCAGCTCCACCCCAGCCCCTTACTCCCCACCATCAGCACCCAGACCCAATTGCCCGGAAACGAGTAGTGAAACAAGAGAGAGCAAGAGGAGCATGGGAAGAAGAAGAGAGCAGCGACAGGGGAATGAACTAACACGGCCCCAGGAAGTGGCAATAAATAAGCATGAGGGCTGAGTTGGAGGGTGGATGGGGTCTCCTTCAGCTGACAAGAGAGATTGGGGGAAAGCTCAATGCATTTTATAAACTCTGCAATATGCAGTGTTTGTTAAAAATTATTGGCAAGGTTGTGTATTTATTGGGAAGGTTGTAGATCTGAAGATATAGCATAGAAAATAAATCTCATATACATTTTCTAAATAATGGATATTTTAGACAAGTGTAGCGTGATTCTGTCTGATTGCAATAAAAGAATAGCAAAAAAAAAGCAGAGGATTTTGTTTTTAAAAGTTTAATTGGCTCTAGTGGCTTTTACTTGAGAGTAGCCAGACAGGAAGGTGGGTAATGGGAGAGGAAGACATGTGGCAAAGGTCATCGGTCCGGGACTCGAACCTGTGATAGCTGCGTCGAGAGCTAAGTCCTCCATTCGTGGGTTATGCCCCAGATGTATATATATTTGTGGATTATATAATTAAGTACACCATAGTATCTGGATCTTCCACCAACATATGCGTGCACCAAACTGCAGCTGCTTAGTGGAAAAGATTAGTAGTTACAGTTAGAAGTAGGATGTTTTTGCGGCTGCTGTCAGGCTTCATTGACACCATCTGCATTTATGACTACAACGTTTTTCCTAAGCTCACATGCATATCTTTTTAATTGCAACTGTAGCATTTTATTTCTAAGGATTACACCTCTGACAGACTGCTGTTTGTATGTAATAAACCACATAGAGTGGCTGCATGAGTAGTGTGACAAGATTGTAACTTTAAAGCATTGTATTGAAACTGCTGTACTTGTGAACTGATTTTATGCACTCACTCCACACAGATCATATAAAATCTGCCATTTGTCATCCCTCGTCAACAACAAAGTGTCATGTTGCAACCACAGATATTTCATTTTCTTGTGAAGGAAAAAATTATGCATGGTTTTGCCTGAAATCTTCCTCAAGGTTCCTCAAGCTTGAGTTTAGTTAGCAGCCTCTAACAGGTCTTCTTCATGGACCTGTATTCCAGACAACTCAGAATGGCTGATTAAAAATAACCCCAGTGCATTATACTGTGGTATGTGAAACTTTCAGTCTCAAATATTGTTTCATAACCAAGTTTGCTTTAACTTTATACAGAATTTTATTCCTGATCTGTCTGCTGTGTTCCTTGGTATTATGATACCATTTTTTTTCCACTAATGCCATCTAACAAACCTCTGAAACCTTCAAGGAATGGGTGCCTTTATACTGAGAATACATTTAGTACCATCTCACAAAACTCAGCAGACCTCATATTTTACCACTTTCAGTCAGCTCTGTGAAGCTTCATCTTTCTGCTTCTCACCCCCTCTGTTTACTCTCTCTCTTCTCTCACTCTGTGGTAATTAGTGCGTTAGACCTATCATTGGCATCACCGCCAGCTACAACAGCAGCCAGCACAGCTTCTTGTCACAGCTCACAGGGCCAGTAGAGTGGACAGCTCAACCCTGGTACTCATCATCTTCATACTGCGCCTCACCCAACTCCCCCCAGCCACATAATCTAGCAATGCTATTCAGCCGTGCTTCTAATTATTTTTTCAACCCTGACCATAGCCCTCTCACCCAGCCTCTGCCACCATATCCAGCAATGCTTGTAATCATCACCCTAACCCTTGCTTCAGCCTCTCTGCAAGGCCTGAAGCTTCATCATTAACATAGTTCAGTTTTGTTCCCTTTTCCCAGACTATGACTCTTTGGTTTGACCATCACAACTCTTGGCAGGATACACACAGCACCCCCAGTCCAATCCAAGCACTAGAAAAAAAACTGTGACTCCTGGATTATTGTTTGTGGGTCACAGAAAGGCAGTCTTTCTTTCCTTACACAATCCCAATTCTAACTTGGCCAGGATACAAGTGCTTTGTCTTAGTGAAAGGAAGAATTTTCAAAGATTGCCTTTTTTTGGCTCAGATGTTCCTCTAACTCTACTGCATCCATTTCACCTATGTCACCATAACTAAAAGAAAAGCAACCTCAGATTTTTTTAAATGATGAATGAGTTCTAATAGCTCTCAATTATTATTTTTTATTTATTTTGTCTTTTTTTTCTTTATGGAAATACTTTCATCACAATTCCTAGTTTCTCATCTTCACAGCTTTATTTTTAATATTGTTTGGTAGATCTGTAACTACTGTGCTATCTGCGTACAATTAAACATAGCCTTCATATAATGTTAAATGTTCAAAATTCATTGAAAGGATTAAAAAAAGCCTAAAACGTTTTATGTTTTTTGACAAAACACTGCCCAACCACAACTGAAGCTAGAAAATACTTACATTGTGATGTTCACTGTAAGATAAAACTCTGTAGAATATTTCCATTGTCTGACTAATTTAAAATGCAAATAAGGGAAAGCCCCATCTTTTTATGCAAATTTTGTGGTTGTTATTAGCCATGTCACCAGCGGATCTGCCTGTAACCACAAAAGATAGCTAATTAGGAGACTTCGTGCTAATCAAGTACGCTGCAGTGAGTGGTCACGTCTGTGGCTGCATGCGCTTCGAGCCTTTCTTTCCCCTCACATTAGACTGACATGCATCACAACTTTGAAAAGTCTGATCACAACCAACCTTAAGTTACATGTATGTCACATTTTCATAAAAAGCTAATCTTTCTTGTACACAAGCACTAAAACAGATACATTTGTTGATATACAAAACACACTAGTTACTCTTGAGCTTTAATGCTGACCTTCTAGATTCCCCTGTGGTACAACTGACTCTAAGCACTCACTACTTTTCCCTCACAGAGGTGATGTTAAAGCCTCTTTGCATGTACTCTGCTATGGGCTAATTGTAGTTTTTGCACACTAGTAAAGCTACAGGCTAAAGGTAAAAAGCATCCCCACCCAAATACACACAGTCACTATAAATGGCCTTATTTGTGGTGTCAGAAGATAATGCATGACTAATCATGGAGGAATATTTGTATTGAGAATAGTATACATCATCTGTTAATTCCACAACTCAAATAGACAGGAACCTGAGCTCATCTGCTCAGGTTAGACTGAAAATCAACAAAATCGCTTTCTTAGATGTGGAGATAATTCTTATGCATTCAGTGGTGTATTCAGTACCCCCATCTCTTTCTGCAGTTGGAAAATGGGAATCCTAACTTCAACCGTTTTACAGCATCTGTAAAACTCTGCTTCCCCTTCATTTGCACTGCCATAAAACACCCCTCCCATCACCACCACACTTCTTCTCACTTAGGACCTCCGATCTATCAATTAACCCAACACTGAGCTTCCATTACTGAGGCATTTATATTGACAGTGGAACAGTAAGGGCCAACTGCTCAATTAATATAATGATATTAATTGAACAGTCTCAATGAAATAAGTCTGAATCAAGTTTCTTTGAAAAAAGTTGACACCATTTAACATAATAGGTGTGCATATTTTGTTTCATGGCTTTTATTTAAGGTGAAGTTCTGCATTGGTGAAGTGGAAAGTAATTATTTTTTAACTTGGCTTAAAATTTTTAAATAATCAGATAACTTATCTTGAGATTTAAAAAAAACTGAGTTAAATTGTCCCTGGACTCAGACATTGTGTTGTGCAATAATCATGTGATGTGGCCATGAGTTTTATGTGGCTCCTCCCACTTGTAATCATTTCTTTCACCATAGTGATCTGCCTGTCACATGATACCGTGATGTGGCCTTGTGTACATATCACTTGACAAGTAGCAAATCTCTGTTTTGGCTATAATGGTGTTTGTAGTGAAAACCCAATAATGTACAACTTATTGAAAAGTCAGTAAAACCTTATTGCACAAGTGTAGCTTTACTTTTCCTTACTAAAACAGTTCCTGGACCTATCCTAGGGTTGCTTAGGAGATGAAAGATCATATAGAGAGTGGGTATAAGTCTCTTTGACTTGCTTTTGCACAGCAGCAGCTGATTTGGAGCTGAGTAACACCTAGTTGAAGGTTGATGCTGTTTTACATTATACAGGAAATCAAGCCTGATCTTACAATCCAAAAAACATCCATGTTAATTTATTGAAGTAAACTGCATGTCCTCCCTATTTCTCTCTGACTTTCTTCATGTTGAGCTACCAATAAATAAAGACCACTAAAAATTAAACACTTTTCCTCATTGGAGGCTTAAAGCCAGTTTTGGAATGAAGTTAAAAACAAATGTGTGGTGTTGTTATTACAAAGGATGCTGTCTCAGAGCCAAAATTGGCACCTACATTTAAAGTGAAATTATAGTTTGTGGCAACTTGAAAACATGACATTCTGTCCTTGTGAAAAATTCTGTGTTCACTATTCAGTTTGGGTCAATGTAAAATAACATTCTGGTAAAAAGATTATTATGGACTTATTCAAAATTAAAATTTACAGCTGGGATTGAATCAGAATGAAAGTTACCCTTTTTGTCAGGTAATGACATTAGTTCAACTGACTGGTTGTACTTCAGCAAGAAAGTAGGCCTGATACACAACTGATTGAGATTCATGTTTTCAACAAATTGCCTTAGTTGCATTAATGCGCTCAAGAACTCATTCCCTGTCAGGACTGCATACAGTATCATGAAACAGTCATAACAATAAAAGTCTTTGGTTTTATAGTTAGTTTGAAGTGGAATCAAAGTGGGCGGCTGTTTTTGGTCTATGCAGATGGTTTCTACTTCACGTGTGGATGGATGAAAGAAAAAGCAGGCCGACAAGCTGAATAGGGATGCCTGTTCTTTAATGGACAGTCTGTCCCTGTGCAGATATGCTCCAGTGAAGCATACTGCATGTAGTGTGGTATAATCACTTTCTATCTTTTTTTTCCTGTCATCACTCTTTCTTTGCTTTGCTGCCTTGTTTGTGTGCACACTAGTTCTCTGTTTTCTTTATGTGCAGTACCTAGTTTCAACTCCCCCCAACCCCTCCTCGCACAATACATGCACACGCACTCATACTTGAGGAACATGACAGGCCTCTCATACAGCAGTGTGTTTGGTGATAGAAGTCAAACCGGGCTGTGAAATGCAAATAGATTGCGTTAAAGCTATGGTGTAGACGGACACCAAGGATACAGCAGACAGTATACATTTTCTGGACTTCCATGAGTTTTTTTTATTTTTTTTTTTCATTCAAAAACTTGCCAGAAAGTATCTTTTAAATGCAAATATAAGATGTATTTTTAATCTGTGTTTCTCTAACTATTACCAGCTGTGTGTATGCAACAGAATGTCTCACTGTGTGTGAGTCTTGTTTATCCAGTATGTGTTTGTGTTTGTTATCCTTGGTTTTGCACTTGATAAGCCGCTTGATATGTATGTGAAAGTCACACTTTTATCTCGGACGGGCTGCGCTGCTTTTATCTCTGCAATGTCTCATACGCGCTTCCTGGATATGTCTTATTACAGGTTCATATGTCCAGGGGCCAGTCTGTGACTGTGTGAGAGAGGCTGGTGTGGTGTGGCATGTGGTGGGACCTGGAAAAGGAAGCAATCACAAGCCCTTATAACTGCAAATGGCTCTGATGTCCTGTGCAAAGCAGCTTGTGTTGACTGATGAGCCTGTTAACCCTGGCTGAAACAACTCCAGCACAGGGGATTAGACAGCACTGCAGGTCTGTCTGCTCGCAGCCCGTTTTGCATGGGAATTGTGCATATTTAATCTAAGGTGTGTCGAGGTGGAAGGCGAGCCTCCCTCTCCTCCCTTTCTCATTATAAATGTGTAATAGCACCCCGAGGCTCCGGGCCTTAATTCACCAGCCCCAGTCTTAATCTTGGACTCAGTCTCAGCCCCCTCCTTCCTAAACTGTGTCTACTTTTAGCCCAAATCTAAGCCCTGTTGGATCGCTTTACACAACCCATCTTTGTCTTTTGTGCCATACTTGGTGCTGGATGGATCAAACAGTATCTGTATTCTGATCACCTTTTTCATAGTGGAACAAAAATCAACAAGGGAGCAAGTCTGTTTCCTTTGCACCATATGTTGCAGTATAAAAGCAAAGTCAACACATTTACATGTGTTTGACAACATTTTTATTTTAGAAACAAACTAGTGCAAAGAATCAGTTGAAATTTCTACAGTGGTGTGGGCTTTTGTTTTTTTTTTTTAAATCAGAGGAAATACCAGACTGTTATAAGTGGTAATCTAGATTCGCACTAAAACATGCCTGTTGTCATCCAAAAGACAGCAACATATGTCACAGGGGGAAAAAACCCCACAACATTCAGATGGTTTCTGTTTTAGCCATGGAGTTCTAATAATTCCAACTAATATTGAGGTTAGTTTTTTTTCCCTTGATGGTTGTTCTGGAGACCTTTTCTAATTAATTACATCTTTGGCACCTTGGTCAGACACTTCCTGTTTGTGAGTGAGAAGTTGCTGCCTATTTTTTTTTATATATTTTTGCTTCAATTGCAGTTGTAAATTTAGCATTTGTTCTCTGATTAATTCAACAGAGTGTCAGGCAGGGAAGCTCTAGAGTCTATCTAACTCCATCTATCACATCTCTTCTCATCACACTCTAATCCAGCAAATGCTTCTCTCTGCAGGACAGAACAATTAATACATCTTCAAGGTCTCTCATCTTTGTCTTTTTTCCCCCTTTTCCCTCATAATTCCCTTCCAATGATATTGCTTTTCATATGCATCTGCCATGAATTATATTAATTCTTTATGAGACAAACCGAGTGAGAGTGGTTGTGTTGTGCATGTGTGTAAGAAAGACCCCATGCTGTGTGTGTAATTTCTTGTTTGTACATGGTACCAAACATCTTAGGCCACTGCAGATACAGAGAGGGGCGAAGAGGTTGAATATGACAAAAAAAAAGATTGAGAGAGAAGAAACGAGAGAGGGGAGAATTGGAAAAAGGGACGATAACAAACATGGCTCAGATTTCACAGACGCATATTTCATCAATCATGTGAATAAGTCGTGGTGATTATGCATGGTGGTGGCAGGCCGTGGGGTGTGTGGTGCAGGGGGGGTCTGATTACCATACACCATAAAGGCTGCTTTCTTATCTCACACACCCTGATTAGTTTCTGTCTTCAGATAGCCTCTCACTCTTCACTCTCTCTTGCTCACATGCATGCACACACAAACACATCGGTGGTGTCTCTTTCTATCACACGCATGCATGAATACATGAATTTACCTGCAAGCACAAGCTTAGATACAGACATAAGTGTAAGTAGAAATGCACATGAATGGAATTTACCAGATAGCACTACGAAGACCCACTAGAACCACCGTCTGTGAAAAGTGTGCTAAGACGCTATTTATTTATTTAAGTTATTCACTTATTGTTGTTAAAAACCTGAATAATTTCCTTGACAAAAGATTGCCATGCCAATGGAGTGTGAGTACAAGAAACAAATTCTTGACAATATATTGATATGCATAATATTTTGGTAGGTAGAACATATTTTTAATATTTAAATGCATAAATCATTTTATCTGTTGTTCCTTAAAATTTACCAGTTTGATAAATAATAGATAAAGTTTAAAATCAGGCAAATATTTTCTTATTAATAAGTTTTTTATACTGGTCTGATGTGATATTCTAATCTTAAATGTCCTATTTTTGTTAGCTGTAAGCAGAAAATCATAATTCATAGAACTAAAGGCTTCAATTTTTGTTAAAAGAAATTAATAGAAATTAATCTCTATAAATTTCTTTTAATAGAAATAAGATTTTTTTCATCCCCAAATATGTGTATGAAAGTACAAATATTTTCATACATGTGTATTTTCATGATACGTGAATGGGAATATGTGTCATTTAGTGATGGAGTGACTGAAATAAATCCACTTTTTTATAATATTCTAATTTATAGATCTGTATAAGCTATTTCATTTTGATTGTTTTGACTATCTTTGAACAACTTACTTGAGCTGGAGAGCATGAATTAAATTAAATTGTATATGTAGCCAGTTTGAGAGGTTTTTCTTTAACATAGGCCTTCACCCCCTGCTTTCCAATGACACAGAAGAGGGATGAACATGGTAAGATAGGCCATAATTAGCTACATTTGAAAGGCCTCACTTTTTGTCTCAATAAGTGAATTAGAAATTACTCTATTCTCCTCCACTTCTCTCTCTCTCTCTCTCTCTCTGTCACTCTGATATAAAATATAAACTCATTTGGTAACTAGGCAGGAGCTGTGTTGCGCTGTCTGAGTGCCTGCATGTGAGAAGTGTGCCTGGGATGCATTAGGGCCTTCTGACAGGGGCCTGGGTGAAATAAGTGAAATTAATGGAGCTCCTTTCATGTCGGACAAGGCCGCGGCACCCCTTTCACGCCGCATACAGTCACAGAAAAGTCAATACTTTTTTATTACTCCACGCTTGCCCTACATTCCCCACTACAAGTGCTCTACCCGCTAATTGGTTTCAATTTGCAGAGAAAGAGAGAGAGAAAACAGAAGAAAGAGTGGGAGAGGACTACATCGCAAAGAACACCGAACCAAATAAATCAATCTCATATTTTTCTCCCTGCTGTCTTTTTTCATAGAGTAACATCAAGGCTGAGAGAGGCAGACACAAGAGAGAGAAATAGAAAAGAGAGGGAGAGGGTAAATGGTTGGTTAGATCATGCATGGTCCCAAGGGAGCATAATAATATCTGGGAGCCTGTTAATGGAGACAAGTGCTTAAAGTGGTCTGGGCTCAGGCCAGGTCACCCCTGGGGGTGTCTAACCAGCAACTCCACCTCAGCTAACTGCTCAGAGCTCAGGGATATATGGAGGCATTGTTTAATATTTTTTAGGCAAGTGGTTTGATACTTTTCAAAATGAGATTTCAGCTCAACCATTACTTGAGCATCTGAGTCAAGACATTTTACTGTATAAGTTGCACAGATCCTGGCCTCCTTACAGGCATTTCTATATACCAATTATGGTGGTGTACTACTATCACCCCCTATAGGTGAGGTGGATAACAATACAGTAACAGAAGCCCTGTTACTGTATGGAATGTGCTTGGCAGCAAATTAACCTATTATCATCAAATAATGAAGTATACAGATTTGAACAAGAAACTAGATTCAGATTCAGAGCATCTTCAAATTTTGAGATTTTGTGACTGTTACCAGTCTGCAGTGGTTGGTACCTATCAGCAGTGTCCCTGTGCTTATTGGACTGCCAAGTCTCAACAGCCTTTTCCACAAAACATTTATGTCACAAACTGGCACAGCTGAACTTCTTGGGATCCGTTGTTCATAAATCTTGCAGTTACATTCCAGTAATATTCTCAAAAATAAAGCCAGAACTGCGGATCAACAAGAGCAATGTAAAGAAAATCTCCACACAATATTTTTTTCAAAACTATAAATGCAGATAAAATCAGTGCAATTCTTCATATTAAACATATATACCACATCTTCTTGCATCTCTCATCAGAAATGATTTCAGAGTCTCATTTATGCTTTTACATTATTACCTCAAATTACTACCTTGATGCCACCTTGAACGTTTTTGTGGAAGGAGCTGTTGGTGCAAAGGGGAGCAAAGGCAGGCTCACGTCATCTGAACCATAAAATTAATAAATCAGACTGCTAAAAAAAGGTTGTGCTAAATTATTTAAATCTTTAGGCGCCGTCTTCTTTAATGGTAAATGTCTTAAAGTCACTTCAAAAAGGAGTTTCACTGACAAAACCTGAAGTTTTCTGAACAGCCAAATTAAACACAGATTTAAGAATGAGTCTTGAATAAATCCATATTTGATCTAATCCCAAATCATATGTTTGCTCCTTATCAGACTTAAACTGCAAAAAACTAATATTTTACATGATCTCCAAAATTAGCAAACTAATTACTCATCTAAATAATTCATTTACATGTTTGCAGCTAGAGATGGCCTGCGTGTGTTTGCGCAGGCCATCTCCTGTATGCGTCCTGTCTGTCAGTATGCTGTTCACTGTTGGGCTAAGCTTAAGTGGCAGTGGGGTTAGCCTCTTGCAGAAACAACACAGCCACAAATTGATGTGACACTTTGAACCCCACTCCACCACAATCCCACACAAACACTCACACACGGACCAGTCAGCCTCTGGTTAAAGAAGGTTCCACCAGTCTCGTTTTCTCTCTGCGTCCCAGCTTTCACAGCTCAAGAGTGCAAGCCAGGGCAGGTTTAGGGGGCCAATAGCATGTGTGCATAAATGTGTGTATGTACATGAGTGAGCTGTCACACAAGGCTGGCATCACCATCCAGTTTGCCATGTCTTCCCTGGTTTGACAAGTCCCTTCTCTGTTCCCTTTGGCCAACACAAATCCACACATCCCCCCTGCCACACACACACTGTCTCTCTATCACTTGTCCATCATACATGTATCGCATGTGAATATGTATTATTGGATTGTGCAGACTACGTACATTGACGTTTGCGCACACACATATGTGTAGACAGTCACATGATGCATATTGTACAATGAATATGTTTGACAATGCATGCACCATGCTCTAAAAACAGTGACAGTAGCATATCACATCACATTATTGTTACTGATAAACAGTTTTCATTTTCAATCTAAACTGGAACATCCTTTGATTTTCCTGTGCCACAGTTTTTATTTGTGACTTCAATGAATTACAGTCAACTGTGTGTCTGTGTGTGAATCTGTGTGTGTCAGACTTTCTCAGGAGTTGTTGTCGTCAGATCGAGGAAGGGTTTTGTTTGTTACAAGGACAGGCTTGTCCCCACCTCCAGGCGTCGGCATTATGATGATTGTCATGGCGATGGAGTGTGAGTGACAGGCGGGATCACATGCAGTAGCCGCGGAGCAGGAAGCCCGAACCGCCCCAATCCCTGACATTAGTTTGTCCTTCATCAAAACTTTATACTCGTTTATAACTACTCACTCCCTTGGTTGGAATTCCTTTGTTCTTCATATTTTATGCCCATCGGTTTTTTGTCACAGATATATTTTTAATCCTTTTATTTCAATTTCAAAATCTTGTTTTTTTTTCTCATTTACATTTTAGGTTAAGGTCACTTCCATCTGCATTTTCTTGTCTTTATCCCTATATTGGCCTCTTTCTGGCGTCTTCCAGTTCAAAAATTTATATAATCTTTCTGTTCCATTTTATTAAGAGGGTAAATTAATATACAAGTTCCATCTGTAATTGTCATAGTTGCGCAACACCTTTCTCAGTGCAATCAGGCCTGCTGTGAAGTCATGGATGCAAAAACAAGGTGTATTTGTGCCTGGGTGCATATGTTTTTAATTTACATTTCTATAACTCTGTTGTTTGTATGTTAAGATATACATATTGTTGACAGCTTACATGTGTGTGTGCATTAATGCATGTGCATTTGTGTCTTTCTGTGAGAGAACAAGAGCATTTTGTGCATCACAGCAGAAAAAGAGGTCAGGGTTTTCACAGAGGCTCGGGCATTCATCATTAGCCTGCTGCTGCTGCCGGTAATGTTGCCTGTTACAGTCATGATTAAAAGCCCCGCTTAGTTCCAGCAGCCGGTGCAGACGCACAAACTTTTACAGAAAACTCAACCCTTACCTTGTGCCACATACACTAATGTAAATGTGTGTGTGCTTTATAAGTGTGTTCGTAGAGATAGAGGGCTTCAGTCCTTAAGAGAAAAGGTTGTCCCAGTCACTCATAAGAGCAATTCATCGTTTTTCATGCATATACAGACAAAACCATACATAATTGGTAACCAATACTAGTTGATATACTAATGAAAACCAAGATACAGCTGTGACAACATTTCTTTCTTATTTGTAGTTCTATTGATGTTCACTTGATGGACTTGATGAAGTGTTGTTGCCCATACCTGTCAACTGCTAATATACAGTAGTAACTGGCTGCTACTTCACTGTTAACCCAAAGACCTTTTTATCAACAACACATTACTTTCTTAGAAAATGATTCACCACTGGACCTGGAACAGTCCAGACAGTGCCTGCTAGTTTCTTAGTTGAGGCTGAAATTTCCAATCAGACTCTTCCACAAAGTATTTGTTGTCTGCGCCACACCCGAAATCAACATCACCAATATCTTTGCTCTGCTGACTAATGAGACCAATGACCAATTAAAGACCTCCCAGGTAAATTAGTTTTCCCACAATGTCCTGTGAAGACCCAGACCTTCTCCCAAGGAGTTTGGATCTGAGAACCAACCTCTGACATCATCAACCACCACCGACAACAGGAACACTGGACACCATGTGATGGATGCTACTGGAAATATTACCACTTCAAACTCCACCAAACACAGTTAGAGAAACTGGAGAAGCTCAAAAACCACAATAATCTACTTCGTCATTGCAGAGATGATGAAAGAAGCAGCTGCATGGTGACAAGTTTATCAGGCGAAACCACCCAATTCCTGTCTGTCAAAAGACCCAAACAGCAAGGCTTTAGAAAAAAAGCATCCATCAAAGATATGATCTCCTGTCTTAGATACACAGAAAAGTATGCATCCCTCTATCACTTTCACAACCTTAAATTACTGTGTACACAGCTTTCTCTGGAACATTCTTGCAGCAACGCAGAGATGTTGTGGAAAGCAAAGGCCTCAAGGGTGCTGGTGGCCATCAGCATTGTGACTCTTAAGCTGGAGAGTTAGTCCCTGTATAATCAATAATTAACTTTTTGAATAAAAATTTTATGTTTGAAAGACAGTCTAATCTTAATGTTAAAAGTTACCTCCTTTCGCACAAATATATTTCTTGAAAATCAAATTCAGGAAATCTAAAACTTTTTCAGACTGTGTTAGCTCTTGGAGAAAATACAACTTTAATTATTTAGTTTAACTTTGAACCTTCTTTGAAAGTTCAAACTGCACATCGGAACCTTCTGTGCCCTGAAGCTAAGCTCCTTCGCTTCCTATTCTGCTCTGATGGTTAAATAAAAAGTGGCTTCAGAGTCAGTCTTTGTCACAAAATTGACAGTTTTTTTTTTCTTTTTTGATAAAAATCTAATTTAGCTTTTAGCACAAATGTTTCATGGTTCTTTTTGTCCTGTTCTGTTAACACTTGTTGCCACTTTAAAATAAATAAATAAATTGAAAACAAAAAAGTCAAACCTTTTTTCCTCTTGTTCCCTTCGCTCACTTCATGTTGCTTATATTCCCTTGGGTCTGTGCTGTAAGGCGTGGAACGGGAGCTGAGACAGAGCATTTAGTAATGGCTTCTTAATGGGCTTGTCGACAGCCACATTAGAGCACGCAGGCAGTGGGCGAGGCTGGGCAACGATATGCCAAGCCAGATGCCATACCAGCTGTGGCACTCCGCACTCTCATTCACACTTTCATTTGTAATCACATTTCTCATACGGATGGACACCATGTGTGCAAAGAGGAGGAATGTATCCCTCCAGTTGGCGTTGACTATATACATTTTTTCTCTGTATACTCAATCAGTTTTAAAATTATAAAATTCAATGGTCAAATAAGTTTTAAATAAGACTAAAATGTGTCAAAATTATTGCATAAAAACTCAAAAAAGGACACATTTGGATTTTGATATTTGCCCTAATTATTTTTCCCATAACATACGTGAGGGATAATGAATCCACTAAAAATTTATTTCATTTTAACTTGCATTAGAAAACATCTCAGACACATATACAAAATAACAAAACATAAGGCTTTGCTTTTTGCCTAATTGTGCAACTTTTTAATTTGATAAGAGTACTGAAAAGGGAAAATATATTCTCCATTCTTCTAGGCTTATTACCTCTGGATTCATTTTTAATGTGGTAGTTAGACATCAATAGAGGGGATTAAAAACAATAAATGCTGAAACTTTATGAAATGACTGACATGCATTCATATGAGAGCGTCCGTAGAAGATGCACTCAAAAATGAGGTAGAAAAGACAATATCAATAGAAAGATGAATGAATCAAGCAATGAATCTTGTACTACCTTGTAATCAATGACCCAGATGTCATTGCTAAGGTCTTGTAGGTCTCCAGTAGGGGGAGCCATGTGTCAGTGACTTTAGGTTGTGTCAAAGACCTTTATTAGTAGTGTGTGTAGTGTGCATGTGCACACATTCAGCTAAAGAGTGAATAGTCAGAATGTGGTTCTTTGTTTCCTCATCTGATCTGATCTTGTTGCTACCAAACCAAATTTTCCTGTGTCAGCGATGATAAAGTGTGATGAGGATGCAAAGAGAAAATAGTATCTCTGAACATGTGGCGATCGGTGTGTGTGTGTGTGTGTGTGTGTGTGTGTGTATTTGTATTGGCAGCTGATAGCATTTTAGGATCTGAAGCCTGTATAGAGAGTGGCGACCCTCTACAATACATCGACAGCTGCCAATTGTCACTCCTGTGACTGACAGTTTTGTATTGATGGAAGGGACCTGGTGACAGAGAGATGAAGGACAAAAACAAAAGGATACAGAGCACCAATTGTGGAGAGAAGAGGAGAAAGTTAGGAGAAACGAGGGGAAAAAAACCAGAAGAGGACAGTGAAACTGGTACACATGGAACTTTCTACAAGGTCGTGATAAGGCAAAGTGAAGGTTACCATGGTCTGAAGTTCACTTTTGGCTGTTAGCTCAAGAGTGCCTTTTAGACCTTCTATCTGAAAGTATGTTATTCTTTAATACTGTTACTGTTTTGCACCTTTGTAGTATTGTTTTCCAAAATTGTTGGCCTGAGTACTCCAGGAAATTTTGAACTTATTAGGCTGAATTTGAACCCACCAGAGTAAAGATTTTGCGATATGCAACTAACACAGCTTTCCTACGAATCCTTTCGTTTTGTACAGTAGCTTATCACAACACCTCTTTACTAATTTCCATATTCATCTTAAGACCTCATTTGGCTTTTCATCAGCTGGAAACCACCATTTGGAATTCAGCAGGCTTTGGCAGTGGGCAGTGCTTCCCTCTTGCAGACACAACTAGATAGGTGTTGGTCATAATCCTATTGTGTACCTGTGACCACTCCTTAGACTTAACATTAGCTAACTCATGCACACAGGATCACATGCATTCACATATACTCACAAAAATAGTGCTATCCTGTCAGTCACTGTAATGAAATTGACTTATTTTTATATATAAAATAGAAATCACTAACACCACCTTATGCATCTCTGGGCAGAAATAAGATCCTTGTACAAAATAAGGCACTATATAAATGATCCTTAAAACTTATAGGGTTTTTATTCTACATAGTCTACATTTTACTTCTGTTGTGTTTTACAAAAAATAGTCATAGTACCACATTGTAAGGATATTTTTCTCTGTATCCAGTTTCCATTAGCAATATTCAAAACAATGTTCTCCAGTATGTCAGCAATGGATGAAAACACATCTAAGCTGAGGTGAAAGCTTTCTGTCTGTGAATTAAAATGGACAGAGATGCTTTCAGGAGGGTAAAAGGTCGTAAAAGTTGTTCCCCTTAGGTTACATTGTTTGCACTGTCATCTGCAAAGTTTTGAAAATTTTTCATCCCCTTTCATTGCCTGTGAGGTTTCTCACTGGTTACTCCAGTTTAACCCCACAGTTCAAAAGCAAGCCAGACAATTTGGTGATTCGATGTTCATCATAGGTTTGAGTATGTTTGTATTGATATTTATAATTGGTGTCTTTGCCCGTGTTCACACCTGCCATTAATAGCCATCCTGAGAGCTGATGCTCTCCATGTTGCTGTGTTTAAATACAAGTTCCTGATAATATCAAAAAGTCTTACTGCAATTAACAAATTTATGTTTTGTTTTGAACCACTGAAAACCTCCCAAAAAGGTCAATGCCGACTCTCAACACTGGGAAGATCGGGCAAAATGTTGACTAAAAAGTGCAAGCTAGCAGTCTGGCATATTGATAATTTGGTAAAGTGTAGAGGTTTCTCCGTCTCTTGTCTCCAATTCTCTTGTCACACAGACACACAATACACAGTTGTCAGTTTTCCATCTCATACACACTCTTCTCAGTTAATCACTCACATACACCTACTCTCACTTTTGAGTATCTGGCTGTGTGACTTTTTACTGCAGGTTAACAATGAGAGGAGAGGTGTGTGACCCTGTCACAAGTGTGAGAAACTGACCCAAAGAAATGAGACAGGGGCCAAGACCCCCCAACCCTAAGGGCATTAGGCTGTGTGTAGAGAGGTGGAAAGTGTGTGTATGCATGAATGTGTGTCCATCCCCATCTTCTCATAGATGACATATGTGAGGCTATTTACATAATATTACCTTTCTACTAGATGTGGGACACACACACACACACACACTTCCATAGAATAGTTGAATGTGATGGTTCTGTCAGATGTCAGGATGCAGATGGGATGGGATACAGGGAGGTAGGTCACGTCTGTTTCCCTTCCCTCTGCTCTCCTTTTCACCCGTCCACACACAATACTTGTCTTGTGTCCCAAGGTTCCCAGTTACTGAGAGAGTTGTCAGTAGGTCTATGAGGTTCCTTAACTGTTTGACATCTGCCTGCAAACCTCTGAAATACCCATTTACACAAACACAGATATGCTACACTAACTAACTGAGGCACAATGGAGCATTTCTGCAGTACCTAACATTTGTCCATAATTCTAATAATATCTTATTTGTTCCAGCTCCACTCCCATCACCCCCACACCATCTAAAAAACACATAGGTAATAGCACAATGCATGCTATAGAGACAAGTTTTATGTTAGGCTATGTTCACACAGCGGACGAATGTAACCCAAATCTGATTTTTTTTTATTACCTACATCCAACCTTTTCGTGGAAGATTGAATGGGCCAATTCTGATCTCTTCATTTCCAAAAAAATCTGATTTGTGCCAAGTTGAAGTCAATTGTTAAAAATTCTAAACCTTTATATGTTTGTTTTGACTAAGTCAGCTGATTCATCTGCAAACATTTTTTGGACCCATTAACACAGGTAGTACAAAAAAAACCTCAGCTGAACAGGGCCAGGTTAGAAAAGAGGTGATGTTCTAACAGCCAAACTCAGTTTTACAGAAAGCATACTGGCTTGTAAAAAAGAGAACAAGGAGGGCCCATAGTCATTGGCTTTTGTTTACAGTTTACACATCAGCATATGAATGTGTGCATGAATGGGTGAATGACTGAATGTGAGTCTAAAGAACTAAGGAGTCCTCTGGACTTGATAAAACAAGTTTTTTTTTACCATTAATACCTGCTGTATGAACGTAGCCTTAGTCTGTTTGGTTTGTTGTTTTCTCCGTTCTCTATTCTGATGGAAAGTCAAGTCTACATTTGTTCCACTTTATGCAAGATAATAAAGCTGTCATTCACAGACAACTTTACTAGATCGGCACCGGAGCTCAGGGTCACAAACTCACACACACAACTACCTAAGTGCACAATGCTCCAAGAAATCCCCATGGACCCTGTTAAGCATATGTCAAATATAACCATGCAAAGAAAGTGAGATTGCATGACATCTGTACAGCTGCTTGAGTGGCAGATACAAAGCTCCTCGTAACACACATACATGGGTGTGTATGCACACCCACCTCATATCTTTAACATGCAAAGAGACAGACAGCCCTGATAGCAAATAAAATGAAATCAACCTTGAATGGTAAAATCCTCTGTGAATACTTGTCTCCTCTTTACAAGTCAATTTCATATCCTGTAGCGCAAGACAAACCTAAAGAGATTTGGGAATGGTGGAGAACTAGACAGAAGATAGGGTGTGTGTGTGTGCGTGTGTGTGTGTGTGTTAGGGTGGGCTGGAGAGGGGGGTAAAGAAAGGTTACTGAAAGAAAATGAAGGAACTGAGTTATCGTGATAGACAAAGAGGAAGAGGGGCACCTCAATGATGCCTGGGACAGTAGGTTAGCAAAACTGTGTCAGAAATTCATATACTTACTATAGATTATAGTAAGTGTAGAAAATTTTATAACTTTTAATACTAATGACAGCTGCATGGGTTAAAACATTTTTAAATGATGATACATGATTTTAATGTCTGACTTTATAGCAACTATACACCTGTACAGATTGAATCTGTAAAAAATATCAGAAAATACGACTGGCCTTCAACAGGTCCCAAAATGATTAATATCTTTCCAAACCCAAATATCCACCCACTGCAGATTTATATTTGTATTTGCTAAACAAGGATAATGCTCCAATGGAAAAGTTTACGAATATGAAATACGTTGTAAAATCACAAACAGCCCCTTTCTTCTCGTTCTCCTCATCAAAAGCCAGGGTTGATAATATCTGTCTTGCCAACAAACTCCAAGCTGTGGATCAGCGCTGCTCCTCCAGAGTTCGCATGGTTCTCTGATTATTGCTCTCATTTTCTGTCAGTTTGGGTGAACAGATTGATGTGGTATGTTTGCAGATGTAGGACTAAGCAGAGATCCATGACTTCTTCAACACTCTGGATATTATTTAACAATTTAATCCTACTTTAAATTTCCCCATTACTCACACGCTGACCTGTCTTGGATTGTTTCTGTTTGTATTGTTGAATATGCACTGCTTAGTTTATTTTAGCTTTTCTTTACATTTTTGTTTTTCCTTAATTAATGTTTATATTCTCCTCAGCTCATGATCATAACTCTCCTTCCCTCAGGCTGCCTGACTGGTTTCCCCTCACAGTTGCATCATGTTCCCAATAAACCATGTCTTTTGTCAATAATCAATCTCCCAGGTACTTTAACTCCTCATTCTCTTGCAAACACTGCTAGTTTCTTTCGTTTGTTCCCGTCTTTCTGTCATAGTTCCTCGTGTTCATGCTATCTTCTAGTTTCTTGGCTGTGTCTTTGTTCTGTTTCCCTCCATAACTGCCTCTAATTAAACTTTTGTGTCAGTTTTTATTAAAGTCTCATAAAATATTTCCGCCTGCATCTTTGATCTAACTACAATTCAATACCGTGACAATGAAAATGCTTTTGTTATTTATTAATGATCACTGTTGTGCTGCTTCGTGGTTTCATTCATTATTTTGTCAGCATGAATACATTTTTTAAAGCCAAATGCTGCTCACGATAAGAAAATACTTCAAACATTAAATACAATAACGCACATATTGGTTTATATTGTGTAGCATGTTCTTTGTTTGCTGTCTGTGGAAAAACTGAGATACCCCCCATCCCAATATTTGAAATATATACTTACGGCTTTCAACAGTAAACAAAATCAACTATCTCTGATATACATTGAAAAATAATCAATGAAGGTATCTGTTATTACTTATACAACATTCAACACAAATCAGATCTTGCTTCTTCAAATCTAAACGATTTAGTTGAATGTTTCATATATAACATAAAGATGGCCTGGATCAATATGTTATTCTTAATTTAACATTTTGTGGCGACACCTTTAGCAGCAATAATTATCAACAAGGATCTTTGTATTTTGAGGTGAGATGTTTGCATTTGCTAATATAGTTTTGTTCTGTACTTATTCTTTGTTGAAAGTACTTGACAGAAAACTTAGCCGCTATGAACAGTGAAAACTAAAACAGATGCAGGCTGAGGGACTACATCATGAATGTGAGCAAATATGAGAGAGGAGTAATTAGAAAAGCAGTTAACTTCTTCCAATCCGATCATCCCCACATCCACTCATCTTGGCCTATTTAAAGAGAGACATAATTACAGCTTTGAGTATTTAGCCTTGTAATTTACTCATTTTGTCATATTATTAATAACTCTCTCTCACTTGCCTCTTACTTTGTCTCGCACTCACGGCAGGGGTTCACCCGTATAATCTACTCTGTTAGGTCCAATCCATATTTCGATTTATTATCACTTTCATTTGCTTATTAAGTGCTCCCTTGTTTTCTTCAAATAAGGTTATAATTAGAGATTTGGTGTCTGCAGCTTGAAATACTATCTCCTCTTTATGGAATCTTGGGTGGGATGAGAGAGAATCGTGTTTTATCATACTGATGAAGTTAATGAGGATGTGCACAGCTTGATATTGTGTTTGTATGTGTGCACGAGTCCCTGCATGTTTTCTAATTACGTCTTGGTGGCAGCTTTCTGGCCTCCAAAGTACCCACGTACTTTATTCCCTCTGTTGTTTTGTTTTCCCACTGTTTAATGCAAATGAAGCAAAAGGAAAATAAAAACCTTTAAACAATTTTTCAGATTGTAGAATATGGCCATTGGTACCATGATGCTTTGAGGATCAAATTATATTTTAGCCAGAGCCTAGTTTAAAATACAGACTAATCACAATAAGCCTTTATATTGCATTCACAGCAAAACAAAATGCACTTTTCTAATATGGAACCTTTACATATTAGGTTCCATATGTTCCATATGTATACATCTTTTTAAGAAAGGACATCATAATATACAGTTATGGGAGCATCTGGGTATTCAATATCAATTTAAACAATTGTAAAGATCTCAAATATTTTAACTAGATTGAAACTAAAGTAAAAGACAAGAAAATATGTTTTAAAAAGTCATTTCTGCTGAAGAACAAATAAGGGCACCAACATATTAATTACTGTTTAAAATGAACGCAATCCCAGACAAGCATATCATCTGCATATTTTGTCAACATTAGGTATGGGGATCTCTGTTCTCTATCTGATATGATACACATCTGGATTCACAAGCTACAATCTGAAACATCTTAGTTTTTTCTTCATCAACCAGAGATTTAATTAGATTCACGTCCTCATCACTATGCATCTCGATTTAAATGAACTCACTGAAAAATATGTTTTTATAAATATTCTTTTCATTCCTAAAAATGAAGCAATTCAAAATTCAATCATTTATTAATTAATTGTTATTTTAAACGTTCTTTATAGGTCACAAAATCTGTGTGTGCGTGTAATGTTTGAGTGTTTTTTTAAAATCTTGATTGTAGAGTACCGGTCCGGTTCATAGATTGTAGCGTTGTTGTCAGTTGCTATGGCAACGAGTGTACGCGTAGCATAGTCGACACACGTGAGTAAAAGAGGATAGGAGTAGTTCTGAATTATTCTAAAATCGTTTTTCAGTAATATTTTTCATTATGCCGTGGCGCACTGCCCTGAATTAGTAAAACCTACATCTCTGGGTTTCACTTATTAAAAATGTCGCGGAATTATTTTACCGCGACATTTTTTATTTATTTATTTTTTGCCCTTCAGCACTGTGCGCATGCGCGTAATTTCGGGACGTAACATAAAATAGATATAAAACATCTGGTATGGCTTTTGCACAAGTGGAGTTAGTAGCCAATTTCCTGCTGAAAAAGGGCAAAATGCTAGCCTTACCACGTGTGGAGATGAAGGAAGAAGAACGACGTGCCTCTGAAGACGGCGAACTGATAGGCGTCCCGATACTGATTCCATGTTGCCTTTCAAGGTTAGTCGTGCTTCCATTGTACTTGACAGAAGCGTGGCACATTTTGCAAATCGCATTTGCTTTATCAAGCCATCCCTTTCTCTTCTGAAATCCGTAGTGTTTTCCAAACTTTCGATTTGCATCATTGCGGTGAATGTATCGGTTCCTTGCTCCGCCATGTTTGTCAGTTGTTGCGGTCATGTAAGCGCGCCTAGTGGTACAGCTTCATCTTCTTCTGGAGGTTGGCGGACCAATTAAATCGCACACTGCTTTGGTCCACAGGAAGCACGTTTTGGACAATTGTTTTTTTAATTTATTATTTTGTGCATTAATACGTTAATATCGAATTTAATCTATACAATGAGGTAAAATCCGGTGTAATTAGAATTTTTCTTATAAATAACTGAAATTTAAAGCTGCCTTACCAATACATTTGTATCACGCATATACAATGACTAGTAATCTTCCTATCACTACTCAGCATTATTTGTTATAATTCTGAAGGACATTTAGTTTGAAGAAAGGCTTTCACAGCTCCTGAGTTCTGTAAAAGATTTACTCTAAAGAGATCTTAGAAGATTTCAAAATCAGCCATTCACCTGTTTGGAATAGTCTACATGAAAAGAAACAGGCAAAAGTTGGCCAAATGAGTTTCCCCCAAGAACTGGTTGCAAGATGCTCAAATAAACTTTTTTCCTCCAAAAAAGTCAAAAGGCATACAATAGTTTGCCTCAGTTTTACTAAAAAACTGAGGCAAACTATTGAATGCTACAATTGTAGCACATTGTAGCAATTGTGCTAATTGTAGCACAAGCACAATTAGCAAAATTGTGCTTGTGGTAATTGTAGCACAAGCACAGAGTTTGGAAGTTAAACACTTTGTAGAAAAAAAAAAAACTCATCTGCAAAGCACATAGATGTAGGTATCATGGTTTGAAGTCCGTGCACATCACAATAACACTCTGATACTATAGAAATATTTACTTATAATTTTTGTCTTATGTGACCGATGTACACTATATAAAAAGAGGAAAAAAAATCAACCTTCTAAATATTTATGTAAAAATATAATTATAATATGACCAATTCAGTGAATTAAGTGTTCATTTTTTATTATTTTTATTGTTTATTGTTTGGAAGATGAACTTAAAATATAGATAATCCTTCCAAATTTCAGGACAAAGTCCACATGTAATCAACGAGCTCATTACTGGCCAATGTATGACTGCTGTATCTGTGCATCTCTCAGCATTTGCATATGATGGCATTTTGTTCTTGCGTGGTTTCTCAGTCTAAATTGCATCATTAGACACTGAGAAGACTTAACAATTGGTGAATACTAATCACAAATGTTTCCGGGGGTTGATCCACTGATCCATTCTTACCTTCTCATGACCCACCCCATGGGCCCAGGTCTGTCTTTGAGGAATAGCGGAGTACATTAAGACACGCCCCAGCAACACACTGATTACATATGCTAGCCATGGTAATGAGCTGAGCTGGACATTGCAAGACTGCTGCTGTTTATGGCAACTCATTATCTGCCCCATTGACCAGAACTGTTCTACACATCATAGAGCCCTGTGTCCTCTACATCTACTCAACCATCACTATCTTTGCTTGTCTAGTTGGTTGCTGAGATGTGTGTGCGTGCGTGTGTATTACATTATGAAAAGTACGATGATTCCTAACCTGATTATCTCCGCGGCATGTGTGACATTAACTGTCCATTTGAGCAATGCGTAGTGTTGTTAGTTATGTTTAAGTGAGTGTTTGCGCATGAATGTCTTTGATTGTATGCTCAAGTCTCTTTCTGAAGAGTGTCTGTATGTGTGTGCATGATACTATGATCGTCTGCCAAAGTAAAGTGTTTGCAGCCGACAGAGACAGGGGCACTAAGCTCAAGGGCACATTTGTTTCAAGCTAATGATAGAATGTAAATGGAGCAAATTTCCTCTGCAAGAGCATAAGCTCTCCCTTGCCCAAACACATTCTCACACACGCAGACTGTTGTACTCACGCATACACACAAACCTAGAAATGCACGCTTTTCGACGCACACAAAACAGCACCGTGTTGATGGAGTGCAGAATCTCATTACACATCTAATAGAATAAGTGTAGTGTGCGTATGGGGAGAGAAGAGGAGCAGCCAACCTGATTAGCCTTATCACTTTATTATGCCGCTCTGCACGCAGCACACAGGACAATTGCATTAGAGAGGAGCAGATGAGCTGAAGGCAAGGAGAACTCAGCAAACACAGCCTTAATTGATTCCTCACCAAATTAGCAGGGACAGGTGGGGGGCTCACTGGCTGGGTGGCTGCTTGACTGACTAGATACGCAGTCTGATGCTTCAGCGAGTGGGTGACTTGTTGACTTGTTCGCTGGTCATTTAGCTGAGTTATGGCATAATAATAGCACTGAGTGAGTGGTCAACTGGTTGCTTTAGAGACTTTATGATGAGATGAATGTCACGAGAATTCTGTGATTACTCTGAAGATTAGCAGAGATGGTTGCAATGTCACCATGACTGTTGAATCTGTTTGACAGTTGAATTGTGGTGACACTCACCACTAGGCTTTTGAACATTTAGTTTTATCAGATTAGGTTGTCATTCAGAGGACAGAAAATAATCATTCCATGCAAATGGTAAGAAAAAAGGAGAATAAAGAGATGTGGTGACATTAAAAAACAAACTTCAAATGAATTGAAGTGTTGCAAGAACTGAATATTAGATTTATTCCTAATTTGTTCTGTGGTTTATTATGTATATATATGTGTATATATATATATATTAATACAATCTGTGGAAGACTCGGGATCGGATTATAACGTTGTGTGTTTTTGTTTTTTCAATAAAAGAATAAGTAAGATTAAAAAGATTGATGAAGGTTTAAAGATTAATTAATTTTACCAAACAGGTTTTTAAAACTTTGATTTTGGAAATGATATTAATGAGGTAATCATAACGTACGTATATGTGCCGTATCAAACAGTGAACACGAAAATCTTTCAATAATTTAATTGCTCTAAAAGGTTATTTTTTTTTTTTTTGTCTTTAATTTGTAGCCAAAGCTGAGAGAAACCCTGTTAATTGCGCTTCTGACGGTCATTCCTCTGTTGAAACCTGAATGTTGGAACGTTGTTTGAGGGAGGGATGTTTGAATCTGTGTAACTGGGTCCTGGAGGAGGAAAAGTGGCAGAAAAAAGGGGAGACACAGGACACAAGGGGAAGAGAGTTTGTCTTTGTCTCTGTTAGTCCCCCCTGAGGGATTTTGGGATGGTGGAGGTTAATGAATCTGATTGGCTAGTGGGAGTTTTTCTGCTGGTTCTGCGGTTTGCACTTTCACAGTGCTTCGCTTTTTTATTTCACCAAGTTTAACTTTGACACAGTGCAGCATGAAGGACATACTAGGTAAAAAAAAAAAAAAGGAAAAAAGGTGTTACTAATATTTGGATAATTTCACAAGTCACTGAAATTTTAATGGTTGCACGGTGTAAACTATTTATAAATGCAAATATTATACAGTTTAAGATATAAAGGTGGATCAAAGCTTGTGTGGGCTTCAGCAGATGTCCAGTTCAGTGTTGACGTGCAAAGGTATGCGTTTCTCTCCACTTATGAGTGAACAGTCGTCCATGTGTCATGCATGTGTCTGATTCTCTTTGTGTGTATGTTACTGTACATGTGTGTGTGCTAATGAGAGTTGGGGGGAAGCGGGCTGTCGCAGCAGTGCGTCCTCTGCACTCCCGGCAGGTCACTAGCGACAGATGTTCTCAGCATATGTGGCGAATTAATTAGCCGCTAGTAAACAGAGGGGGCTGCTGCCGTGAGCTGCTGGTCTGTGCCGACGCTGAGCTGCAATGAGCAACCCTTTGTCCAAATTCCTCTTTTCCCACCATCCTCCTCTGGTAGATAGTTAAACCGAGCATCATTCTTTTTGATCAGTGGACCTGTAATGAGTTGGGGGGCAGGGTGTGTGTTTGAGTTGTGTGTGTTTCCATGGGGCGGTATGTTTCTTGAGTTGGAGTCAGGAAGAATACCCCATCATTTGGGCATGGCAGTTGGCCTGTCTTTGTGATGAGAGATCCCCTTGATGACCTAATTGGTTGATTGAGGTGCATCTTTGCATGTGTGTGTGTGGGAATGTGCCAGGGCTTGAGCATTCCCAGTGCAGGAGATGTTTTCACAGCCCTGGCATAACTTGGCAGGTGCTGGAAACACTTTGAGAGTTGTGCAGATAAACAGGCAAAAGCACACCATGTAAATAAATTTGGCTTATTCAAAGACACAAGTTGTTTTAATAGTTGTCCTAAATGGTATAAATCATAATTTTTACAACTTTATTCTTTTGATTGTTTTCAGGCTTAGAGTTCATAATATTTTTATTAATTTTCAAGACCAAAATAATAAAAAAAATGTAAAAGCATAAAAAAGTAATACATACTGCATCAATACATACTGCATTATAATAACAAACAAAAAAATTCCTGGTTTTACAAGTCTCTAGATAGCCACTTTTCTCTACTTGTGGAAAGTGTTGCTACATTACATTCATTCAGCTGTCAACAACAGTGACAGGCAATCTCTGCTGCCCTAAACACAACATGAGTCCTATAATATTTGTTAATTTTATTAACTTACTTCCAATAGTGTATTCTCTTTTTTTGTGTGTTGTTTCTTTGAGCTGCATGGCTTCCCATAGATTTTTGTGTTTCTGTGATCTGTCCAGGCCTTCAGAATTGATAGAACAAGTTTTCATAAACATCCTGCTGCTGCATAATGACAATTTATATGTATAAAAATATGTCAGAAGGAATCGCCCATAAGAAAATCTCCTAGCATTTTCCTCTCTGTGTTAGTGAGATCAAGATCCATGTGGCAAGAACAGATACCAGGTCTGAATGATGCATTCAGAGCAGGACACTTGAAATCTGATGACTCAATACTGACGTTGCTGCGAGGGCTGAACAGGGCCTCTGTAATGCCATAATTATATTGTATTTTTTGTATATTATTTGGGCATATACAAAAAAAAAAGCCAAAATAAGAGAGTGAAGAGAAGAGAATACATATATATTTTTTACTCTGAAAGCAGAGCTACCAAATGCATGGCCCAACGCTACTCAACACATTATTCTAAAGAGACTGTCTCTGATGCCATCAGCAGAGATTTTGTCCTGACAGAGCACACAAAACGTGAGAACTGTTTTCTTACCTGATAAACCGCTCACAAGCAGCTGCTGGCGCCTCTGTGGTCCGGTCGTTCACTCTTGCTATCTGTCCTGACGGTGACATGAGTTGTGTTGTTCCCTCCTCCATCATCTTTATCTTGTTCTTTTAAGTCAGATATTATATTTGGTTCATAATCCTGGTGTTAAAAGAGTTTCCAATAGAGAATGTTAATCCTTACTTGCATGTATCTCAACTGTATTTTAATAGACAATCCATATATGGCTCAAAAGTGCTACTTTATCCGTTTCCTGTCGCCAGGAAGGCAGTGCATATGTTTGACAAATTAAGCAATATTTTTTAATTAACAATGTAAATATTCTGATCTGTTTTCTGCTAGAGATTTCCTTTCAGTGTCTTTTCATGTGCTACGTCATCATCCATGTTTTAGCTCAGATTTCTGGCTAAAAATGTCTAAAAAAAATGTTATTGTCTAAAAATTTTGAAGTGTTTGGCCTTTAAATTCAATTTCTTTTCAGCAATAATACTCAATTAAGTCCATACTACATGGGAGTTTATTGGAAACTTTTACACCAAATATAAATGAATCAATTTCAAAGTAAGCTCAAACATGATAAATGACATTGTCAGGTTTTATACCTGATTGATATCTGTGAAAAGTCTTCACTTGATGATCAACAGTGTGTGTGAGAGAGATGGTGTATGAGTGTGGCGGCCATAATGAAGTTGTTAGTTAAAGTGGCCCCCACCCCATGGGACTGGCTTAAGCTGTGTGTGATTGCTTAGGGATCGGACAGACACACACACACACACACACACTTATCATTATCAACACATACACATACACTCAGAGTCATTACTCCATTACGCACATGGACTATTGATTTTCTGCCATCTTTCCATCAGGTGCGAGCTTGCCTGGGAATATGGGAATGAACGCCTGGCTAGGAAAATAAAACTGTCACTCCTCCTTTCCTCTCTTCCTCCCTTCTCTCCTTTATTACAGACAGATGACGGGTCAAAGCTGCTGCCGTTCACTCCATTGTTTTTCCTTCGCCCGTCATTGCTCAATCACTTCTCACTTTTGGATGTCTTCATCTAATGAATCTTTACATCTGCTGATGTCTTTCTTCATCTACACTGTTCCTGTCTGTTTCTTGTCTGTTGAACTTTTTCACTTCAGCACATTTGTTTGCCGAATGATTTCACCTCCTCTCTGATCTTCTATACATCCCTTCGCTTGCTGGCTTCTTCCTGTCACTTCCTCCCTAGCAGTGATAGATTCAAACCTCTGTTTTCTTTTCCCTTTCCCCCTCTCGTCATCCCTCTTTCCACAAGTCTCTAACACTCAGCACAATCAATCAGCTGGCACCTCTTCCCACCATCCATACATCCCTAAACCCCTTAGTCCCCTTTGTCATCCCTCTTTCTGCAGATTTTCTCCACCTTCTTCCCTCCCTGCTGTTCTGTACCTTCTAGTGGCCCCACTGCTTTTTTTCTCCGTTATTCTTCTTTTCTAATATTAAACTCGATGTCATCACCCTTTTCATCTCACGGCTATATTAGCATAATGCTACAGAGCTGGTAAATCTGTGTAGACGTCCAAGATGAAGTTGGGTGGCACAATGGACAGCAGAATGTGATGGTGTTTTGAAAAGGCTGCTTCCGTCAATTCCGTTATTTTGGGTGTAAATGCTAGTTGGCAAACGGTTGCTTCCAAGGACAAAATTCCTCTGTAACAAGCTTTTTGCCATGAGTGATCACTAATCGGTGATGATCACAATCAATAATTAATTACTTATAGCTGTAAACATAGATGTGTGCATAGGAGATTGAGAAAACGCTTACCAAACAGCTCAGTAATAAAAATTTAAAAATGAAAGACACTTTATTTATATCAGTTAGTCTTCCTGCTGGTTCCTGAAGCTCCTTTTTGCCATTTTCAAAATTTTTTCTTGGTTATTATTTCCTTAATAGTTTGAGATATCTTCAAAAATTTGCACAAAACAAACATTTACCCTTTATATTTTCCTTTTCCTCACTAAAATACCACAGAACAAGTTGACGCAGACTGTTAACCTGCAGCAAGCTTGAGTAATTTAGCTGTTTGTTTAAACTTAAAGTTATTTAAAAAACTTTAAGTTTTTTAAATAACTTAAAGTTATTTAAGTTATTTAAATATTTAGAGAAATATCAAATATTTCTCTAAATATGAGATGAATATATATTATTTTGGGGGCTGACGGCTTAAAGATCCAGAGAAATCTAAGACCTGTTCACATCATCTCTTCTTGCTTTATTCCTCTTAAAACTTTTAATTATGCCTCTTCCTCCTTCTTTCATTTTCCTCTGCCTCTCCTCCCTGTCTTTTCACTCCCCCACTCATAACTCCTCTACTTTGCTACCTTCAACTCTTTCTCTTTCACTCACTCTTTGCTTCACTTTATCTCTCCCTTCTTCACCTCCCATGACTTCTCCCTCCTCACCTGTCCTCCCTAAGAAGAGGATGCTGGATCAGAGGATGTAATTCACTGACAAGGGTATCTATATTTAATATTCATGGTCAGGCAGGAGCCTTCACTCTCAAACCCATACACAATTATAGACACACAAGCATAGTAGTGCCAAATAAAAGGTGATCAGAGGCTGTGGAAGGTGCTGTGTTGTAGCCCTCAGGATAGACGCCTTGTGGGCACACACACACACACACACACACACACACACACACACACATGCAACACACTTAACTGTGCAGCACTCTGCGCTCCAGGATGGATGTGGCATCATTAGGCAGAGGAGTGTGGCCGTTCTCAGTAGAAACGGCCATGCCGGCGGTACACATCAATCTAGCACTGCATGCTCCCTCAGACACTACCTTCTTTCCCCTCTCTTTCTCTCTCTTTCTCCTTCTGTCTTACACACACACACAAACAGATGGAGTGGATGTAGCAACACAGAGCAACTTAGGTTTTCTCTACAAATACAAACATATACCCGCATACAGTGCTGGCCTGCTATGTGCTGCTGTATTCTTTGTGTGTCACTTTACCTCTTTCTCACATAAAATTAATGCAAACTATTGCTTTAAAAAGGGCAAAGAAGAAAATACTATATTCTTCTTGGTCATAACTACTCCCGTAAGTTTAGCCATCATGTTATTTCTACGTTAACTTTTCTTCTGAAGAAACTGCAGTACACAAACCACATTTTGTCTGAAACCCATTTAAAATATTAATTTTGACCTGAGTGACCATAATATATTTTCAGGCTTAATGTTTAATCCTCTTTAAGACAATTCCTGTCCAAGTGAAGGGAGCTTGAAGCTCATGACCAAATTTAGTAAGAGAAACTCACAAATTTATGCACCTAAAAATGTTGTTTGTCAAATGACTTCAGTAAAATAACCAGTACTCATTTCAACAAAAAGAATCATGAAGTTTTAAGAATTAAGACTGACAGAGAAGCTACAAATTAAAAAATGTCCGACCTGCCATTAAAAAAGATTAAACCATTCCTCCAGCTGCTTTAAAAAAGTGCTCCCACTTGCTCTAAATTCTGGAGCCATTAAATTTGTAAAACCACAGAAACTGAAATACAATTTATTGCAGACAAATGAGTAAATATGTCAGGTTTCTGTCAGAGTGTTTTGAAAATGCAAGTGATGTAGATTAAGCTATCAGACTTATATTCACAAGGAAGTCTATATTTAACTTTGAAGCTTTCTAGTACTAGTTGCTATGTTTAATAATATTTATTAATATAATTGGTCAATAAACATAACTTTCTAAATACATATACACAATACCACACATTCATAAAACAACATTAACCAGGACCTCTTACATTAATTTATAACTATACAGTCTCCTAATGCCACCCAATAAATTCCTGTTCCTCCTGAAAATAATCTGTTCATATTTATTTTAAACTGAATTGTCTTTGAATAATGTCTTAACTCCATCTTAACAATTTTACACCACTAGTAACTGAAGAAAAACTCTTCCATTTTATAGGACAGTTCAGAATAGTTTCTGGTAATGTTTTTTTTCCTTACCATAACCAGTGCTGGTTTGAGTTGACAGTTTAGAAAAGTCCATTAATGTGTTCACAGAAGTTGCCATTGTGCAATTGAAATGTCTTCCCCACGGACACGGAGACAGAGGTAGCAGGGGTTTGAACTAGCAACCTACCAGTCACAGGACAAACTCCTACCTCTTGAGGGCCCGTCACTCCTTTTTGGCTGAAAATGTAATGGTTGTAATCTTTCAGTGTTTCTCCAGACTTGTACACAGCAACTTAACCATGGTAGCACCGTACAAGCATATGAAGAGTTTGATTATTACATGCTTAGCTTTGAGCAAAACTGAACAACTTTTATAAAGTTCGTTTTGAATTTGACTATTATCTATGGTTGTTTTCATAAATTAACAAGAAGATTGCTTTTTTTTATATCTTACTTAGCAAAAGGCAATCCTTGCATGTGATCTTTTATCGCTTTGATTCTCTTAATATTTAAGACAAAACAGAAGACATTGACTTATAGTTAGGAAAATCATCTCCATATATTTTGTCTTTCAGTTGTACTCTCATATTAAAAACAATATAATGGTGTAAAATAAAAATTCCACACACACAGTGCTTCATAAATATTGTGATCAGTAAAGTTTTATCTCATCTGTGCGCTTCAGGTGCCTTAACGTGCCTTAGTGCTTTTTGTCTGCTAATGATCTCCATATCAGAGTTGTTGAGAATAACAAGCGTCTAAAGCAGATACCATCTGCCTGTGGGCTATACAGAGACAGATTTTACTGTGTGTGTGTGTATGTGTGTTGTCTCCTTGGCTCCCATTGATTTGTGGGGGATCATGCTGTATCAAGTACCAGAACGCTCTGGGATGGGAGCAATATTTAAATGAAGGAAGATGTGTGTGTACATGCACACATGTAAGTATCCACCTGTGATTGTGTGTGCAGATTAACGTAGTCGCTTCTAAACGGAGCAGTGGTGGTGGGGCAAGCAGGGAGCAGAGTTTTTCTCCGCTCCTCAAGCCGACAGATGAATAGAGGGCCCCTATTGGGAATCAATGGTAAAACTCGAGCCATTGAACAACTGTCCTCCTTTTCAATTGTGTCCCGTTTGAGAAACAATTTGACAATAACGTCAGCTTGAGAAAAAGGACGTACAGTCAATATGCAGGGAGAGCTGTGTGAAGGACAATTTACAGAGCATCATCATCTATATGTGTGCGAGTGTGTGTCCTTTGTCCTATAGGGTTTTCTTTTGGACAAAACCAACAACAGATTGCTGTCTCCCCTTCAATGATAAACACCTCCCAGAGTCATTAAAACAGAGTTAGTCTGTTCATACACTGAATTTTACAGACATATAAATTCAAAGAATCAAAACTACAAAAAGTAAAGCGTAGTTTACTGTTGGATGCACTAATAAGGCTTTTCCTGGGTGATATCAATGTCCTGTTTTCTTTTATATTTAAATCAGAGGATTTTAATAGCCTCTGATTTTCTTTGTTTTCTAGAGATTTAAAAGAGAAAAAGAGAAGTGATGCAGATATTTTTTATAAAACTAACAAGTTTGTTTCCTATAGGAAATCACATTGTGAACTCTCAAAAGACAATAAAGCAACACAAACAGATTATCAAATTTGACTAAAGTATTAGGTGTCAATAACCAGTTCCTAAAAACAACTTCCACTTCCGTACAGCAATCAAACTCTGCTCCTATTTGCTGACCAGATGTAGCACCATTTATAAAGCCATCTGGCCTCCAGACATTTGTGTGTCTATGATGCTGAAGGACCTCTTTTCCATCCACCTAGTCTGGAATTCCCTCCAAAAAATGTTCATCAGGTGTTTTGCTGAACCATTCCAAAACATTAATTATATCCAACCAGTTGGACCATGTCAGTTAAATTAGAAGATCAATTTAACCCTAAAGTGGAATAAGTAATGTTGGGCTTTTTCATCAATTCCTAACCCTTATGCATATTTAATATCAAACTTAAATAACGTAACAAATTATATGCTGTTGGAGAATCTGCTTAATCAGTTACAGCCAGACAAGGGACATTTTTTAAATTAGCTCCATGATTGACGTTTTTCTGGAAATTAAATTCAATTTTCTTTGAAAAAAACTGAATGCTTCTGTGTGCGCCTGGCCAGGCTTGACACTTGACAAAAAAACAAAAAAAAAAACACAGAAAGTCAAACAATATTTTGAAATGAAACTGAATATTAAGCATTCAATTCAACGAGATATTTTTTCTTCCTAAAAATCTGGATGAATTTAATGAATTGTATAGGCATCTTCAAACTTGTCTTATTTTTACAAACTTTTTTGCCTCGAACCCACAAACCGTATCCTATTTTAATGCTCGAACGGTTGATGTGTGTGTTTTGTGTCTGTGTGTGTTGTAACTCTGTTGTTGATTAAAGCAGGGGCCACAAGAGATGTGCCCCCCTCCCATCCATCAGTTTGATAAGTCCCTGAAAAGGTAACATATTGCCTGGGACACAAAGAAATGGCCAGGGATATCAATTTTCAGCTGTCCAATGTAACAACACTTCTGCTGTCAATTGCACAATGTGGATAACTAAAAAGGGAACAACGTATAAAATAACAGCATGATTCCAGTACAGAGATACAAGCGCACAATCAACCCAAAAATGTCTGATGGGAGAGAGGAGGACAGGGGTGAAGGTTAAAGCCAGAGTTTGTGTGAGCACAGACTGTTTTACTTTTGTATTTTTTTATTGTGTGCAGTGTAGGTACTCCACACAAAGAACATAAACATGTTTTCATTTATTGTTTTATTTTTATTTTTGACAAACTAATCTGATCTGCACAAACCACTTTGCCTCTCCTTCCTGTAGGTGTGAATCTTGCAATTTAAAAATCTTATCTTTTTTTCAGCTGTGACCAAAAACATAATAAATTCAATCTTGGGGCTCCCTCAGGCATTGTAAGTTTATTTATAGGTCCTCACACTGTAACCTATCAGGACCCAGACCGGCCGTGTCTGTCTCATTAGCTGCGAACGCAGCGGCCGGGCCTCTGTTCGCGTGTGGATCAATAACCTGCCCAGAGCTGTGGATGAACTGGGTGCAAGATGGGGGTCAGGGTTTTTCACCCAGTGTTAAGGAAATAAGTGGATAAAAGCATGACAAAAAGAGCAAGACAGATATACACCGAGGGACACTGAGGTAAGGCGGGGATGAGTCAGGTCTTAAAAAGTCTAAACTCTTGAGTAAAAAAAAAAAAAAACAGAAATGGAATTTAGCTAAATTTAACATCTTTAAGTATTTGGTGGATTACAAATATTCATCTGAGATGGGCTTGTTGTTGAATCTTAAGAAACACCTCAGTTGTTTAACTTTTGTCAGGTTTTCTGTCGTTATAGTTAACGAATTGCTTCTTCCTTTTTCACCACAAATACAAACACACACGCACACACACAGTCCCTGCTGCACACAGCTCCAAGCTTTGCTCTCTACATAATTGAATCAAATTTTCCTGCAACCAAAAAAAGAACAAGCGTCAGCATTTTCTCTTGCGTTTTGCATGGCCATTGATTGTCCTTCATGCTCCTCTCTGTAGACTCACTATAATGGTACAAATTACTCCGTGGCTCAGACCGACCTGACCAAATACACACAGGCAAGAAGTTGCATATTTTCTTTTCCTTCCACCTCTTTACCTTTGTGATAATATTTTCTAACTTGGGAATAACCCTATCGCACTCATACAAGCACATATATGTGCAGTCCTATTGTCATGATAATGGATTCCATGTTGCTGGCTTTAGGGTCGGGAGGTCAACATAAGCTTCTTAATGGACTGTGAAATAACCTTAACTGCATTAACCTCTCAGATCTCTCACCAACACATTCACACACACACGTCCATCTAGATTCTTACAAATAAGTGCACATGCAGACACGAACAGCTCTCCCTCACACTCAAACACACACAAGGCCCAGAAGCGATTAGATTGGTCTTTAATTGGCAGGGCGATCGCACCTTGAGGATGGAGGGAAGCTCCTTCAATCAGATGGAGTGATGGAGCGATGGATGGACAGGGCGGATCAGGGGAGTAATGGATGGAAGGGAAACAAATGAGTGAGCATCAAAAGAGGACATTGACATGTCACAGAGGGATGCAAAGCGAGTTCTGCATCCCTGGACTTCTGGAAAGCGTCTTCGCCAACATACGCATACACACACATAGGCTTGCATTTAGGTAATGTGCTGTGCAAATTCTGCTTTACCTTTTTAGAGTGTATTAAAAGTGGATGATGTTCAAGTTCACACTCTGTTGGTGGAGAGGGAGGCAGTGAGTAGCTGCTGCTGGCTGCATATGACCTCTGCCAAGTGTCATTCTCCACATACTTCTTTAATACAATTATCTATCTATCTATTTTTATCTATCTATAACAAACTTCAAGAAATGCACTTTTCTTTTAGAAATAAAAGTAATGTAATTCTGACATGTAAGCTTCCAAGTTGCAGTGAATTCTTGCATTTTTGGTATAAATCCCGCTCTTCTCCTCTCCTCCTCTGCCAAATGGGTGTCTCCCTGAGAGGGGATCACAGAGGATTTGGGGGGGATTTAGCGGTGTCTCTTAAATCAGTCTTAATTTTTGCTCTCTGCTATTAAAGCGCTGCCATTAAGCTCTTCTCGCCTCGCCTCATTTCCCTCTTCCTCTTGTTTCACTTTTTTCAATTTGTGCGAGAGGGGGAGTTCACTCCTCATAAAATTTCACTTTGGCCAGCCTATCATTTGCATCTGAGCCAATAAATAGCAATTAGCATTAACAATTAAACCAGCCAGTGGAACTGCGGGCAGCTCCCTTAGATGGCCTGATGGATGGGAAGGTGGATAGGGAGGAAGAAACGGAGGAAAGCTTTAGTGTGCTCCTGCATGGATGTGTGTGTGAGTGTGTGGCTACTTACGACATGAACTCTCACAGGGCAATCCAGTATATCTTTCACTTCCATTTTCCTCCCAAAGCTAATTTATCTACTGTCTCTATGGTCTAATCACAGCACACACATATGTAGCGTGGGCAGAAATGCCAAGCTGGCACACCATTTGGTGCTCTGATATGGCACAAATTTTATTTGGTAATTACACTTGTAGATAACAACTCTTTGGGGTACTCCATCTTGTTTTATAGTTGTGCTGTTTGCCACCGGAGTTGTTTACATTAATTTATAAATATCTAAAGTAGTGGGGGGGGCAGCAGGAGCCTGAGAATTTCCCAAAATATCAGATTAAATTTCTGCACATATTGAAGAGAGATTTGTTATGATGAAATATATATATATATTTTTTTTATATTTGCTTTGTTTACCTGATCCAAAAGAGAACTTAAATATATAACAAATGAAGAAGAAATAACCCTGCATTACAACATAGTCATAGCAACTTGACTGTAGAGCGTTAAGACAAACAATTGTTGTCAACATATGAATCCTCCATTTCTGGGGGCTTAAAGCTTGTGGAGAAAAGACTGGCTGCATTGGGTTTGTCTAATAAATACTAGCATTTCTGAATCAAATAAATTTGCAATGTTTTAATGCAAAGTTATTAGTATATTACTTTAGCCATGATAATGACATAATTCCACATTCATCCATCATTCAATCCCAAGCATGCAATCACCTCCATGACTAAAACACAGAATTATTCATTTTTTTTATACAATCAATAATTAATTATTTTAAAACTTATATAGGATATCTACATTTAAAGAAAGGTTTTTATGCTTTAATAAAACTCATTGATGGTTCTAAGAGACACTTTCACATGAGCATGAAGTCTAGACCAAAGTGAATATAAACTTTGGGCCGTCTGGAGTGAGTTGAGAAGAAGCAGTTGTTTCTTAAAAATCCATTCAAGGCGAGGGTGCTTTTGTTTTTCATTAACGAGTATGGTCGTTAATAAAATGCAACACTTACCTGTGCAACCTTCCTTTTCCTGACACTCTTGAAAATGCTTTAAATATGGAATCAACTAAAACAAATTTAATAAATTTTTTTAATCTAATTTTTATCAGTTGATTGCTTACAGCTCATTAACGCATATATATATATATATATATATATATATATATTTTAAAATTCTAAATAAAATAAAAAACGACCTTTATTTTTCTTGTACAATGATGACTGATTATCTGTTTATTCTCTGAACTGGTGCAATAATCAAACGCAAACTTTAATGCAGTTTAATATTAAAGTTTCTTATCATTCGACACTCTACCACTGCCTGCAGCCCACTGCTAAGTTCCCAACACGCGCCTCCTCTGTGCCGGCACTGAGAATAATGTTAGTGGCTGGTGACGATCAGTCCATCTCCATACATTAATCACCACCAATAGAAAGCCCTGACACAGCAGCTACAGTGGTGCCACTGCCCTGCCTAACAAAGCATAGAGCAAGGACACACGGCGCCAACAGCGGAAGCACGGAAACGAAGAAAGGGAGAGTGTGGGTGTGTTGAAGGGTAAGGGAGAGCGTGAGAGCTACAGTTGGTGGGAAAATATGAAACTGTAGAAAGAAAACAATCCCATTTTATGTCTCCCTCTGTGTCCTAACCTCTTTCCGTTTCCTCCATCTTTTGCGGTCTTTCTTTTTCTTTTGTACTCTTGGTTTTTATTGTTATTACCATAGCAGCACCATTAGAGAGCTCTACGTTCTTCTCCAGTGGAGCAATAAATGAAGAGGGCCTCACTCCTTTTTCTTCCTCATCCTCTCTTTTCTCATCCAGTCTTTTCTCTCCCTTTTCTTACCTCCCAACAGCTACGTTTCCTCTGAGCTGCTTTCCCAGGTTATGTATCTTTCTAAATGTTTTCTTTAGTCAGTTGGTTTTACATTACTTTAGTTTTACTCTTATTTTTGTCTAAATTTTTTATAATTTAGTTTTTCCCTTTTCTCTCCAAACTAATTATAAAGAGTAGAAGCAGCTCTGTTTTTGCTTGAATTAAACACTCCAGACAGTCACTAAATGAAGATCCTCCAACTGTATTGTGACCTAAACATGTTTATGACGTGTGTTTCCATTGCAGACTGAGTTTTATGACATTATTGCCTTTCAACCAACAGCCTGTCATGTTGTTTTTGCATGTTTCATATTGAAGAGACTGAGCAAATATAATAAATTGTTGTGCATTTATTTCAGAAATTAAATTTAAAAACTAAATGTATCCCTGTTGCTTGCATACTTTTTGTACAAAATGTTTTCCTTATACTTAACTTTCTGGATGAAGCTAAATCAGATTCAAGCACTTGATTTTTTTGGCTTTCTCTCCTTATGGAAAATGTAAATGACTAACTACCGTAGTGATCCAGATGACTGTTTAGGCCACAACTTTGCATTTTTCTAATCTTTCTTTGATAATTTAATTTTGTGAGAAATTTGGGGTTTTAATTGGTTGTAAGCCATAATCTTCAAAATTAAGAGACATAAACTTGAAATATCACTCTCTCTGTAATAAAACTGTACTGTATATTCTCATAATTTAGCTTTTTTTACTTAAACAGATAAACTGACTGATATGATTAATTGAGATTCACTTACATTTGGTAACAAAAAAAACAAACTCCAAAACTGAAAGGAGTCCCAGGACTGAAAGTCAACATCCACGCAGGAGTCATCAAAGTTTAAGAAAAAAAATGATGTGGCAGACGCCATGCAGAGAGAAAACAATGTTACCGGGGGCACAAACACCAAAAGCTGTTCAATCTGTACCAGACCTGCCCTATCAAATACATTCCTTGGTATGAGACAAGACATGGACACAGCATGTAGACGCTGTGTGAAAAAGAAAAAAGGCCTGGGACATAAACCTGGCATGAATAAAGTATATGGAGTAAAAGGTGAGAAAAGATGGGAAGACATGAGGAAGGTGGTCCAGGCAGAAGATGCCAACACGGTGTGGTAGTGAACAAGGAGACAGTAAAGGTGGTGGGAGCTGTGCAGAGTTGCAAGGTGAGGGAAGGGACTACTTCTTGAATCTGTTCAGGAAGTAAAACAAAGACTGAGCATGCAAACTACATTTAAGTTACCACACATTCATTAGCTCTACTTTTTTTTTTCTTTAACTGTTTCTTGGTTTCTGTTGCTTTTTCAGCCATGTCAAACTCGTCAAAAACAGCTATTTTTGATGTGTAAAAAAAACCTGCAGTAGTTGGAGCTAGAAGGAAGAAGATGACGGCAGGATGGAGAGGTGATAAAGCAAGTAATCTGTGGGTAATATTGGACTGTCCAGAAACAATGTTTTACAAAGTCCCTCTAGTAAAAGTAACAGTTTTTAGAGGCCGCTGAGGAATATTCTGTATGTGTTGGCAACTGCCTTCTGAAAACACGCAAGCCTTCCAGACAAAATCTAAATAGCAGATACGGGTGGAGGGATGGTGGTAGGATTAACAAGTGTGTACCTGCTGCTGAAGACAACGACAGCGTGTTAACATTGTACTGACACATCAGGAAGACAGATTAATGTGAGAAGGGAGAGAAAAAGAGGGGATGCCAAGGTTAAGGTCACTGTATCAATGAGAAAAGTCAGGAAGACTATGAGAACTGTGGTATGCATCTGTGTTTCCAGTCATACACACTTCTCTTCAGTGAGGGAGTCTTTGACTTGTCTTTCCCCTATATACGGCTGAACATATGCTCTCTTTTCTCCTCAACACTGTCCAGGTATGACACTATCAGTGGCCACCTCTGCTCGTTTGTCTGTCTGCGTTCCTTTTCAGACGCTCCATTCAGTTATTTTGAGTTTCTGGAAGGAAGTGGCACTTCTCACCTGACAACCCTGAGACATGGATTCATTACAGAGCCTGACGCCACCGGGAAGCTCTCAGTGTGTCTCTATTGGAAGTCATCTGAGGGCAACCAGCTGTTTGAAAGACTGAAAAACATACAATATGCAACGTTTTTCAGTACAATTTCTAAAATTTTTGTTTTGTTTTATCCATTTCTCTCCACCTGCCTTGTTTTAAAAAAATCCACCTGAGCAAAACTGGTCTTTTAGAGCAAGTGGGAGCACTTTTTTGAAGCAGCTGGAGGAATAGTTTAATCTTTTTTTAATGGCAGGTCAGACATGAATTGGCTAAAATATCATTTGTTTTCAGTGCAATGAATTTGTTTCTGCAAAAAAAGACTTGATCAGAAATCTTAAAGCTTTGTTCAATCTTAACTCATCTAAAGAAGATAGGGTAACTCTTTTAAATTTTTTTGACTCTTCCTCTACCTTACGTCTAACCTTTGTACCGTTTTATTACCTCCCTTCTCTGTCTCCATTTCTCCTCCCCTTTCTCTCTCTCAGTCTCTAGCATCTCCTTCAGGGCCCCCAGTGAGAGCAGCTAAAATTAAGTGGTGCCACTTCTCAATGACACTTTAATGATAGCACCGCTGCTCCGCACAGAGAGAGGGAGACGGTAGAGGTATGAGCATCTGCTAAAGATGGGCCCCTCAGATTCAAACGCACACAGACACAAGCGGACACACTGCCGTCCATCCAAACGTATGAGCCTCTCTTTGTCTCGCCTGCCACAGAGACCGTGGGGGACGCATGGATTCTAATTAAGGTCGTCTGTAGGGAGAGGATAGTTTGTGTGTGTGCGCGTCATTCTGCCTTGGCGTCACCGTCACCTGCTTGGCACTCCCATTATGACTGGCAATTGAGAAAGAGGGAGATAGAGATCATTGGCCAATGGATGGCACAGTGTGATGTGCAGCAGTTTAGTTGTATACTTCATCTCAGGAAGCTGTAATAATATAGTTGGCTTCTCATAATGTTACTGAACATTAGTTGGAATACATAAACAGTCTATGATGGTGTATGTAAGTTAGCACACCTTTCAAAGCCTGTCGGAGTTAAGAACATGCCCTTCTGCTTTCAGCATTAAGGAAGTTTTTGGTCATTTAGGTCTTTTTAGCATCAATACCTTGTCCTTAAAGTCTTTAGCAGAATAACTCTCCTTAACTGTATTTTAATGTTGCCAAATCCCAACACAACTGCTCTGATCCACATATTTTTAAACCTTACTGTAAGAAAAGTGCCATTGTGTGCACATCTCAACCATGCCGCACGCACATAGAGCAGCCATTAAACTATTGCGTTGGAGGGAAAGTGTTTGCAAAAAACCATACGTGACAATATTAGTTCACCCCTTTAGTGGCCACCACTTAATGACATCACAAAGAAATGCTCTTGCTTCAGTTTTGTTGTATGAAGAGAGAACATGGTTCAGTTCAAAGTGCTCAAAACAGTTTGATCCACTTGGGAATGGTATTCACTTTTTAATTGAATGCGTTCATTCACAATGGTCTCTGGTAACATCAGACTCTCCCCCTTCAAGACCACTGGAAAAACATGAACGACAGTGCCTAAAAAACGTTTTCAACCCCCTGATTGCATAAAATGGTTCAATAATTTTCATAGATCTGCTGTAGAGGTCCTGAATTGTCTTCAACAATTCTTCCAATCTTACGTTGAAAGAAACGCTGCTCTCTGTGCAGCAAATGTCCCACAGATTCAAAGGCTGTGTTGTATTACAACTATTCTACAGTACTTTGTGATAGTAATATATACCCATCCTCTCTCTACTGCTGGCATTTACTGATCTACTAATTTTGGAATTTATTTTTATAAAGATATTTCTTTGAAAAGATGATAATTGGTAGTAAAAGAAATGTATGTTTTTGTTGTGGTTTCATCAAACATAGTGGAAGCTATGTTTTTTTTAATCTTTTTATCTTTTCAAGGACAAGATAAAAATTTCTCCATACACATTCATGCAACCACACACAAACAGGTATGCATAGTGGAGGTAGTGTGTTGTGTTTTATGGCAGTTGTCTGGGAGAAAGAAACCTGTTGCGTCGTTTTCAGAAGAAATCAAAAATAGAATGGAGCCATCTAGTCTTCTGGGCCAGTTCACACCAGCTTTTCCAAGGAGAACACACACACACACACATGCATACACCGTTTCCCTTAATCGTTTTCTTTAACTTTCTTATATTTAATTGTACTGTCATTAATTTAAACGGTCGACATGCAGAATTATGTCACTCTACATAAAAGAAGAATTTAAAAAAAAAGAAAACGTGATCATATAACTGCCATTTATATGAAGTATGTTTTCTTTTTTCAGCTCATCTCATGCACATTCTAATAAATGAGAGCAAATTGTTTTATGTGATTTGGCACATTTTTTAAATTCTCTCGTCTTTAAACGTGCTTTGTACCAAAACTTATAACTGTAATATTAAAAGGCCTGTACTGTTTTAAAGTTCCAGTTATGTCCTGTTACTGATACCAATAAATCTTGAAGACTGTGGATGTGAATATGGCACTGATACAGCAAATCCTTTTCTTAACCCAAAATTATTCAGATCCTTGGAAAATTTAGAAACATAAACCTTTTCCTCTGACTGAAAGTAACAGTAACATTTTGGAGTGATCCGGCCAGGTTCAGGTTGTGAAAGGGAGGAAGAATGGCCAAAATATAAACAAAAAGATAAAGGAGTTTGGTTGCTGTAATGTAGATAAGAAATATACAAATATTTTTGAGAAGTGTATAAAAATGTTCAGCTTGTCTTTTTCAATAAAATGTAAATAAAAAATAATAAAATATTCAGTTTAAATGTATACTCCTTGTACATAATTATCTGTTTCTGTGACTTCTAGGATGAACAAAAAATTTAGAGGAAGTATCAATAGTTTGGGCTTAACTTTACATCCCAAACATTACATCAGGTGTTAATGGAAAGTTTCAAATGACAAGGGGATTGTAGGTTTTTACGAGTTCACAAGTGTAGAAAATGTTTGGACCTCATTTGAATTAAAATGCATCTTGACCCAAGATTGCAAATAGTAACACACCTGAAGATATTGGTTGACGTTTTGCTAAAAGAACAGTTGTTAACTAATATGCCTGACTATGTATATGTGTGATAGAAGCGGGAGAGCTCGGTCTGAAACGGGTCGCCTGTTCTCAAAGCAGAACATGAGTGTGTGTTAGTGCTTATGTGTGTGCCGCAGCCGTGCGCTCTACTTTCTGAGAGCGCAAGGCGGAGGGAATGAAGCGAAGCGGTGTGTAATTAGGCCACGATTTGAACTCTCTTAGTTCCTCCCTGAGAGAGGTCGTGGGGTCATGCCAACTATTATAAATCGAGCTGGGTTATATATGTATTAATTTGTGTATGTATAAGTGTAGAAATGTGTGCAATTGCGTGACCACGTGTGTGTATTCATCCGAGAGGTATAGGTGGAAAAGGGTAGGTCTTTGATGACCGGTAGAAAATCTACTGTTAAATATAGCTTTTCCAGGGCAGCCTGATGTCTCAGTGGTTTAAGGTCCTTGACTTTTCAGTTATACTCTAATTCAACTAAAATAATATATATTATATATATTTTTTTACATCGTTTAAAGCTTGTCAAGTTTAATAATGTGGAAGTCTTGAAAGAAAATTTGTCATAGATTTCCAAAAGCTGGGATGTAGGCAGACATTTACTTACATTCACCTTACAAGTGGAATGGAGAGGTTCAGTTGCAAGTGTTGTAGAGGCAAAGTGAAAGATCAGACCTTAATTCAGTTGCTAATCTATGGCGAGATTGATTTGAATTAGATTTATGCATATTCTCTCACTGAGTTGGTCAAGGAAAACTCAAAAAAACAAATGCAGTCCTATATTGGAGTCAAAGGATGAATACAAATTAATTAGCATTTTTCACATTTAATTTGTAAAATGAGAACTATGTAAACCTTCTCTTTAGCTTCACAATTATGCACTACTTTGGGTTGATCTGTACTACTGAAATCTAAAATACACTAAAGGTTGTGGTTGTATCATAAAAAATGTCTGAGAGGTGTAATAATTTTTACAAAAAATCTATTATCCACGCAATGAAAATGTAAAATTAGATAAAAGTTAAAGTGTTGTTTTATTTGTTGACTGTGTTCAGCTTGGTCAAGTATGGATGAATGAATAGGTATATGTATGTTTTTTTTGTAATGATTATCCAAAAATATTAATTGCTCTCATTTTTGTGCATCATTTCAAAGTATGTGCCATTACTCAAACAAAATGAAAATATCTGACATTGTTAACCTTTTTGACCAATAGTGTTACCTTTTCTTTGGATTATAATAGAAATTATAGATTATAATATACTTAAAGCTTTATTTTGGTTAAATGCTAATTGGATAATACTATAAGTGGTTTGTGTGAAAATAAAACAGACATTTCAAAGTACATTTTTTATTGACTTGGGCTTTAGTGTGCACCCCCAATCTATCAAAGTCCCTTTGTAACCTCCCCTGCACCCTCCTGCTAAAACACACTCAACCCATTAATGAACTGATTGCTAATTAAGACTTAAAAAAGCAAGGGAGTTGCTTCTTTTTAATAGATAGCACCGGTCATTTTCTGTTTCTGCTATTTTGCATTTTAATGTTTATTAATTCACTTTTATAGTTTTGTTAATTATAACACCATCCTCCCCTGTTGAGGACTGTAATAACTGAACGGAGCAATGAGTTCAGACTTTAGGAGATTTTCTGCAACAAGGCAACAGATGAATGTGCGAGATTAAAACAGCAACAAAGGCAAGAGGACAAAAAGTAAAAGACAAATGATCAAAGAACAAAACAAAAACTGCAGGAAGTAGAGTTGATAATGATGTAATGTGTGGTGTAGGTTCAAGTCGTAATTCGCCACAAAGTTTTAGACTATTGCAACAATTCAGCAGAATTTATTGATATTATCAGAGTTTTAGTTAAGGAGACTTGTAAAATCTGTTCAAGGTTTTAACGTTTGACATTTTCTCACAAAGACATGACTTTTCCAGTGCGTTACAGTAAGCCACTGAAAGCCATCAAACCAACAAAATAGTCTTCAAAGATTTATTAAACTTAGTCTCTTATGTAACACCACAACTGTGACAGAATGAGTTCAGCATTTTGTACCCTGTCCGCGCGTCTTTGTCCGTAAAGGGGAGAAAGGCAACTTCTGATTGGTTTGTTAAAAGTGTCTGTGCCTTGTGGACGTGTATTTATGTGTGCATGCAACTGTGTGTGCAGATGGGCTAATTTAAATGTGAGTCTGTGCATTTGTGCTGTGGCCTTAAAGGTGCCGGGGCAGGGACATGCATGATGGATCGTGTAGGCCAGTTGATAGCGCCATTACTCACTGACACACACACACACACACACGCACCCGCACATACTGAACACACCTGCCTGACACCTGTTCCCCATGGGGGTCTGTTTGCCCCTGAGGCCATTGCCCTGGAGACGAGCATAGCCCAAAATTATTCTGCACACCAGCAAATACAACTAAAGTTTAAAAAGGAAAGAACATCCGAATGTTGTAGGACATTGTCTTCCTTTCTTTCCACCCCTTACAGTTTCTATTGGCGCTTGTATTTTCTCTTTTTCTTTTATATTTGTGTGATTCAGTTCTTATTTTTAGCATGACATTTATTAATAATATAAATAACAAGATAAAATATAGAAGCATTTAGAACTGACATGCAAGTCTTTTCAAAGTGGTTTCTTTGCAACTTTCAGAAAGAATGCAAGTTATAAAACGTGTTAAGTCTAACTATTTCAATCTACCTTGCGCTTTCTTTGCTTAACAAAGTTAATGAACAGTCTAAAAAAAGCTGGCAATCTATTAAAGACCTTCCACCCACATCCCTAAACAGTCATTATTGAGTAATGGCTAACCGAGAAAAAAAGTCTATGTTTTTAGTTATTTGATTGATTGTCACAGTACGTACAGCATGCACTGTTTTATTTGAACCCTTTAAACCAGTGAGCTTGCGTGTGTGTGTTTGGATTTACTTTAAACCTTATTTTGTGTCATTGTTGATTGTATAAAAGCTGGAACCTATCCTCAGTTGACTTATAGGAAAAGAAAGAAAAACTAAAAAGAAAATATAAAATGACACAAATTGAGGTTTAGTGTCTAATTAGCATTAAATGGGGCACTTAATTGGCACCGAGCATGGTGAGAAAACACTCATATCTCACTTTATCTTCATTAGCAGGAAAAACTGATGGGATTTGCTCTATTGTGAGGCTGTATGTGTTTGTATTCACATCATTAACCAGCGGGAAATAATAAAAATACTTTGACTAGGTCAAAAACAGACAGTCCTGCTACTCTAATTCTTTTAGATGTTTTGAAACAAATTCATCTTTTTTTTTTACCAGCTTTGACGCATTACAGCACAAGAGACAGAGTACTCCCATAAACATATTATCCTGTATGCAAAGGCTGACCACTTACCGACCACAGGTCCAATATTACGCATAAAGACAGACTTTCATCGTTGTATATGTGAGGGCTTACAACCAGAGTAATGGACTGATATAGACATCCAGAGCAAAATTGTGTTTTTTGTAAAAACCAGAGGTGAGGAGTAACTAACTGCATTTACTCAGTTACATTTTCTTGATTAACTTTTGTAAAAAAACAAAAAAATAATTACTTGTTTAAATAGTTTTACAGCACTCTACTTTTTACTTTCAGTTGAGTAAAATTTCTGATTTCACAATCATGTATACCATTTTCAAACTTTCTCTGCTAAAAAAAACCCCCAAAAAACATTGTTCAATTTATTACTTGTTATGGATAAGTTGTCCCACTCTAAGATAAATTACTATGGAATACATTTAAACATGTGTAAAGTTGTAATGAGAAATAGCTCCCATAAATCTCCAACAGACCTTCAGTCAGAACTGTGTGGACAGACAAATATTCAGCAGCAGTAAGACACACAGAAAGGGGCTAACCTGGTAGCTAATGTTATATAGAAGGACTCCCAGGGACTTCCTACCGCACACAGCAGATCACCTGGGGACACTGTAGCCATATGTTTAAGCTTTGTCTCGTCCTACAAAACTCAGTCTGCCCTTCACGTGATTTGTCAAAGGGCTGTGCACAGTGACAGGTACAGGGTACAGCAGGGCCTCAGATACAGAAACACACCAACTTACAGAGAGAGGTGCATGGAGGGAGAGTGGCCAGACGACAGGAGGCTGGTGGGTGGTTCAGGAGTGTGAGGGTGAAAGGAAAGGCAGCAGGAGGGTAGAAGAAAGGAGGTCTACGAGGGGCACGGAAAAGCCAAACACAAAAGAGCCGGCCATAGAGACCAACTCTGAGGGCTGAAGTGTAGGGGGTGGTAAAATGGGTGGGCCGTGGAAGGTGTATCGAGGAATTCGGGAGGCAAGTAAGCACAGAGGAGGAAAGAGAAGAGAAGGGAAGGAAGGAAGGAAGGAAGGAAGGAAGCAAGCAAAACACAAAAAGACCAGAGAGACATGAGAGATGAGATCAGGGGGAAAAGGTACGGGTTAAGAAGCACGGTGCCTCGGGGCTCTTTCTCCTCGCTTTCTCTACCTCCGCTCCCTCCCTCCACTTGCTCTTCTCTTGTCCCATCTACCTTCGCCTGCTCTCCTCCCCCCACTCACTCTCTGTCCTTCTGTGCAGGGGGGGTGAGGCGCTGAACAGATTATGGCGTAATTAAGGCGCTAAAGCAGCACATTATCCACCTGGTGACTTATCCAGGGTGGATAGAACCACGACTAGGCTAATCAGCCTATGTGTCTGTGTGAGTGTAAGTGTGTATCTGTGTTTGCAGGTTTGTGTGTGTATGAAATTAGTAAATTATGCATTAGCATTTTTCGCTTGGCTGTGGATGTGTATTTGCTGTAATGTGCATGCGTGTTTTTGCATGTTAGTGCACAGGAAGCACCACTGAGGCCTTTTCCCCCTGATTAAGGCCTTTTAGAGGGATGTGTTAAAAGCATTAGCTGAGGACAGGAATGTAATTCGTCATGTTTAAAGGCTGAGAATTGAATCAAGGATTAGGCTGCAGCAATGAGCTCACACACCCAGAGAATCTAACTGCACCTCACCTCTTTTTCTTTCTTTTTTGTCATATGCTTTCTTTCTGAATTTGGATATGTTGTGTTATTTTCTGGCTCTGTATCTTATTCAGTCATCTTACAATCGTAAGCAGATTTTTTGGTTAAATTAAAAAGAGTGGTACACACTTTCCAGAATATAACAAAAGATCATGCAGAGAACTTGAAAGAGAAGTAGATATTAACAGACTGGAAGAAGAACCAAGTGTACAGTAAAATACCTCAGAGAGCCGTTTTATACCTTCAGACTTTATTAAAGATAATGGGTTTATATATGCCTCCCCAAGGCTGGTCAGTTCATTAGTTGTAGCTCTTAGGAACAATTACGCACACAACGAAGTCAAGACATTGATCTCCTTTCTGGCTCAATGTCCTGACTTCAGCGGCTCCTTCTGAGGATTCTAAAAGAATATATTCAACTGAATAAGTACATATGATAATTAAATAGGAAATAAATATGACAAACTGGAAAAATCTGCAAATAAGTAATAAAATCTGTTTTCTATAAATACAATTTCAAATTTTTATCAAATTAAGTACTTTTAGTTTTTGCTTTGTTTTCTAATTTAATTTTTAATATGCTTTCTAATATTTATTACACACCTACTAATAATAAATCTTGTAATTGCAAGTATAATTTAACATGCATATATAGTAATATGATTGTATTTTATTATCATTAAATGATTTTTAATAATAATCATTGTTATGATTACTATTAAAAATAATAAGAGGTTGTCAAAGTACAAGAAGAGGTTGTTTAGTTTAAAATGCAATGTGAATTCTTTCTTTGTTCCTATATTTACTATTCTGGAATGATGAGGAACATAGACAGAACTCCTTAAAGAAATATGAAAAGCAGACTGCTGACATTGGAATGTCTTTGACAAGGGCGATGTCTTTATTTTCATCCTGTGCTGAGATGAACATGCAGAACAGTGAAGCGGTGAGTGCTAAAGAGCCACCAGTGTGTGTGTGTGTGTGTGTGTCCATATACTGTATGTGTGAGACTCCTTCAGGGTGTACAGAGGTGATGATGGTTAAGTCTAAGCCTCTCTTAATTGCATGCAAAATAAAGGGAATTATAATTATTGCTGACAAGAGCATAAACAAAGTTATCTGACTTGACATTATTTTAAAAAAAAGAAAATCTTTTTTTTTTTTCTACCATCATGAACATCTTGGTTTTTTTTAATCCTCGAATAAAGGTTAAGTGTTTAAATATTTGGTTCTGGCCTTTCAAAGATATTTTGGAAGAACTTTGGAAGCTTTTTAAAGAAAAACACAGCAGAGGAAAGTAAGCATATTTAATACCTATTGAACATGTTTAACAATAAGACAATTTTATGTTTTACAAAATTTTAAAGTGTGAAGAGACATTTTCTCTCTCAATTATTGTGAACCGTTTCGTTAGCTGTAGTGTGCTTGAACAAGACCCTGAATCCTGTGTGGCTCCCTTGAGGCTCATTTCATAGTTAGTCTCTACCTCTGACCTCACAGACGGCACCAATTGAAGCAAGTTCCTGTACAGGAATGAAAGATTAAAATGTTAAATTTCTACGAATCATTTTAAGAGTAAACACTGGCGTTTACTTTCTGTAGACTTTAAAGAATAAAAATAGATGTGTTATTTTGTTGTTGCCATATAAAAGTATCAGAGAAATGTAAATGGTATTTTAGAGAAATGTAAATAACATTGAAAAATATACCAGTAATTTAATTACTGTCTGTCTTTTGTTCGCAGGACAAATTGAAAAGCAGCCTCATTTGTATCTCTTTGTACATTAGCTGCTTCAAATCTCACAAACAATAAATGAGTTAAATGAAACAACAACAGAGTTCCAGAACAGGAAGGCTGAGTCATTCTCAAGACGCCTTTTTTTCCTTTAAGCGTAGGGTACAATGTGTGCATCTGCAACTCAACTGTACTCTCTGAAGGACATGCTCCAAAAATGACCTGGACCTGTAATCGGTAAATAAATGTTTAAAGAAAAAATAATAATTCTCAACATTTCTTGTTGGTGTAATTTTTAATTTTTTTTTTATTTTTCAAAAACCAAATTCTTAGTTTTTCACATTTTGGTTTTATTTCAATCTTCTAATTTTGAACAGATTTTTATTTTCATTTTTCTGTGCAAAGGTTATGAGTCAAATCACAAACATACAGACTAAGATTGTTTATTTTGAATGTACTTTAAGAAAAAATCATATATGTGTATATTTTTTTTCATATTCTAATTTTGTAACTTTTAATTGTGCGAACAAAAATGCAAAGCAGGGGTTGTGAACATGTCACTTTTCTATTTTTCCATCTGCTTTTCCATTTTTAAATTGGACTCCTACTCAGTAAGCATTAATGCCAAACAATCATATAATTTACCCAAAAATATCTTAATTTCAAGTGTTTTAAAATCAGTAATTCTGACATACTTTTGTGCTTTGCGATTAAAAAAACCCCCCAAAAAACTAATTTATGATTGCCAACTAACTTGGTTTATATTCAATTATTTGTGAAAAATTAAATCCAGCGTAAGACTTCAAGTGTGGTACAGTCTCAGAGGATGTCAAATAATTTATCAACTTTGTCCATGAAAGTGATTTAGTTATTGTAGTTATATATATGTGCTTGTTATTGTTGCCACATTTAAAAAATGTATTTTACCCATGCAGATGATTCAAATGAAAATCAGCTTGTACTCATTTAACCTTCTGAAATATCTGTATGTTTTGCATTTTTAAAATGTGTAGCATGAGGATGTTTTGGGTGCATTGCAGCATTCCGTTGAGCTCGTTTCATTTAGTTAAAGGTTTTGGAGTGCTGAAATAAGAGCTTTTAAATCTACTGAAGCCTGCGGTCAGAGCATTTGGGCGAATTTGTGAATTATGTGAGAGGCTGCATTTATCAGAAGCAAAATGTCGCACAGGGCCCATCTCTCTTTGTGATCTAGTGTGTTCCCTCTTGTTTATAACTTCACTTTATGCTTTGTTGTTCTGTGGCTATTCTGGTGCTGAATGTGCTGGATGACTCTGTCTCCCCAGCTCAAAGACAAAGAAGGACGGTCATTAGACTATTCTGTAACGTCAGGTACTGTAAACCTTCCTCTCTGCTCTTTCTTGCACACATCTTTCCTGATCTATTTTTCTCTTTCTGCCTTTCACACAGGCGCACCTACACACACTCAGACACATGTGCATCGCTGCTCTTAGCCAGCTTCAACATTCCGGTACAACGCAGGATGTTTTCCTGGTATAGAGCTCCATCTACAGGTCTCACCTGCAACCTCAGTTGCTTTTCTTGTACTATGTTCTCCAGAAGCATTTCCCCTCACATGAGACAAACATTTTTAGACACAACAACATGCTCAAGGGGCTTATTCACTGTGTAATGACTGTGTTCCTTGATTGCTGTCAACATGTTTGAATCCAATATAAATGTTTGCATGAAACAGCGAAACAGGAAACCTCTTGCAGTCTGATTACAAAAAGGTTTCTAATAAATGTGTTAGTAAATTAGGTTACAAGGAAAATAAAAATATTGTTTGATCTGTAAACAGTGGTTGGCACTCATGATGTTAAAATGGAACTTTAGATTGGATTGTGAACTATGAAATTGAAAAATGCTTTTAAAACTTAACATGTTCCCTTTGTAACTGTGTAGATATTTGATGTACATGCTGCTCTGTGGTGGTGTATGTGCATGAGTGAATGGAGCTATTGGCCTGAGTGCAACTGCTTTTATCTTTTCTTTTGTGTGCTTCTATAATAGCTTGTTATATTTGCTAAAGTGATGAACGAGTTAGCCCTTTCCATCCTTCATTTTGTGCGTGTGCATGTGCGTGGGGTCCAGCATTTTCAAAGTCATTGTTTCCCTGGAGAGGGGTCAGTGTACTGGTCAAAGATTTCTGCTGCCATGGTCACCTCCCAGCTTTCGCCACTGACTAGAACAGAGGAGGGAGGGGAGATTTGTTAAAGGAGGTATTAAATAGCTAGATAATAAAATCTGTTGTCACTTTTGGTTGTCATTTCCTGGTAAAACAAAAGAAAGGAGCAGATACACAGCATTTGTTATTTTTAGAAAAATACATCTAAATTGAATGTCCTTTTTTCTCTGCAGTGCATTTAAATTTTTCTATTCTATTATGCCTTTAAAATAATAATGGAAAAAAAAAAGCCAAAAATGTATTTGAAAGTGCAGAAGTCTATAAAATATGATGAACAGATTTCAGATGGTCACTGCATATTATTGCTAGCAGAAAAAAAAAAATCTTTGCACAAGGCCTTACCTTACTTTCCCTCTAACACACATGCACACACAGTACTGTACAGCCATTATTAAACAGTCTGTCAGGGGGGTTGAGAGTGTCGCCTCACTCCTTCATTCGCTCACTGCCCCTAGAACAATTTCAATTTTAATAGCTTTTACTATGTATCTAAAGCACTGGAGACACCGAAAGAAAGGGCAGCACACACGCGCGCACAGACAGAGAGAACCAGTTCCCCTTGTTGAAAATAGAGCCATCAAAAATGAAGGCCTGCCCAGCACTGCCGACAGACACACAGACAAACCTCAGGAGCATCTTGTAATTATCCCTGTGGACGAGTTGCCTCTAGCAGGGCTCAGTTACCCATCCCAGGTCCCCCCGCCTCCCTCCACCACTCCCTCCCATTCTATTATATCTCCATCCTGCCACTAACCCCTCCACTGCTAATTTCATCCCGGGGATTAGCCCCTACTTGCTTGTCTATCTTGTAATATTTCTGGAGGGTGGATTGGTGAAATATGGCCTTCTCTTGCTTATTATAGGACTTTTAGGGCTGGAATGGGCCATGCCTATAGTCTACCTCCCCTGTTCTCTCTGTCCCTCTTTTTTCGTCCTTCTTTCTCCACTGAGACGGAAGAAAGTTGTTGGTTTTTTGTTTTTTTTAAGCGGGTAGATGTGGACGCAGAGAAAGACCAGCACTGCAAGCGTGGCTGCTGCGACTCAAGTTCTAGTGGGATGTGACCGCACAGAAAGGTGAAAGTGAGCACAGCGCAGCACTCTGGTAGTACCTGCAGGGCAATGCAAGGTGTTTTCTTTTTGCATAAAAGAAAAAGTAAGAAGGGTGGGTAAAAAAGGAGAAAAGTGGCCAACATTCTGTTTATCTACCACCCCATTATTTTGTTAAGGTACACCAGTCCCCAGTTCTGCTACACCTGCTTGTTCCTAAGCCTGATTATTGCTACATTTCTATGCATTTGGCAATTCAATACCATAGATCTCTATCTGTGGTATAATTACTGGAGCCACATGGCCTGAATCTGACACTTTTTAATATTAACGTTTAGCAGGTGTAATCTAGAGCTAATGAACCTAAGCATACAAAACTGTGTGTAGTTCAAGTAAAGCATTTGTTTTGAACAAATACAAGTCAAATGGGACAAGTGACAGAGAATATTTGGGAACATCTCATGAACAAAGAGCAGCACCGGTGGTTACTCAAGAGCCCAGCATGGTCAGAAACATCTAGCACACACTAATAAGTTCGTAGAAAGAGGAAATAAAGAGCTACAACACCTTATTTTGTTTTGCCATTGTATGGTTTATTGATTTGGTTCAACAGTTGTAAAGTGGCTGCATACATGTGCCAAGTGGCCAAATTGTTTTTTGAGGTCAGGGTTGGTTATAAACTGTCATCTGTCCCTCTTGCAATTACAACATCCAGGACTCTTCCTGTTTATTTTTCCAACCTCAAATTTTATTTATTTTCTTTTACATACATACATTCCTTGTTTGTGACAAAATCCAATTTATTGGAAAAGCACAACTCATTTTTGTGCTGTTTTAATGTGTTCTGACACTATGGTGGTTGTACTTGACTGTTACTTTTGGCCAGGAGGCAATTTGACTGAACTGGAAATAAACAAAACATAAATTTAGATTCAGTCCAAATGCAAATCTAAAGGTGTTAGCCAGTAACTGGAGCTAAACTCCTGTCTAACATGGTGAAATCGCAGCAAAACTTGCAAATAATTTTGCATTCCACAAGTGATGGAGATGCAGAGGTGTAAAACAGCTTTTTAAAGTAATAGTGCGTAATTCTTTGGCCCCTCTGACTAGCATCTTACTCATTCGTTCTACTTATTCAAAATGGTGTCCAAGGGTAGCCTAGCTATTGCCTTCCTATGCAATTCTGCTTAAAGAAAATTCTCACTTCCAGCACACTTCTTATCAGGGACTGCTGGTATAAGTGGGCTAGTAGGGCTAAGCCCTGCCTGAGATTTACAATAAAGTTGTTAAAATAACTACCTAAAAATAAATACATTTTAAATATAATGTATCGCATTTTGTTAAATTTTCAACAAACCTGGGATCAAACCGCCTGGGGAAAATCCCGGGGTCTTTCTGAAGGGCTAACTTCTGTCACGGCTCAGAATGATTGACAGGGGTCTAGCCACGCCCCCTCGGTGTTTGGCTTATTGGGGCTAATTTTAGTCAGCCCGCAGGCACAGGATCCATCCAATCAGGATGGACTTTCCTCCAGCTCGAGTGTTTGGGATGGCCACCCACGTGACCACGTAGAATGGGCATCAGCCAATGAAAAGCGGCCCCTCTGGTAAGGTCCATAGACTGAGAAGGAGCGATGGCGAGCAATATTGGCATAAACGAGGTGGATTATTTAACCTTTTTTGCCCCAGAAATGTCGTTGGAGTCAATTTTTCTTTAAATAAGCCAAGTCTCATTTAAAAACATATTGTATCTTGTTTCATTTTATCAGTGTGATTGTGTCCAGTGTTGGGGAATTAATGTAGGGGAATTAATTTGGTCAACTGCAGAGGCTCTATGCAATTGGTCTTTGGTATTTTTCCATGGTTGTCTTTTTATGGTTTCAATAGCAGGTTTTCTTATTTTTCAAATTGAATGGGTCTCTCATTGGAGTTAGAAAAAAGAATTTAAAAAGAAAAAAAAAATATATATATATATATATTTATATATATATATATATATATATATATATATATATATATATATATATATATATATATATATATATATATATCACTCTTCAAATAGAGGTGTACAAACCTGTTCAGACCGTATTTTCTACACTTCCAAATATTAAATTAACAAAGACAGCCACCTCATTCAGACTGGCGCTTCTCTCTTCACAGTGGAGGGTGGTTGTTTACAGTGCAAGTAATTTCCAGTAAGCTACTGTAGCATGAAAATGGTGCATTACACCATCATGGACAAATATTTGAAATTTGTTAAAATTTAAAACTTCGAGAGTCCATACCTCCAGGAAACAATCATTTCCCAATAGCTAAGAGCCCAGAACTTCTGTGTGAAGCAAATAATGTAGGACAAGGGGCTAGGTTTTACCAGGCTATTGCAAAGAAACTCACACTGCAGGTAAGATACTGACTGCTCCTAAACTCTCCACAAATCCCTTCTTAAAAAGGTGAAGTAATTCATTAAAATTAATCAAAATTATCACCATGGTAAAAACATTCATCTTAAATTTGATCTTGATGTTTCAGTTGAAACTTTGAGTTGTGTATTGAAATGAATATTTCCAAAATAAATGTCTGTGACCTGTCAGTAAGCTTAAAAAACAACAACAAAAGGTCAGGCATAAGCAGAATTGCAATTGCTTTTCACAAAAGTGACCATGTGTATGCAAAGTCGCCTTCTGTATGTGTCCACTTAGACGCACACAGGGCAGGTTTGGGTGTTCATACACACATAACACTATGCTGCCTGTGAGTCTGTCTATCAGGAAGCATCTGCAGGCATGTGTGTCTGATCATACGGTGAATGACCTATAGCCCTCTGTCTCTCACACACTCCTCTCCATCACTCCAGCCTCTCATTACAGCTACAGAAGCCCAGCCTGTCACGTAATTAAAGGCAAAGTTATAAATGACCAGTAGGCCAAAAGCCATATTTCACAGGTGGCCATGTATTTATTTATAATTTTTCACCTTTAAATGTGTTTCTTATGCAAATGAGAGCCAGGACACTTTTCAATTAACTTTGGGGGCCAGTCCCTCTAAGTACCACAAGACCTTGTTATTGAAAATAAAGTATTTTTTTGTTATCAGGCATAAATTATTGCTGTCTGTGACAAAGGAATTGCAGGATATAATGTATGGACCTGTTTTTGGTGCTGCCAGAGGTGGCAGGTGTAATTCTCATCTGTTGAAAACTTGGTGATTGCTTTTCTATGAAACCACTTTTATTACATTCTCTATACTATATGATGTCCACCCCCCAGGCTTTTTTGTTTTCCTTTACTTTGGTATTCTCACTTTCTATTACATGCACAACACTTTCATTTGCAGTACACTGCATAGCAATTTAAAAGTATATTAAATGAGCAATTGGAAAGCAGGCGGTTGGGTACGGTTCTTTCATGGTGGCACACTCAGAGCGCCCCTTTCTGTCTCATTTTCTCCTTAATTGACCAACTGCGGAGAAAAAGCAGAGCAACCCTGTTCCACTATCATATCAGGGAGAATTATTTAGAGAGCAGAGGACTCGACAAAGCTGGCTGTCCACTGGAACAGGGAAGGGGGAAAAAAAGTTTAGAGGAGAAAGTTAAAAGCAAGACAATGGCTGTTAACAGGGGAAAGAACATGTGTTCCCCCTGATCTCCTGTCCCATCAGCAGTCCCGCACAGTGTGAGATGTGGAGGATATGCTTTGAGGTATGTGTGCGTTACATTCGTTACCCAGAGTGTGCATCACACATTGAGGTGTGTGTGCAGCGGTGCCCTCTCCATGGCGCGTAAAAAACGTCCATTAATTGAATTCCCCCCTAATTTCCCGTCAGCCTGGCCTTGCAGAGCGAGACGCCTGCCTGCCTGCCAGCCGAACAACGCCACACTTCAGGTATGGTGGATAATGGAGGATGACATTTCTGTCCTAACATGCCTGGGGGCAGCATGTGATACATGGCTTCCTCTATGAAGGTTAAACTCTGCTAACCTGCCTTTGGCGTTTCATTATCCACTTGTTAAATACTCTTTTGGTAATAAAATGATTAAGAATTTTATTGCTTCTCTCAAATGAGGCCTCTTTTCAAAGGGCCTTAACGACGTTAGTGGTGGATATGAATATGTGTGTGTTTGTGTGGGTGCAAGGTGCGTGTGTCTGTCTGTGTGTTGAGGGCGTGTCCAGACAAGTGCATCTTTAGTTACGTACGACTAGTGTGTAAAAACCTAATGAGAGTGATATGCTTTAAAGCGAAACCACCATTATTCTCAGCCAAATGACCTGGCCCGTCATTATGTTTAAAGTAGCAATACCTTTTCCTCTGCCGGGGCACATTCAAATAGACATGCTTTACATACACCTCAGTCTGTGTCTTGAAATCATGTGAGGTATTTATACTAAAATGAATGGGCCGGACTATTTTTACATCACAAGTTAAGCACCGTGGCTATAGCAACGGGACATAAAATATTATATTCAAGCCATTAGCAGGACCTACAAGCCTTGCCTAGGCCAATATGTATCCACTGTGGCTTAGAAAGTCACCATATTCAATGTCATTTGCCTGTAAAATTAGCAGTAAAGAGGCTTGAGAAACTAATCTCGAATCTTAATTTGCGTCTGTTTTAGGCTCCGAGTCCCAGAACAAGAATTGGTCAAGGAAAGTCTTGCTTTAAGGCCGCATGCAATGTTTTTCTTTCAGTTTAGTGATAGTAAAATAGGACAAAATTATACTTAATCAATAAAGTAATGTCTGAAAGAAAAATCTGCAATCTTTTAGTGTAATATATATATATATATTTTTTTTAATGAAAATGTCAAAGCCGATGTTCTGTTTTCGTTGTTCTGTTTCTGTTGGGCATATGTGGTTTATGTTTGGGGATTTCTTAGATTAGCTCACCTCCCTGTTGGGTCTTTCAGTCCCAATCAGTTTTGTTAGGGTTCATTGTTGTCCTGCTGCTGCACCCCCAAAAACCCCCACCCCCAAACCCCAGAACCTACACGCACACACTCACACACACTCACTCACTTAATAAATGGCTGGGTCCCCCTCCCTCGGGCCAGGGGAGTTGGTGCTGGACGGTTCATCTGATATATCATGGCAGCCCGCTCCTCTCTGCTCCACTGGACCCTGTCCAACACCTGTTCTCCCATCAGGGGATGTTGTGTTGGCGTGGCATGGCTGTGCCACTGTACAGATTGGCACTGCCCAGTTGGGACAGCAGAAAGGATGAAGTATGGGATTCCCAGTGACAAAATGTAAGCTGTAATTAGGAGGGGTACTGGAGTCCGAAATGGTTAGGCCTTATGTAAATAATCAAAGGTTTTTAATCTGAAATATTAGCAGTATAATTTTATTTTACGTGATTTCCTTTTTTGTGGTTGCACCAAATGTAACACCTGCAATTAATGTATCTAGTATTATCTTATTCAAGTCTCCCTTTATGCTTTAAGTTAAATGGCGATTAAATTTCTTTTAACAATTTCTTTTTTAATTATTGTATATTTGTAAATATTTTATCCCATTTTACAGTTAAAGTGGCCTTCAGGAGAATTTGAAACTTTTCACATTTTATCACGTCATAATAAAGTGATAAATGAACAAAATCCTGGGCACAAGTTGCCCAGGATTTAGCTCCAACCCTTTTTTCCATCTGCTTTGACCAGCTTCCTGTCCATGCAGATGAATTACATCCCCACAGTATAATGCTGCCACTACCATGTTTTAAAGTCGGTTATTGCTTCCAGGGTGATGTTTAGTGTGAGTATACCAGCGTTTTGGTAAAAATGTTGTGATCTAATCTGAACAAAACACTTTCTTTCAATCTTTGCTGTTTCGGCAACATCTTTTTTGGTAAAGTTTTAATATGAATATAGGAAATGTATATAAAAAACAGCCCTCATGTTATCTGTCACAGGGTTGTGAAAAGCAGAGATTTTACATTTTCTTAACCTGGCTGTTAAATTGATACCAAATTACCAAAATCCAAGAAATAATCTGTAGAGTAAAACTGAAACTCGGTTATGTTTTAACTGAAAATCTGTATATGCAGAGCTTTAAAAACATTATTTCATACTGAAAAAGATGTCTTGAATGTGGAACATGCATGATATTTTTACATGTAAATGAATATTTGATACGTACAAAATAGATTATATGTATCCACCACAATGAAGTACTTTGATAATTAAACCAATTATACCTTCAATGTCTGTAGTGTGGCATGGAAATTAACTCACCTGTTGGTTTACTGAGGGTGCAGGAACACTTGGCACATGGGGGTCTTTGAGCTAGTGGAAGTTGGAAAGCTTGTAGAAAATTGTTCTCTGATCTGATGACCCGATATCTTAAAATAAGTCTTGACTATTAGTCCATGTAGTCAAAAAAAGATGACTTCTGTTTATTATTAGCACACTGTTAATGAGTCAGCATCTGTTAATTCTCCTTAATTCTACCTCAATCTGTAAAAAAAACCCTCTCTGTGCAAAAATGTGATTTTGTCTCACCACTGAGCAGACATTATCCCCAAGTATTTTGTCGAGGTGTTGCTTACTTCTTTAATTCCCTTGCTCTCGCTGTAAGGCAGTCTTTTGTCCAGTAGAGAGCGACAGACATCTTTTGGACGTCTGAAGTATTTTGAGTCTGTTTAAGCTGCGAAAGAGTTTTTATTCCAAGATTTCTATCTGTAGGATACCAGGACAGTTGGCTCTTTTGGCATTTGATGTCATAATTAGTAGGTAAAAGTAGTTTAATAAAAACGTCTCTCCTTGGAGGGAAAGATTTTAGTTAAACTTGTAACTTGATAAAGAATAAAGCACAAGTAACCCATTTGTTGCTGATTTTCTTAGTTTATGCTTTTACAGTTTTTATTTTTTCCCCCTAGGAGGTCTTTTGTAGGCTCTAGTGTCCCTTATATGACAGTAGGCTGACAGGGAAGAGGGGAAGACATGCGGCAAATGTCGGTCGGGTCCGGGAATCGAACCCACGACGGCCGCGTCGAGGACTCAAGGCCTCCAAATGTGGATCGCGCTATCCCCTACGCCATCACAGCACGCCAACAGTTTTTAATTTTGACTAATTTGTTGGGAGTGGTACAGTTCAAATGCCCAGTGTGCGTTTGAATAATTTCCATGGAAAATGTCAGCAGGACACAGAAAGTTTTGCTTTTAGTTTTTTGTTTTTCTTTAAGATGGATATGTTAAAAGAAACACAAGAAAAGTTGCTTAAATACAGTTTTAATCCTTACATTTAATTGCGCCATGACATGGTTATGTTTAATACCGTAGTATAAGATTAGCACCAATAAAACTTATAAACTTATTAAAGGCTTAACAAATTTAGCAAAGATTCTTTAATCCGTTTTATTTTTGTCATTTCATTTGTTTGTTTTTCCTTTACCATCTATTTATTGTTCTGCGTCATTATTTCATGGTCTCAAATTTTTTAGACAGCTTTTTAACACAATTTGAGGAGACTGACCGTAACACAGTTCCGGAAGAAAGGGGAGGGACCTCGCGGCGGATCAGAGGTGATGACACGCGCGGCACCAAAGCCAGTCCCGATGCAGGTCTCGCGCCGGTGACATGGTGACAGCACGCGGGATCAATCTATTCGCTTTTTGAGAAAAGTGGTTTTTTTTCGGATTCTGGCGCTCGAGTGTAGAGGTACGTCCACCCTGCATCTTGTATCTGGTTAGCTTTAGTTATTACAGAAGCTGACTTCAAACTCAGTTGTTGTTGACGTTTAATAATAAATCGTTACCCCTGTTTAGTATTTTGGAATACCGCACGGTTTCTTTACCTTTTAACATTTTATTCATTTATTTTTAGCTCATTTCAAAACCTTGTACTGAAATGTTTTAACAGCTTTATGAAGTTGCATACAACTGTAAAGTTAAATATGAATTAAGACTTTTATTTTACTCCATCTTTGTTTAAAATAAAGATATGAATAATTGCATTACTATTATTGGCTAATCTACTTTTATCTGCATTTAAATGAATATTTTATATCTTTGATTATTTTATATCTCACGTTAAATGCACAAGGCTCTTTATAATTCATTCCTCTAGTGACAGACTGTAACTAGAGGTATCTGAAATTATTAAAAAAGTTTAAATAATTTCTTTGTCCTTTTAATACAGTTATATAAAGTTTATAAGTTGATGCAAACTTGTCTTCGTTAACATTTTACACATCTGCCGTTTTTTTTTTTTTTAAAAAATGGTGATGGTACAAAGTGATTAAAATTTTTAAAGGCATTCTGCATCATAAAAGTATAAAGCCAAACGAAAGCACATATTAAGCCAGATGTTCATGCATCTAGACAATACAAGTATCCCTGAAGTTATGTAAGCAGAACGGAGCAGAAGAAACAAAATCTGCTCAAGGACATTCTCTGAGATAGCAAAGCGACAGGCAGTGCAGCCACCAAACTTTCAGTGAGGAGCAAATTTATGGTGTAAAATATACACTGACAATAACCTGCAACCTGCATAGATCATTTTGCATTATCTGCTGACATTGTAAATAATTTTCCTGTTCATGCAGGTAAATAGAGCATTTGAGTGGGAGAAACATGTAGGGATTTAGTGATTGAAGTATTTTTATAGATATCGGTGATTTTCTGGCTATTACAAAGAGTGGATCAGTGCATGAATGCATACATGCCTATAGAGATGTCTGACCAGTTGGCAAACTAGTCATCCATGCAGTGTGTTTTGAGCAAACTGTGAATGGAAGTGTTTGCTGTGGGTCACTGCTTGAAGATGCTCCCATTTCAATATCCACTTCAGATGCTGTACATCCGACATGGTGTCGGAGTATATGTAAAATTTTTATTTATTTTTTTCACTGTTTAAATACAGGACAGAAATAGATGCTGGATGATCCTCAGCTACTTTATCTTATCTGTTTCGAATACAAAGGCACAAAAACACTCGCAGTAAAAAGGGTCTCCCAATCTGTGAAGACTTATCCCCACTGACCTTTCTCTAAATGACCTCATTTGTCATAAAATTAAGTGAATACTTGGTGTTCCTATGCCGTATGAACCACACATGTATGAGGCACAAACTAGCTCTGTGCAGTTTCTGGTAATAGTTTAACTGCATAAATCTTGTCCACTATTTTCTCCTCAGCTGTATACTGGGAATTTAAGTAAGAGGAGACCCCACGTGTCGAAGTGAACAGAAAGAAATAAAAGTCTTGGTATTGCTGCATGTTTTTTTTTTATGTGTTTGTGTGCGTGTGCATGTGTGTGTCTGTGTGACTGGTATGTGGGCCGGGCTGAGAGAGGGAAAAAAGCCAGGGGTCTTTATTTGACCTCTCCCAACATGACCCTTCACCCCTCTCTAAGACGAGCCTTTTGTGTCCGCTTAGCTAGAGACCCTGGGAGAGCGTGTCTGGGGTGGGAGGTGGGGAATCCCTGTGTTTGTGCATGTGTGTGTGCGTGTGTGTTTGTGCGCACTTGTGCAAGAAGTATAGCTCACATCAAAGCTTTACTTAAACATTGTTATCTCGGCTCACCTTTGACCTTGTGGTCATGAGACATCCCTCAAACTAATTCAGCCATGCCCTCACAGCACAGATGATATATATGTGTTTGCATATGTTAGCTGGCTTTTGCAACAATGGAAATGTAGCTCTAATTGCAAACTCTTAAAAACATCTTTGCAGTGTGGTAGTCAGGATTTTTGTTTTAAAATTCACCTGATATTGTAGTTGAGACTAATCTTTAGTGTAAACTACACAATACTATTAAATATATTTTCTTCAAAGTGAGTTTAAATTACACATTTATAAAATTATATACATATAATACTTACATTCAGTTTAATATGAAAATAAAAATATTCCTAAAATATCAGTTACAGTATTAGTGTCCAAGTAAAAACGTATTTGATTTGTGGTATAGTGTTCGAATTTCTTTTTAAAGGATCGTAACTGCAACTGTGTGTGTGTGCGTGAAAATGTAGTAATGGGAATAGGGTTCAAGGGGTCATAAAACACCACAATAGTGTCTCTCTCCCTAGGGTGAAAAAGAGGCCGAAGGGGAAAAAAAAAGTAGAGGTGGAGATAAAAGGATCTCCCACTTCCATGTCAAGGAAAGAGGAAAGAAGGGGGAGGTGGGAGGAGAAAAGATCAACAAAGCAGCCTTAAAAGTTTTACTTGCGGCTTATTGCTGTCATCTTTTCTGCGTAACGTTTTCTGCAATAAATACTGAACCCATGACAGAGCAGGAGCACAAGTTGAAACATAGATGAAAGATGGAACTTCAGAATAAATTCTAATCCTTCCTGAAGGTTTCTTTGTGCCAAATTAATTGAAACATTAACAAGAAGAATTTTATTTGATATTATGCACTATTATTATTATTGATATCAGTTCCTTTGTTATTTTATGGATTTTTCAGCAAAGAAGATTAAATTGTGTTTTATACCTACAAGAGCTTTGTCTGTAAGCTCAGGGTTTTAGGCTTCCCCCCAATTCAACTTACCACCCAGCCCCCCCCCTTCAGTCTGTGGTCGTAAAATGATCAGCATCCTCTTTGGCAGAAGGTGTGATTACTTCCTGTCAGCACTGGTTGTGTGCTGGAGAACGAGCTTTTTGTCTCCCAATCACTTCGTCTCTCTGCAAGGTGGTGCAAGGCCCCAAAAAGCCTCCGTTGCTCCTTTCAAAATGTGGGAGCAGGAGGTGGTCAGGAATGTGTCACTGCAACCATCTTCAGCCTAAATGTGTGAGGTGAATGTAAAGCTAGAAGTCTCGCAACAGTTGACCCAATAACATGTCAATGTTGAAAATGATTGTAGAGGGACATCTGTTACTAATGTTGTATTCTGACAGTTTTTTGGTTTTTTTTGCAAAGTGAATGAAGATTGTATTGCAGTAAATAACAATTAGAAATGGACTAATCTGATGCCGATTTTGACATTTCTTAAAGGTGTGACCGGACTTGACTTTTTTGTAGTATGACAAAGAGAAGTATAAAAAGTTGCTACAGGCTCTCTTAGTAGTTTTGAATCCACCAACAGATTTTGGAATTATAAGATCTTACCCTTTTATAAATCCTAACTGCAAAAACTGCATCAAATTTCAGATTCTTGGTTTTATCTTTGCCGATACATTTTCTTCAGTGTATAATCTTCCAATCAGAGAAAATTTAGATTGATTGTTAAGGTTGATTGAGGATCATGCATCTGTCCACAGATTGGCCTTAAAATATTGTAATCCCCCTGCAGATGTAGCTTTAAAGTAAGCTTTTATTTTTATTGCCATATTTTTTTATTTATTTTTTATTTTTATTTTATTTTTTTTACTGTAAGTAATATGGAAATGGAATGGTGATTTTCCAGGCTCTAAGACTTGGGAACTCGTTACCAAAGACCAATCATCAAAATACTAGTGGAAAGCTGGTCAGCAACTATAAGAGCAGTTATTGCTGTAATGACCATGAAGAGTTTTCCCCAAATATATGATGTAGTGTATATTTATTTTTAAAATGCAATTTCTTTTTATATCTTGTACATTTTTAATGACTTTTTTTTACATTGCTTTATTGTGTTTTAAAATGTCTCTGTCTCATTTCCTATCAGAAACAAACATAACCATTAAATGAACATAATTAGTCTCCATATGAATCTGTCTAGGTGTGGATTTTTGTCTGGCGTGTTTCTGTGATAACTGTTGCCACCTAGAAGATGGATTAAGAGGGCTCATAAACATCTTGCATTTTGAATGTAGATGTTTATTTTTTTATTGTTTTTTCTTTGTCCCATAATACAAAATATGGTTTTGCAAAGCAACACGTCATTGTAGGACATTGATAGATGCAGCTTCTTATTGAAAATATGCTGAGTGCTTTTAATGGTGTGTGACGATGTCTTTGCAGTAAGCTGACCCTCAGGTTGCTCCCTGGCCAATTCATGTCATGTTCAGGCATTTTAAGTCAGTTGTGTGAGTTTGTCAGCCAGCTTGGGAGCTGCCAGAGTTTAATGCAGAGGGATTAGGTTCATGCTCAGAGTCAAGTTATATTCTTTCAGTAAACAACTACAGCATATTTGTCCTCTTAGAAATCTGAGTTTGTCAAATTTATTTGTGTAAATGATCTGTTTAAAATTAGTGCTGAAATACACCATGGAGAGAAGGAGTTCGAGAAATGCTCTTGGAGAGAAAGTAGAAAAACAGAGGGAGGGAGTTGTGTCTAGGTCAGGGTGTTCTGACTCTGTCAGCGCAGCTGATTTTATATTATGCTCTTCGGTAAAACGCCCTGCACCCACAGCCACATTTTAATCCCCTGTCAGGTCTCTGTGTGTCAGTGAGAGCAGATGTGCTTCTGATGTTAAATTATTTTTCACAAGTGTGGAGGTGTCTGTGACTCTGCTCACATAACTAAGCAAAAACTTTTAAAAATTGATGCTAGAGAGATTTTTAAAATGTATAAACATAAAATATGTTTATTTACATTTTTGTAATCATTACAACATTTTTTTTGTATTACTTCCTTCACTGAGAAAACACTTCTAAATCACAAATAATATGACCAAAACTATCTGTTTGGTTCATCTTCAGTTTTTTGTGATCACTTCAGAGTAAACAAAAACAACCAAAAGACTTTTCAGTTCAGTCTGGGGTTGCTGTGTGTGCTTCCAGGACGCCGATGGGGAACTCTTATGCAGGCCAGCTGCGGTCAACACGCTTTGAGGAGGTCCTCCACAACTCCATCGAGGCATCCCTGAGGTCAAACACTGTGGTGCCTCGGCCGGTCTTCTCACAGCTGTATCTTGAGACAGAGCAGCTGTTTATGCAGGATGGTGGGTTGAAGAAATATTCAGGTGACGCAGCAGCGAGTCCAGTTTTAGGATGTTCCCCATCTTTAGTCTTAAGTCTGAAACATTTGTTTTAATCATCATTAAAATTTTTACTATCACTGATCAATTTGCCCTAAAATAAAACAGTGTTTTTGTATTCTAACTAGGTCGAACATTCAATGATGATGAAGAAGATGAAGATGGCTCTGGGTCCAACAGCCCACCGATACCCTATCAGATGAAACCTCCACCTGAGGGGTGCTGCACCACAGATGGCATGTACAAGTTTATATATGTGGTGACAAAAATACAGAAAAGGAATTTTTTCAGCAGTTTACGACAGAAGTCTTTTGAATCTGTTGGGGACTTTATTTTAAAATGTCAGTGTTGTCAATTAATGGGACGCAATAAAAATAATTTTAAAAAGTGATCCAAAATCGATCTACAACAATAAGACGCATTCTGCCAGCGTGGTACAACCAGATACTAATTTTCCATTAGATCCAGAACCATTTTTCTTAATAAATGAAGTCCCACTTTGAAAAGCCCCTGAGATTATTTTTCCTGATCATAAAATAGGTTATTGGTCTCAAACATGTAGACAAATAAACAAAAACAAAAGAAATGTGTAAGTGGACAAATACTTGATCAAACAATTGAATATTTCATGTATTTGTGTTGTTAAAATGGCTAATCTCTTGGATCTACTTGAATATTTAGTGAAAACATTTCTTTCCTTCTCCTAACAGGCTTCTGTCAGGCTGGCAAAGATTTGCGTTTGTCCTCGCTTGCGTCAGAGAACTTGGATGTTCCTCCTGGGTTCATGCCAGTTGGGGTAAAATCCCCCTCCCTCCCTGACAACCTGCTGGTTTGCGCTGTGGACCGACGCTTCCTGCCAGATGAACGGGGTCGAAACGCCCTGCTTGGTAAGACAGAACACTGTCTCAGGACAATGTGACATAATTTTCTGTTGAAAAGATTAGAAGGCGTAAATAAAGCTCAGTCCAAAAATCTTTGTTTATTTATTTGATTTTTTGCATGTGAGTGCATTCGTGATATTATCCACATAATCATTAAACATAATGTGATCTGTTTGCTCAATCCTCTTCCAGGTTTCTCTGGAAACTGCTTGGGCTGTGGAGAGAAAGGTTTCCGTTACTTCACAGAGTTTTCCAACCACATCAACCTGAAGCTCAGCACCCAGCCCAAGAAACAGAAGCACTTGAAGTATCATCTCTACCGCAACAACCAGGGCATGCTGGTCAAGGGTGCTCCCATTTGCTGGAGGGGAAATGGTAAAAGATGGAGCTACTGCTTTTACAAGAAATCTTGACTTTTTTTTTGACGTTCCACTTGAGGAATTGTACAATTTCACGTTAAGGGTGTTGTTAACTCTTTTAGACTGTGTAATTTATTTCATCAAACATAAGTAGGGGTGATACCGGTTTTAAGAATTGCCTTGATGACGTTTCTCCATCATACACATCATATTCAATGTTTAAGATGGAGATCCCCAGTTGTCATTTAGCTGTATTTTGAACTTTATAACTTGGCGACAAATGCTTACTGGAGATGTTTTTGTTTTAAACACATGCAACAAAACACCAGTGAAAAATTTTTGCCTTTAGCCAGATGCTTGTGTTGTTGAGGATGATCTGGGTCTGTTTAACTTGTAGCCAGCTTGGATTTCCAGCACTGAAGCCGAAGAGCTTCTCATACTTCGCGAGACAACAAGTATGATATAATACAAGACCTTTTACCTGAAGCAGTTACATGAATGCTTAGTGTTTTAAAAACATCAACACAGTCACCTTCAAAAATGCCTTTAAAATAGGCAGACGGTAATCATGGTACAGAATGTTATACTATATCAATAAAAAGAACTCGTATTCACAACTGCTTTTAGAACACATGTGAGATGTTTTTCATACTCTGAAAATTGAATAAAGTCGCATTTATGATTGCAAAGATGTGACTGTGTGGGTGTGACCAGATGGACTGGTCAGACAAGGTATTAGGGGGGTCAAAGGTGAGATGTTAGAGTGTGCACAGAAGCAACAGCCTGAATGTCATAGTGAAAATGGACATTAGGTGGAGAAAGCAGTTGTGTGGATAGGTGTAAAGACTGTTATTGAGTCTTAATGGGATATACCCCTACTGTTTTTGGATGTTTTTGCTCATTTGGTAATTGTTTCAATTTAGTAGTCTGTAACTGAAAGTGTGAGATGGAGGACTTGATAGTTCATAGAAAGACGTCAGATTTTCTCCGGATCTGCTTTTTCTCTTGGGCGTTGGTGTTGAGAGGCTGGAATTTAACACAGAGAAATTCTAGGCTTATTTCCTGAAAAGGGTTTGGTTACATACTAACGCTGGACTAACAACCCAACATACAATCAAAACCAGAGGTGAATCCTATGCATAAGGCTGACATTATTGGCAAGTTTCTGGAGTCCTGTTTTATTTTTTTTCTTTGCTTTGCCCCTCCAGAAAGAAAACAGTACCTTGTTTTTGTGCTAACAAGATTTATCTCCAGAGAAAAACTGAGAGAAAAATTTAATGGTTCTTGCAGATTCAAGCAAAAGTAGCATTCACTGAAAACATTTAATCGGTCCTGAATTCCTTCCATGTGTGTCACCAGTCACTTCCTGTTGTATTATCTAATCCTATTCTGGAATTTCAGACTAGTGACACTTGTTGATAGATCTTGAAATCAGAAGAATACGAAGTGCAACCCCAGCTTAGAGCACCCAAAGGCAGAACATTATGTATAATATGCTCTGAAAATTATGCAATGAGGCTTTTTGATTATGTCTTTTTTCTTATGTCTTTATCCAGACTTTGATTATTTGCACACAGAATGAGTGAGTTTGAACCTGTATGCATTTCAGAATATAACCGGATGATGCAACAACTTTTAGACTCAGATTTCGGAGAATTTGTTGCAGTCTTTGCACAAAACTCAACCTTTGGTCTTCTGGACATTTCCTCAGGATGTTAGGTGAATCCTGCTGATAAGTTTCACATACCATTACAAAGATGGTATCCGAATGCGTCTCTAGAACCGAAGTGGATTTAGTTATTGTTTGCCGTTGGTCATCTTTATGACGAGGCTTTATTTAGTTCAGCTCATTTCTCATTGTCTTATGTGCTTTACTTTTGTGATTAGTCAGTGTTTAGTTTCTGGTGTTCAAACCCTCACACTTCAATGTATGCGCTCCTTCTAACAGGCATGCTCACTCTCAAAGCATTAACGTGAAAGAGATTTAATTTGTCTCTGTTTGTAGACAACCAGTTTGATATGTCTTTCAGATGTCAGAATAAGACAGATCAGAACCAGTCTCTCAGAGGGCCACCTGACATTAGATGAACGGCCATCGAACCCGGCGTTGGCTCACTCATCACACACACCAGGCAGTGCCACAGGTTAAAAATGACACAAAGACATATTACTGATTCTGGTCATTTCCTTGTTGTCTTCTAAAACATAATTGTCTCTAATAAATCTTTGTCGTCTTTTTTTTTTTTATTTCTAAGGATCACATGTGGAGCCTCAGACAGCTGATGTTCCCACCATGCTGATAAATGGAAACCACACAGCAGCTTCCTCCATTGCCCAGCCACCTTCAAATCAGTCGGGACCTGGGAGACCATCAGTTACTGGTACAGATTCCCCTTAACGGGTTTTTTCAGCTTTTTAGTTCTTTCTAGGATATGTATGACAATAGTGTAATTTCCCAGAATGGCATATACTATTCTACGTAGAATCCATGCAGGCAATGTCTGCTTGTATAACACAACTTCTTGTTCATATGCAAAGAAGAAGTTGTCTTTAAGACCCTTCACTTTCTGTCTGTCTGCTTCACAGGAGCCCAGTAGCTACTTTTTATGTCGGGGGCGAGGGAGAAAGGTCCTTTGTTTTCCCTGCTTTGATTTGGCAGTCATCAGAGCACTAAACATCTACCTCTCTTTTCTTCCTGTTTGCCTCTGTCCTTCTTACTCCTTGTCTCTCGCTCTGGCTCCTCCATAAACCCAGGTTGTAAAATTCCCTCTCTCTCTGTCTCATCTTTTTTCTCCTGCATTATATCTGAATGAAACACTTCCTTCCTGGTGGTGTTGTTTTTTTTCATTGCCCTTTAACAAGCGCATCTTTTATGTGTTTCCATTATTACAGCATTTTAACAGATACTTGAGAAGAAAAGACTGATAAATGCATGACTAAAATACAACCGTTTTGCATTACAGTATCTACAAAGGTCTCCCTGGCATCTTGTAGTAAATGTGTTAATTTGTGAGGTGTTGGGATGAGAAAAGTCACTTCTGTGTGCCTCAGTTTGTCAGTCTCAAAGAGAAATGACTGAAAAATAACAAATAATTCACTCTAAATCACTGGAATAAAACACAAGATGGGACAAAAAACGTAATCTAAATATATCCTGAATTTGTTTTTTTAACCCGACAGTTCCACCTACAAATGCTGGTCCCCCCAAAAAGAGACACAAAGGCTGGTCACCTGATTCATCTGCCAATAGTTTGACAGAGAGTGCTGGGAAGTCTGCACAATCGTCATTAACTTTAGCAACATTATCAGTGACTTCTGTCATCACCAATGGAGCAAGATCAGGTACAAATAGGGTTTTGGAGGCACTGTGTGTTTTTGTTATCAGGCTAATTAGCCTCATTGGAACTGTGTGCTAAATGTAAATACCTTTCTGTGTTTGTTTTCCTTTTGTGCCAGAGACTACAGCCGTACAGAGTTCATCACGAGGTTCAGCAAGTCAACTTTCGCCCCCTGAAGTGTCTGTAGCAGTGCCTGATCAGCTGCTACACACCTGCAGGCTGCAGCCTGTCATATTTAAAGGTGAGAGGGTCAGCTATGTGTGTCATTTGAAAGTCGGAGGAATTTCCAGCACCCTGTGTGGCTAAATCATCTTCATATATTGAGAAATACCTAACACAAATTATCTTTTAAATTTTTTTCTGTCAATATTGTTCCCCCTCTATAGCATCTACTATTCTGTTCTACACTTCTTTTTCCTATAATTCCTCATTTCTGGCAAAAAGTTTTAAATTAACAGACTTGCACACTACAGGAATCCTTTCCTAACTCATTTATTGTACATTTACTTTTTTGTCTGACTGTTGTTGGTGTAGAGGCAATTTATATATTTATGTGTATATATATCCCAGCACATGGTAATGTGAACCTTGTATTTTTCTGATAAAATCTGTGATTTTGTCACCATGCTTGTAACTAAGTCTATATAGTAATTTATACTTCAATTGTCATGTAACAGAATGTTCTTGCTAGAGAACTTTGTTCTTAAAAATTTGTTAAAAGATGTGACAGAAAAGGAGTTCTGCAGTATTAAAGTCTTCTAGGTAATTTATCAACATGCCAAGTATTGGAAAAAGGTTACAACCATTTTAGTTTTAGGATTCTGGATTGTTAGACATGGAAAAAAAAAAGATAGGAGGTAAAAAAAAAAAAATAGAAAACCAAAACTCAAACAAGCCATTCATCAGCCAAGTTCAAGACTGTTAGACACACACACCCAAAACAAAACTAAAAATACCGACAAAAAGACTTGATAAGTAGCTTCACTGCTTTTGTTTGATTATTTTAGGCATTCTAGATGTGAGTGTTACCAGGACACTTCTGGGATTGTTGCAATGTGATGTGATCTATTGTCTGGAACAGACATCTGTTTTTATAAACCTCCCTTGGCATCTGTCCAAAAATGTTTTCGCCCTGGTTTATGTCAGGGAAACATGCAGGATGGAAAATATCTTTGTTAAACAGGCATTGTAAATTGCAGCATTTCCCGTTGAAACACTGTGTGATCGCCACTTGGGTGGGAAGCCTCCTGTAACATCTCCTCAAAACCACTTGATGTTTAATTCAGTTTCACAAGACCGAGCTCCACTGTTTCATTAGTGGAAAAAGCTTCTATGATGGAACTACTCTAAAGAGATCTCCCTGTTATGTCAACAACATTGGAAGCCATCAGAATATATGTTTTTCTCTTGATAGAATGAAGATTTTTTGAATTTTTTAAAAATATCCCTTGTCTGGTGCTCATTTGCACAAGATCATAATATAAAAGGATGAGGGGTCTTAAATAGTTTTTTGTTCCTTAACACGTTTCTCAGATGGCTTTTATGGTTATTGTGCTGCCGTAATTTATTTTGGTTGAAGATCTTCTTGTATCTTCACACTGGATCTCTTAGCTCGGCATTTTTGTGGGGGTTCTACCACTTGACTTCTTTGTTCCAAAGCACTCAGAGTCAATTTAGGAATTTAAAGTAAGTCTTACTCTGTCTCACCCTGGGGCCAATGGCACATTACATGTTGAGTGTATTTTTCACAAATATCAAGGCTTAGTACTTTCCACCGTTTTGTGTCACTACAACTGCAATTTCTAGTATATCTTGCTGTAATATGAAATATGAAAAAGGACAAGTGAATTTAACAAACTGCTAAAATCCCCAAACTGACGTTCAACTTATTCCCATTTACTCCCATGTTTTTTTTTCTTCTGTACATTTCCTATTTCTCCAGGTCATGGCCCTCTTCCTCAACTTACAGGCAACACGAGTGACGTACTCATCAGTTCTCTCCTACAGAGTTGTTACCTGAGCTCACAAACACTCCCCAGGGTTTACCAACATTACGGAACATCACCGATTCAACCTCTCTCTGCTGAGATGCAGATTCTGCTCACGGTTTACTACCTCGTTCAGCTAGGTTAGTGCAAAAGGATTTTGAACACAATGTAATCTTCAAACCATAAACTACAGTAATTTGACTTCTTAAATTCAGCTATTACATTGTTGGTTATGATCTTGCCTTTCTTTAACATCATATATATACTGCACACATCCTCCACTGCCATAACATTTAAGTGTTGCAGCAATATCTTACTTATAGTATTGCATAACCTCATTGTGTGCCATGCATGTGCTCAGTCTGCACAGTGTAAGATTCACTCACCTCCATGTGCTCAACTATTTAACTTATAGCAGTTTGTCCTGTTATTAAATTACTTCAGCTAATAGCCACTAATCAGTGGGGAGAACTAATAAAACCATAAAGTTTAAATCCAAGATGTTAGCAAAGTAACATAACCAACCCTGATGTGGAACAACAATGAATTTGTTGTTCCTTTCATCTCAATACACATGATCCATACAAAACAGCCACCTACATTTTTCAAAGAGGGTACAGAATTTCATTTACACAAATTGTTCTTCCTTTCTTCAGTCCTAAACCTGTGCAACATATTTTTTATATACAATCATAAATGGTAAGATCGTAAAAAGTATGACTGCAGCTTTGTTCTCTCTCAGGCACTGAGCAGGTACCCCTCATTGAGGACTTGGAGCAGATATTCATGAGGTCATGGAGGGAATCTCACCTCAGTGAGATCAGACAGTTTCAGCAGTCACAAACACAAGGAACACAAGGGAGACACTATGGCATAGAGGTCAGACATTGCGAGAAAAGCATCAGCATTGTGATTTTTTAAAATCAAATTTACATAAGCAACACTGATAAAATAACATACATGAATAAATGATTCAATTTGATCATCCTCAGGTACCTGCTAGCTTGCCCGGGCTCCCCCAGCATCTCTCTTTACCTCCTCAAAGTCAGCAGCCCCTCACCCCCAGTCAGCTTCCCTGGCTCGCCCAGCTCGCTGCCTCGTCCTGTGGGGAGGGTGTGGTGGTGTTGGGGGAAAATGTCAAGTCCTTGGCTCAGGGGCTTCTGCAGATGTTCAGTAGGTTGGTGGACGGACGGCTTGAAAACACAAACTATGTCGTCATCATCGTCACTTCACCGGGACAAGAAACTCAGTCCTGTGTGGTGGTAACAGGTGAGAGTTGTGGTGTAGTAAAAATAGTGATGTCATGGTAAACGTGAACAGGAGAATTGAATTCATCTGTGGATCTGTTTCAGGTAAACATCAGTGTCGTGCCTTGGCAGAGAGCATGTTTTCTCCCACTGAGGGACTGAAAGAAATCAGCCACCAACTCCACACAGGGGCTGCCCAGGAACTTATCCACTATTGCAATTCCCTCGGACAAGGTAAGTCTCTATCTTTGACTTGTTCATTTGCTATTGAAATTTTTGTCAGAATTGTCTAATATATTTATGTGGCTTTCTGTTTCTCAGATGGTAATATGGATTTCCTTCTGGACAGTGCCAGTGTGGAGCACGAAGCATCACCCCCCTCCAGTAGTCAGACTGTAGCTGAAGAGAAGACTCCTAAAGCCACAAATAGCCCCAAAGACAGACCGACTGCAAAAGATTCACAAGCATCCAGTTTAAAAGATACGCCCAGCCCTAAGGAGACGGCTTCAAGCCCCAAAACCCCTTGTTTAGGTAAGAAGAAGGCTTTTTGGGATTAAGTGTTAACCATTTATAGCGGCACTTGCATTAATGTTCACGTCCTTGAAGAAATGTAATTCTTGTTTACATCTGTATTAGAAGGTTGTCCAATTCAGAAAGGACCTTAGAAAAATACCTTAGATAAGATTTGCTCTTCAAACAAGCAACCACTGAAAAATCTGGTTTTATTTAAAAATTTTGAGTTTAAAATTTCTGTTACAATGTCAACTTTATTTACATTTTGTATGTTATAATCTCAGTGTCCATCTTTGTGCTTGCAGAATACAGAGTAGAGTGGCGTGAGGTTCGTCCCATACAGCTGGCGGTGGCTAGAAAGCTTCTGTCCCATGTTTGTGCCATTGCAGACTCCAGCACACAGAATCTGGACCTCGGTTCCTTCAACAGGGTCAGCTTCCTCATCCTTGTCCCTCCTTCCGAGGTCTCATTTCAGCAGACTGTTCTTCACCTCTGGAGCTCTGGTTAGTAGTCTTTGTTTCTTAACCTGTATGGATCAGACAAGTTTTTAGTTCAACAATAGTCACCAGCTAAGAGGAAGTTTTTAAAAATTTTTATATATTACTTCATTCCTTTGTATTTTCTAGGTGTTCTTCAGGAGCTTGGGAGTTCAGAGCAGGAATTTGCGTCTCAGAGAGAGGCAGAGCGCTATGTGGTGAAGATGGATCAGAGCGCTCAGTCACGAATTGACAAGCTTCTCCAGGAAGCACAGACCAACTCCTACACGCTCTACATCTTGGTTCATGACCATGCCCATTGGGATATTAGCAGGTTTGGATTAGGAAAGCTTAAATCAATGAAATAATGCAACAAAGATGAGGTCATTCATTGTATTTATGTGACTCCTGTCCATATCAGCACATTTTACAGCAGCACAGACAGCAGTCTGGGTCTTGTGGATCGGTTGTTAAATTCCCGGCAGGTGAAAGACGCCACAAACATCTTGATTCTGCACGTCACCTCGTTCCCATTTGCTTTGCAAACACAGTGCACTCGCATCAGCCCTTACAATGAGATTCACTGGCCGTCTGCATTCAGCAATGTGAGTCTAAGCTCTGTTTGGGATGGACATTTGGTGAAACAGTGGTCTGGTTGTTGGTCTGAATGTCAGCTGTTGCTTGTGTGTGTAGGATGTGGACCTGTATCACGAGAGGACACGGTACTTTGGTGTGTCAGAGCTTTTAGAGTCGACCCGTTCAGGAAGCAGCCTCCCACTGATGCGATATGATTCCTCTTTTGAGAGCATGACATCAACCCTCGAAGAGAGGTCCAACACCCACATACACCATCCTTAATCAGCTAAACTCTAATAAAGTTTAAAACCAAGTCATAGTAGAAGTTCACCATTTCTTCTTGGTGTTTTCAGATTTCCCAAACTCCACAGTGCTGTAATACGGACTACAGTTTTAGTACAACAATACTGTGTTGCTCTGATGGCTTCATCTGGCAAGATCAGCAGCTCTCACAATCTCCACAAACACACCTCTGTGGAAACCATGGAGATTGTGCAGTCTCTGCTCACCGCTGTTCAGCAATGTCCCACCCATCATGGTCACATGGTCCTGCTGCGGATTCCCTCTCTGGCTCTGGCAGCTTGGGCCCACCGACGGCTGTCCAGAGTGAGGAGGCAGCTGGGTATGGAGGACAGTTTTGAAATCATTCTGGGGAATCCTAGTCAAGCTTTGACGATTGGACAGACTTTCACTGATCAGATCAAGGTACGGTGTTGGTTGTTGATCGGATTCAGTTTGACACAAATTTTATTAGAAATGCAAAGCGTTATTATACTGTAAACAATAAATACTGATATGCGTGTTGATACACTACAGATTTGGTTAAAGATCCAGGATGCTGAATGGGTTCCTCATACCTACTTAGAGCTGGAGGCTCTGCCGTGCATCCTGATCTTGTCAGGAGCCGAACCGCTTGGAGAATCTTTACCGAGGTACTCGCTGAGCTTCGACTGCTGACTTTAGATTGTGTTTTAGATGAAAATTAGTAAGCGTCAATAAATGCCACAAGCAGATAAATTTGTCTTATTTTTTTGTACAAGGTCTTTGAAGTATTGTGACCTCCGAGTGATAAGTTGCTCATACCTTCAACGGACCACTCTGGAACAGGAGTTGGGACTAGCTGCTTACCTGGTGAAAGCAGAGTCACGGCCGCCACACAACCCTGGACCAGGAAGTGACTTGATCGAAAGCGATGCCGACAAACTCAGCAGCACTGACAATGAAGAAGAGGAGGGACAGGACAACGGTATGTTGAACAATTAAATCAGTCAAAGTTTGCAGATGACCTGAATTCTTTATTTATTTAAAACCCTCTCTTGTCATTTGGGGTCATTTCCAGGAGACCCTCTTTTACAAGCCTCTCAGTCTCTCCAGCCATGTCCTGATAGTAAAACTGTAGATCCCCTCCCATCTCGAATTGCCGCCTCTCCAAATGTTCCAAAAGAAACCCTGGACAACATACAGTCTCCCTCAAAAGCCCAGGTTCAGCTTCAGCCCCAGACCTCCTCTCAGTCATATTTTCAAATTACCCCCAACTTCCAAAGCCAACCCCAAATTCAGGGTTATCCCCAGGTCCAGCTAATCTCCCAGCAGCAGGCACAGCTCCAAGGTCAAAGTCAGCCAGCATCTCAAACAAATGTCCAGTCCACTCAGCAGCAGCCTGTTTCTCAACCTCAAGTTCCCTCCAAATCTGCATCCTCGGACTCCTCATCTCCACGGGCCTCCTCTCCTAATCTGAGCTGCTCGTGGGCAAGAGGACTGAGTCGTCCCCCATCTGTGCTCCTCCCCCGTGCTCTCTATGACATTATCACAGCCAGTGACAGCAGTGGCCTTCCACGGTGTACTTCATTCTTGCCACACATATCTGTTGCTTGGGCAAGCAGTTTTAGGTAACAGAAACTCTTATTTCTCAATATTAAAATTGATTTGTAGCACTGTTCTAATGTAATGTGTTAACAATAAATTTTAAGAATACACTACTCCTAAAACTAAAAACTCTAATATCTTTATTGAAAAGGTTGTGCATATTGAAAAGTGAAAGCAACTGCATGACTACATATCTTTTCCAGGTTCAGCGGCTGAACAATGTTTCATGCTCAAGAACTTTATATCTGTCCTGTCTTTTGCGTTCCTTGGTCTTCGTCATGTAGTTTCTTCAGTAATGTTCTCTAACAAACATCTGAGGCCTTCATAGAACAGCTGAATTTATAATGAGATATTTAAAACTGGTGGAGTTCAGTTATTACTTAGCTGTCATTAGAAATAAACAAATTTTACAAATTTTTTTTTCTGAGGCACTGTATTTTTCTTTTCTTTCCTTCTTAAACACAGTTTACAAAAAGCAAACAATTGAAGAAGAATAAGATAGATTCATTTCAAAAGTAAGCTGTAAGATCCATCAGCTATAAGTTGATTTGCACAATCCTAAAAGATGTACAAACAGCAGCAGCATGGGAAATGGTGGAAACAACTGCAAACATAGTCTCGGGTGTAGATGAAATCAAAATGGCCTGCATTTTGAAATTTGTTTTTATTGGTTTTTTTCTCAGACCTCTGCTAAGCAAAATGATGACATGCACAGAGCAGTCGCTGTATTATCGTCAGTGGACAGTCCCTCGGTCCTACCACATGGACAGCAGCAATCGCACTGAAGGACGAACTGACAATTTCCACCCACGTAGGCTGTTGCTTAGTGGTCCCCCACAGGTAGTGTCAGTCTGGTTGCCTTTCTTCCATTCATTTTATTAGCTTTCTTCTATTCAGAAGTCTTATTGTATGTTTCCATGGTCAGGTGGGGAAAACAGGGGCATATCTTCATTTTCTGGGCCTCCTGTCTCGCATGCTGATCAGGCTAATGGAGGTGGATATCTATGATGAAGAGGACATCCACTGCAGTGAGTTCTCACTTACATCACTATATAAAAAAACTTCTCATCTTCAAAAGATCATGTAATCATGCTTTCATTTATCAAGACATGTCTTCATTATGTTATGCTCTTAATTCTGTCACTCATAAGGAATGTGCATTAAAAAGTGCATTACATTTTCACCAGCCGAGGTAGAAGGTGTGCAGTACCACCCACCCAATGCTCCATGGCCAAACACAGAAGTTATAAAGACAATGCCCTTCGACTACACCATCCATGACCCAAAGTATGATGACATCAGCATTGTGTACTGTCCTGGATTTAAACCACGAGCTGATGGTATGAAGTCTGCAAATAAAGTCTTTCTCTTGGCAGTTTATTTATTAATTTCCAAAAGTAGTCCAGGTGTTCAATCAGTCATCTTGCAATATTATTCCCTCCTCTCTCCTCTGTTGTGTTGCTAAGGAAACCCTGTCCGCCAGGAGGATGTGTACCTACGCAGACGGACATCTCGGATAAAGCTGTCCAAGTACGCAGCGTACAACACTTATCATCACTGTGAGCAGTGTCATCAGTACCTTGGCTTTAACCCCAGATACCAGGTCTGCAAGTTACTCACCTACTTACACACAAAATGATAGACGACAGTGTGAGAAATAACATTCAAGCTAGCTCTAAAATCTAAATTGGAGCCATTTCTTATCAAATTCCAGATGTATGAGTCAACGTTGCATGCTTTCACATTCACCCATCTTCTGCTCGGAGAAGACATCCAGCTCTATTTCATCATACCAAAGTCTAAGGAACACTACTTCAGTTTCAGCCAGCCAGGAGGCCAGCTGGAGAGCATGCGGCTGCCTCTCACTTCTGACTGGGTATATACTTTTTATTTAAAATCTTTCTACAGAATTTGTCAATGCCAGTTCCCAGAGGGACCATTCAATTGTTGAATATTTTTCTTATATTAGCTTTGAAAAGTGTATTAGCTTTTGTTTTACATATAAACATTTATCATGTTGTGGTTTTAATAAGAGAAATTTATTTAAGGTGACATTCTTCAAGGATTGGTTGCAGTTACAACATTTCTCCACAAGGTGGTGTAATTGTTAAATCTTTGAGTAAATATACAAAGCACAGTCAATTCATGTTTTGCCAGAAATTCTAAATCATTTTATCATCTTTTCTTTTTCTTATTCTTTGTCATAAAGCGCTATCTTGAATTAAGTCCTTTTTGTTGTGCTTTGCAGAGCCCAGACTGCATTAAGAGTCCAATATTCACCCCAACCACCGGTCGCCACGAGCACGGTCTGTTCAACCTGTACCATGCGATGGATGGAGCCTCACATCTACACATCCTTGTAGTTAAAGAGTATGAGATGGCTGTCTACAAGAAGTACTGGCCCAACCACATCATGCTGGTGCTGCCCACTGTCTTCAATGGAGCGGGTATCGGTATGTGGCTCTGATTAACTCTGTTATTCTTCTGTTTCATAGTTATTGTTTTTATTTGGATTTTACATATTTGTTCAGATTAAATCACTTTTATGATCATATCTTGATGTATGTTCAGGAGCTGCTCACTTTCTGATAAAGGAGCTTTCTTATCACAACTTGGAGTTGGAGCGCAGTCGGCGGGTGGAAGGAGGAAGCCCATCGGTTGATGTCTGGCCCTTCATCATCCTTGCTGATGACTCGTGTGTTATGTGGAATGCAGTAGACAACGATAAATTGAGGTGAAAGAAAAGCGTATGCTGTTGTTTGAGAAAGAAGATCTTATGAGAAAATTGCTGGGTTTAACACAGACCATGTTTACGTTTTGTTGTTCTCATAGTTGTCCTGCTGAACATGCTGTGTCACTAAAACAAGTCTTGCAGCACATGGAGGCCTGCCCAGACCTTGCCCAGTATGGCCTGTGTGGTATAAGGAAGTGGAACAGCCGAGGAATAACAGGTGAGAAAACACAATGTCAGGGAGAATAGAAAATTTCAGGTTGAATAACAAAATGATTAGCAAAAAAAAAAACATTTTAATCCAAAAAACTCCAAAACATTAAAGATTCCTTCATTTTAGTTTGTTTAGTAAACATTTACAGCAGATGTTACACTTGGTCAGATGTAGTAACAATTAATCAAAAGCAATCCTAACTCAGTTCAGGATTGAATGACATTATACAGATTAATAGATGGATGTTTCAAGTTTTCATTTTTGTTAATTATGATAATTTACCCACATCTAATGAAAATGCATTAAAGATTAGAAAAGTGGTGTGCTGATGTCTTTGCCTTCTGTCAATTGCATCCTCTCTCTCCCATTAGCTTGTCTGAAAATGTATCACCAATACCAAGAGTTTTGGTATTGATGATACATTAGCCCAAAAAACCCTAAATATTGTCATTATTTTTCAATAATTTTTAACCACTTTAACTCAAATCAACATTTTATTTTCTAAAAGGTAAAGCAGCGTGTTCCATTAATTTCATCCTGCAATGCTTTGCTGTTGAATCAGGTATCAAACAGTGGGAGCCGTTCTCCAGAGGTCACGTTCATGACTTCCTCCTTCTCAATGTTGACCGGAGTCAGAACGTCCAATACGACCAGAACCGCTTCACCTGTCACGATGTGGACTTCACCCTGAGGCTGCACAGTGCCGGGCTCCTTGTCTGCAGGTTCAACAACTTCAGCATGATGAAAAAGCAAATTGCCATTGGAGGTTACCGGACATTCATTATCAAGACCAAGGTAGACACTGATACATAATTCAAACTGAGCTGCTAGTTGTTCTAGAACACTGCACAGTTCATAAAGCCTTGTCAGAGCCACAAATCAAAAATGATATTTTAATGTTTTTAATTAATACATGTTTTGACTAGAGAGTCAGCATCTTGAGTTGTTTAAAATGTTTATTTACATTTTAAACAACTGAGATACACAGTGTCATTAAAGTATTTTCATCACACTTTCATGTTTAGGTCGTCTTTCCTTATTTCTGTTGAATAATGAACACTGGCGATAACTGATTCTGGTTTAGGTTCAGGATGTTTTTCTAACTTCATGGACGAGTAGTCAGTTCTGCCTTGGAGAAATTTTGGTAGCCTTGTCACTTCTGCAAAGATTCTCCATTATTCCATGTTTTTTCCATTTCTGGATAATAGTTCTGACTTGGGTGCACTGAAGTCCCAAAGCCTTAGAATTAATTTATAAGACTTTCCAAACTAATTGATGTCAGCATCTTTGTCTATCATCTGGTCATGATTTTTTTTCAGATTGGGAAATGCTTTTTGAAGTATTTCAGCCTCCTTCTTTTTGTCAGACAAGTTCCATTAAAGGGATTTAATGTATTCAGTGAGTCTATTGATAATCAAATTTGGCTGTAGCTTTTGAAAGGAACTTTTACATAGAGGAAAGTTTGATTTTCTTCTTTAATGAATAAAATAATTAAAAAACATATTTTTATTTACTAAGGTTAACATGTCACATTTTAAAACGTATTTCATGATTTGAAACATCTTAAAGAAAAACTCACAGAGAAGAAATCTGTAGTGGGGAAAAACCTTTGTGCACATTAGCTGCTGTATTTACCCTTCTTAATAAATAACAGCATAAACTAATTTTAAATAACATCCAAAACTGTTGGTTCTTATTCAGATGACAGACGTTTCCACCTCAGTGGGACCCTCACAGTACATCTGTGCCCCAGACAGCAAGCATCTCTTCCTGGCCTCACCAGCTCAGCTTCTCCTGGAAAAATACCTCCAACACACCAGCCAGAAACTGTTCCCTCTCAGCACCAAGAACTACACTCACCCTGTTCTGTCTGTGGATTGTTACCTCAACCTGGGACCTGAGGTATAAAAACACCCACCCACCCACATAATAATAACCTGTCACTGTCTGACATTAAATGCCAGAATAATGACAAAAATACCGTAATTTGCCAAAAAAAATAAATAAATTGGTATAGTTTTCTTTGAATGCTGGAGTTTACGTACACTAAGAGTACTATAATTTTAAGCAATGTGGGAAAATCCAAATGCATAGATACATCTTAAAGCAGGACCTCAAACACACTGACAAGGACATTATGTGGAAATGGAGAAATAACATCTCAAGATGTCATCGAGGAAGTAAAAATTTTGGCACAAATAGGCATTCCAAATCAACAAAGACCCAAAGCACACAAGAAAATTAGTTACTGTGTCTTAAGAATAAAAAGAGTTAATATTTTAGTGCGGCAATAACAAAGCCAACTCTACCATAAATCAAGAAAATGGATATAAATTTCTGAAATGACAAACATTTAACAAATCGCAATAATTTTGGCAGCCCTGATTTAGCTGATCTAAATCAGAAAAAGTTTAGCCTGGTTTAATGTCTGACACTGAGGAAAAAATGTTGTTTCTCTTTATAAAGTGTATGCAAATTTGAATGTGATTTCAGCTACAAATTGTGCCGTTGAAGCAGATGCATTTAAACAAATTGCTCTCCTTCTACAGGTGACGGTGTGTTTTGTCAGTTCCAGACCTCACTGTATCAACATCAGCACCGCTGGTCTGCTGTTCAGTGGCCTTCTTCTCTGTTTTCCTGACACATTTGTGACCTCTGGGTTCCTCAAGAAGTTCACCTTTCTCAAAGGTACAGCAGCAGACCACAAACATACCGGAAAGTGCTGCATTGTTGGCAGTGGCCCATAGGAAAAAATACATTTTACAAACAAAAACACTCAGCAGATTGTAGTGTGAATCACATCTAAGGTGTCGCTTTTAATGTCAGAATGTCCCTCTGTGATCGTGGCCTGTACAAAATATCGTACTTTCAAAAATAAATTCAACATAGGACATGAACTCTGTGTAGATTCGTTCTTCATGCTTCCTGCCTGCGACCTATTAAAAGAAAAAGGACTTCTCTCATCTTCACAATGTCTGTCCCTGTTGCCTGCCTCTGTGTAGGTGCAACCCTGTGTGTAATCAGTGCAGATCGCAGCTCACTGAGGCAGACTGTGGGCAGGCTGGAGCTGGAGGAGCAGTGGAGGTTCAGGCTCAGCGACGAGTTCCAGACTGCCAACGCCAAAGAGGACCGGCCGCTTTTCTTCCTGACTGGAAAACATATCTGACTGAAACAAATGGTCAAAAGGAGCTGCAAAGAATCAGTCACAAGAAATTCAGTGGGGTGTTTTTTTTGTTTTCTTTTAACCGCTCACAGCAGGACATTGATTATTTACTTGCTATCTGGGAAACTGTTGTTTGTTCACTTGATGAGAGGAAACAGAAGGTTTTACATTTTGTTCTCGGTTCACCATGGCATCTTTTGATGCCTTGGTGAAGAAATTTCAATTTTCTACATTTACAGATCTGTGTTAAGCACATATTTTAGTAAAAAGATAATGAAGCTTTTAAAACACAATGACATTTCAGACACATTTGGCTGTGTATTATCAGGGTGAGCAAACTTCCTGTGTAGATGAATGCAAAACAAAAAGGTGGAAACAGGGAAGACACAATCATGTGTGTGCAATGTAAGCCCATTTTTGGCAATCTTTTTATTGTTTAGTTGTTTTTAGATGCATGTTTTTCAGACTTTCTTTTTTTAAAACAAAAAACATTAGAAATTATATATTTTTAGATGTAGATCATGTACAAAATTATCTTTGGTGTACAAAAAGTAAGACTGCCGTTCTGTATCTGTGCTGGTACAATTTTTTTTTAAATAACTTTTATACCTGAAAGGAACATCAATGTTCTACTTCTCTGCAGCTTTTTGACTGTGTACATTTTTATATGCAATTTGTATAAATTCACATATATTTTAAACTTGGTGTGTTTGATTGTGTAGTGAAGTATCAATCTAGTTCAAAAGTTCAGCGTTAGCTCTTTATTTTCAGGTCTGTGTCACATTCTCAATCCTCAGATTGCATTTCTGTGGTCTCTATGTGAGATACAGGCCTATTACCTCGAAAAGATTAACTAGAATATTAAACTGTCTTGTCAGGGACAGTAAAAGTGGTGCTGTTGTTATGGAGCAGAAGACAAGAACCTGAGTCTGCGGTGAGTCTGCGTACGGTCAGGACTCTCAGATTTCCTCCTAGAACTACGTTCCCAGAAGACGTGTTGATAAATTTAGTGTAAAACACTTGTCACCCAGACTCAAGCTGCTTACTTAAAAACACATCACACAGATTTTAGAGCTGGGCATCTCATACAAGAGCACTCACTCCATGTGAAAAAAATAATAATCTAAAGAAACTGATATTTGACAGTTTTGATCAGGAAACGGTGAACAAAGACATTTTGAACAACTCAGAAGACCAGCGGGGCATTTTTTTCAGAAGATTTTTGAGACATTTCTTGCATTTTTAGAAGGTTCTCCAGTCAATACTTCTTTAAGGTGGTTTCTATCTGCAAATCAAGAAATGGAGACATGACCAGTATGGAGGAGCAAGACTATAGTTGCCCGAATGAGACCGACAGCCTCTCTGACAGCTGGTCTTGGGTAAGACTCTAAAACAATGTCACTTATTACAAAACACACTCAACATAAGATTACTGTCTTGAAGAGACCAGAGTGCTAAAGATTTTTACTTCATTTTTTTTAATGAAATGTATAAAAAAGGGTGTATCAAGACTGCATATGTGAGAATTAAAAAATGTTAGAGCTAGACTTAATCAGCCATAGCTTAAAGAATTTCTAAGAGAAATTGTAGTTATGGTTTCAAGACATGAGCTGTAACACGACTACATGGAAATCTGTAGAGATGTTGCTGTTAGAGGGAGATGGACTTTAATGTCCGGTCAAATGACTCTTGGTTACTTTCCAAGAAAAACTTCCCAGGGTGATTTTCTCTTTGTACTGTGGCTCTTAAAGGTGTACACACACCCTTTTAAATGCTTTTAGAATGTAAAAGATGAGACCACAATAAATCTTTCCTGTACTTTTTCCACATTTTAACATAACATATATAATCTACAATCAGGTGAAAAACATATCAGTTTAAAGGGAAAAAAGTTTCTATACAAAAATAAAGTAAGTGTAAAATTCTGGAGGCATAAGTTCACACACACACTTGATCACCATTTTACTCAATTTCTACATTCATTCTTCTTTGGTAGGAACCTGTCAACACACCACATGACATCTTGCTGATATTTTATCCTCTGTTATTTGGAAAGCAGCTCTCCTAATCCACAATATTGTGAATACAACTCTAGTTCGGTCACTCCAAAGTTAAAATTTTCCTCCAATAATCTTTGTTTCTTGATTTGGATGTGTGCTTGGCCTCAATGTGATCCCAATAAATGAAAAACCTATTGATTTGGGTTAAAACTGACTTGTATTTTCATAAACCATGATTAAAACTTATCCATCTGGAGAAAATTAGCCCCACATCATGATGCTGCCACCACCATTTGTGCTCAAATTTCAACTTAGGCTTTATCTCCCCTACAGTGTTGCTGACTGATAACTCCACATGATGTTTCAGAGAAGTAATTTTGAAAACTATGGCTTAAGTAAAAGAATAAAATAAGCAGATTTCATAAAATTTTCACATAATGTCTAAAAATGTATTTTAGGTTTATCAGATTAACTATAATTAATGTTAGGCATGAAAGAAACACTGAGTGCTGAAATTAAAACAAGTGATGTTTCAACCAAGTATTAGTTTGAGGGGATGCGAACTTATGTATCCAGGTTAAAGAAGCTTTTTTGACCCATTTGTTTATTTGTTAAATTACATAGGATAAATGTTGAAAATGATTTATTATGTTAATTTTTTATAGTTAAAATAACTGGGATCTTAACGGCAGGGTTTAAACTTTTGATAGTCTCTATATGTGGAGTTGTATTTGTGTGGTAACCATGTGACACTCATTGGTACAAACGAACGTCACATGCTGTTCTCAGTGTGTACCCTGCTTGTACAGATTATGTCACTGAACTTTCTACGTTTAGATCCAAGCGCCTGACAGATGCAGCTCTTGTTGAGCCAACACAGGTACACCTCCATGGCCTGATACGGTCAAACAGAAAAGGTACTGCATAATAACAACATGCTGTCATCATGCAATGCCTTTGTTGACTCTGTTTTTACCTCAGAAAGTTTCTACGTCTGTTTACATCATACCTGATGGCTAAACTCTTATGAAAGTTATTATTTTGACCCTCTGGTAGTCACATATGTTGGCAAAACTTTTACCAATAGCCCTACATTCAAACAGAAACCACCAGTGTTTATCACACGTAATTTAGTCACGTTTAATAGAATCAAATAAAAATTTATGTCATCATTTTGGGCTTTTTTGGGGTCATCATGTTGAAGAATCCAGTTTTGCTTCAGTTAACGTTATACATTTTTGCTTTCTTATATCATTATATTAGGTTTGTAATGGTTGATAATAAATATGCCCATATTTAAATATCATTAAAAACAAGCATGCAGTAATATGGTGTCCTATATGCAATCTACTGCTTACAGATTAAATGCAATAATGTGATATGTGCTAAAAACTACATCAAAATATCTTGAGATAGACAAAAAAGAAATAGGCAAACTTTCTAGAACTAAGAGCTACAAAGAAGTAGAGTTGTTGTATAAATACTCCAGCTCTTTATTATGACATTCACAAATCACACCAGACATTCTCTGTGCTCTGTTGTTGCTGTCTGAGTAGAGCTGGTTTTAACAGCATGTGTGCCTGGCAGTGAAGACAAGCTAATCCAATATTTTTGAAGTCTCGGGGTTCAATAGCTTGGTTGTGGTGTGTGTCTTAGGCGGCTTTCTAATTGGCTCCAACCACCCATCCCCAGAGCAGACACCCACCGTCTCTGCAGTGATGAAATGAATGCATTGTTGACCTCATAGGGGTACTGCCTGGGAGAGAGTCGGCAAGTTCCTTCTCAGCAAAACAAACCCTCTTTTGGCCCCCAGCTCTCACGTGTCTGACACGAGGTTACCCTGTAGCTGAGAACAAATCAGCGCACTCACACAAACATAAATACCCTCATAACATACAGCAAGATGTAGGATACAGCTAATGTATACTGATATTTCCTTTCACAAGCAATAATGCTATGCTTGGACTTTTACAATTTAAAAAAATATATACTTTTTATGTCAGTCATCTTCTGTACTGATCGGTTTATGATCGACACCATTTAATACTGATCTCATGATGATCCTTTGAGAATGGAAAGTAGTTTGAGATTTTGTAAAGATTTTAAATGTAATATTTCTTTGGCAAATGTACGCAAGGAAACCTCATATCACCATAGACTTGTGGTGAACCACCACAAGTCCAACTCCTGTCAGAACTCTGACTCTGCTGTCGTCAGAGTTGTGCTTAAAGAAGCTGATTACAGCTTCTTGACCATTTTGCAGTATAAGCCTTAGCTAGCACTTAGCTAAGCCCTTAAACTCCTGAATCTCTTAAAAGTCCAGCATTTTTCCCTGATCGACATGTTTTCCTCCATCCCTTCTCTCCCTCTCTCTCTTTGTGCCTCCTTGTTGAATGGGACAGTTCCTAGAAAGCCCAGCACGTTTCCTTGTTTTCCTGCCTGGTTCTGATCCATTTGTGTGTGTGTGTGTGTGGGTGAATGAACTGTATGTTCATCAGGCGCCAGGCCAAAGTGAATGGCCACATGATCCAAGTTACGCAATGCAAGGTATGTGCGCAGTGACAGCAAAGTTTGATCAATACAGTCATTAACTCCAACATGTGTTGGTTCTGTTTCCACACACACACACACACAATCTGAGTCCAATGTGTTAAGGCCCAGAATACCAAGAAGAACCAGACCCAAATAACTGAGTGTAAGTTCAGGGAGGTGGTTCTTAGAAACTTTAAGCAACAACAAAAAGAGAAACAAGACTAAACTGAGGGAGACTCTATAAGGATAAAAACTTTGGATTATCTTTCTTCAAGTGTTTTGTTATAGCATGATTTCAAACGTATATATCAACAGTAAAAATGAGGTAATTTTCTCCCATTTTATTAGCAGAGTTCTACAAGTTCTACAAAAAAAAAAACCCTTTGAAAGAGGTCAGATTTTTAGGTTTATTTCAAATTCTCTGATTACCATAGGTCAGATTAATGGATCAAAAGACAGAAATTAACTTTTGAGAGGAGTCAAAACTTACAAATGATGAACTGATTATAAACCAAGAACAGAAACATCTCACACAGGACACACAACGACAACAGAAAAATCCAGCAGGGCATGAATGATGCGGACAAACTTAAGTAAAGGAGACAACAGATGAGACAAGATGACGATTAAAATAGAAACAGAAGTAAATAAACAGGCAAAATCCCATAGACTGACGTGGGAACAAGAACAAAAATATGTGGATGGCGCAGAAAAAACATAAACAAAAGGTTTGAAACTGACCTAAAAATATATATATGAAACAAATCACAAAAAATAAACATCAAATGCATTAAACAATATGAGGGAAACTGAGGAAGAATGAATAACACAATGAAAGAAAAAATATCTAACACATATCTACACTAAAAAACTTTGAAGAGAGGAATGAAAAGTAAACTTGAATGGTTATAATTAACCAGGGTAAAGAACTCTAGAGATGCTAGAAGACTGCAACAGGAAAATGAAGTTAGACAAATAAACTTTAAATTATTAAATGCATTAATTTTAAAACAGGGGAGAGTAAAATGTGCTAAAACACAAACTAAATTAACTTTTTCCCTTTTTGCCTTTTGACTGCAAGTCAATAGTTTCACTAAAGGCCCACTGAGTCTTTTGCATGACTGTTGAAGCCTTCAGGCTCCACGAATGTCAATGCTATTCTTGTCTCCACAACCACATACTAAACTTATGTTTCTTCTTAGGGGTAACATGACCTCGCTCCTCTCTCACGTCTACATGCAGCATGTACCTTCTGTTTTTTTGAAGGTTTATATTTATTATTGCCATTAACTATTCTTAGTAATGAAACACTGATATTGATATAACACAGCAGCAATAAACACATCATTCAAGGTAAATAATTTATTAGTGTCACCAACTAAATGACTTAAAGAAAACTCCAAAGCTTTCTCCTTGCTTATAGAAACCATTTGGACCATTGGGAACATTTTCCAGTGTTTTGCAAAAAACACTGATAGTCATGCTGTGGTCTATTATGGAAACATGAAGCTCCACCATAATTGAGACAACACTATTTTAAAACCACAAATGACAATTTAAAAGAGACATATGATTAGCAGAACATTGTAGGGTCTACCCAAGCAGAAAGCCTGGCTAATCATCTGGTGCTAGGCTTTTGGAAAAGCAGGGGAAAAAACAAAACAAAAAAAACATGCAGACAATTTCATCAGGGGGCCATATGTGAATGTTGTTTTTTTTTTTTTAAAGTTATAAGGGAATTTATATATTTATTACACAATCTGCTTGAGTGTTGTATCAATATAAATGTTCTACATAGCGATATCGGTATATCAGATTCTTTAGCGATAGAACAAAAAAGTTTCTCTTTCCTCCGATGAAAAGCAAAAAGATCAAGAGATGCATTTCTGCATTTGTCCTCCTAACACACATTGCACATTACACACAATTACATAAAATGATTTACCCATAAACCATGTAACGTTATCCCTGCAGAGAATTTGTGCTTAATCAGACCAAAATACGATTTAATCTGGTCCTGAATTATAACAAACAACCAGAGTGGTTTCTAAATGGGAAATATTTCATGAATAATAATATATGACGTAACCCGCAGCTCCACCAATCCGCTCCCTCCGTGCTCCCCGCTCCGAGGCGGAGGGAGGAATATTTCAGCCTTCAGAAGCAACCTTCAGCAGACAGAGAGGATCTACGATCAGATGTCAGGGAAACTGCATGATGCAGAACGTTACCGATGATGTTTGATCCGGACACTGACACGCATTAACGCTGATGACAGAGTGGGAGGATTGAATGGCCGAAAGATCCCGGAGCGCAGAGCTGCGTCAATAAATAATGTAAGCAGAGAAAGGATGGCTCTTGTGGGATGTTTACACCCCCCATATTTCACTGTTATGAAGCGCAGCTTCCTCGGAGCAGAGCTTCTGAACTGAATTGCAGGCAGCTAAAATGACTGCAGGTTGCAGAACCTCTTCTATATGTGTGTGTTGGTTTGCGCTGATGTTTACATTTCGACACGCAGGCCACGCATCACACTGCATTACTCACCAACCCCGTGTAGATGCAACGTGCGTTTCTCTCTCTCTCTTTGTGCACCTTTTGGGTTCATAGCTAATTGTGCTGTGTGACGACCGTTTTAAAACCCTAAAACCCTCACAAGAGTGTTGCATTCCTCGTTGAAAGTAATTGATAGTTAATTTATTTGCAGAGTAATTTTGGAGCGTCAGACTGCAGCTCCAAATGGTGCAATTCAGGAGTTCATCATTTGTAAACCCGTCCAGCTTCTCAGTGACCTCTTTCTCACCTCACTGTTAATAGTGTTGAAAAGTACGAGTTCATCTTAAGCTATAGAGAAGAAAGAGTGTCATCAGTTTATCGTGACTATGCTGTGATGGTGAATTAAAATGATGTTAAATTTATGTAAAGATCATTTTAAAGCATTCTGCAGGATAAAGACATATGCGGTTTGCCTGGTGATTGCCTATTATATAACAGAGGGACACTTTGATTGGCTGCGGAAGAGGGGTGTCCTGGAAGAGTGACCAAGGGTCTGGCTGTGTACAGCGCTAGAAAAAACTATTTGACCCCTCACAAATTGTTTTTTCCCTTTGCTTTTATTTTGCACTTATATGTTTCAGATAATCAAAGAAATGTTTGCGCCATGCAAGATAACCAGAGAATATGCATAATGCACTTTTAAAATGCTTATTTGGTTTATTAAGATAGAAAATTTTTCAAAGATTTTTTAAACAAACCAGAGCCTATGTGAAATGCTAATCAGCTTCAAAATTGGCTAATTTTGAAGCAAAGTTGTGCCATCTTTGGTAACAACTACCATCAAGCTTTTGGTTTTGATTGTTGTATTTCATTGTGGGGAAAATTTGGCCAAGAGAATTTTTTAAATTTGTTCTAATAGAGACTTTTCCTGTATGAAAGGTCTGCCACATCGTCTGGGACTCATTCAAATCCAGACTTTAACTAGGCCACTCCAAAACGCAGCTGTCTTTAGAGCCATTCAGAGGTGGACTCCCTTTTGTGCTTTGGATCATTATTTTACTGCATAAACCAGGGGTGCCCAAAGTCCATCCTGGAGGGCCGGCATCCTGCATGTTTTAGTTCTCTCCCTGGTTTAACACACCTGGATCTAATGATGGTTCGTTAGAAGGCCTAAGAAGAACATTGACTTGCTGAAAAGGTTGTTGGTACCGCCAGGGAGAGAACTAAAACATGCAGGACCGAATTTGGGCAAACCTGGTACAAACCAAGGACACTTGAGTTTTAAGTCATTAGTGGATGATTTCTGATCAAGAGGACAATTTATTGTTATATTAATAAGGCATGTTTACCATGTCTGGAAGAAGCCGGGACCATCATACAGCCACCTCCGTGCCATATGGTGCTCTTTTTCTGGAATTCTGTTAGTTTTATGATAATGTCATAGGAGAAAAAGCTTCCAACAGTTCCAACTGTTGACCTTTGGACTCTCTGATGGATGTTATTTTGTTGCTGGATCTTGATTATTGCCCTTAACCAAGACGAACTAGACCTTTTCCATGTTGTCTATTTGCGGATCATGTCTCTCGCCACATTGTTGTCACAAACACTTCAAAATGGAATAGCAGCTCTTCTAAATCAGAAAACTGGGAATGACTGTTTTTATGCTGCTCTTGTATTTCTTCAGATCAGGGACTGAGGAATTGCTTTTGAGATCATTTAGCCTACTTCCTGTCGGCAGATGGATCCTGATTTATTGATTCTACAGGAAACACAGCAAATAGCCCTTGGGATGAGGAATCAACCTCTTTCCAAAAATATGTTGGTTTTTTACTCTAGTGATTACGTTTCCTCATAATGCTAGATTAGTTTTTTCTCTTAAAAAATTTAATTATTGTTAAAATGCTATATGATGTGTTTATGCAGATTATCTTTGTCCAAAGTTGAAATGCATTGACTGACATATCTCAGACAAACAAGAACAGTTGATTGTCTAAAATGACAAATGGTTGTCATTTTAGACAAAACGCTTATTCACATTACTACAGAAACAAATACTAGTTTTGTCAGGACTGCAATTTGTAACAAGACAGTAAGTAAATACAGGGAGTCTAGTCAGTGGTGTAGTTAAAGTCTCAGTTAGCCTCAAACTGATTGCAGTTAGAGTTGCAGTTTATCAGGATCTGAAAGGCAGTTCGCCACTCCAATAGCTGTGCAAGATGGTGTTTATCTGTGTTAGTATATGAGTAGAGACATGCATGTGCACTCATTGGGCAATGTTGACAGTGAAAGCTGTGCATACATGAATGGACACATTATCAAGTTGTTGCTGCAGAGACAAAGACACTAAATGGACCAGGAAGTGAGAGTGAGGCAAACGATCAGTTACACAATCAGTGCCAAACAAATCCACTCCCAGTTGTTGAACGATCAGTCATGCCCAACATATCAGCATGTTTATCCAGAAAAGCGTTTCTTTTCCACACTAATGCAGCATCTCATGCCTCAAAAACATTGTGTTTTAAAAAAAATATTAGAACTAACTTTCCATTTTGACTTTAACTTGATGAAAAGTTGCAATACTCATAACTCAGCTGTTCATTGTTTTTTCTTCACCAGGATTTTGTCACAGTTGCTTTATTATAACAATCTGTGATGAGTAACTTGTTGGTCTGCTGGTCAGCAGAAGTTCCTCAAACTTTAATTCTTGTTAAAAAAAATCCTCTTCATCATAAGTCTTTCTCCGTGTCTTCTAGTAACATGATGTCCGTGGATGTTTATGTACATGCAACGGTATCTGAGTCATCACACCTACCACAGATATCACATATTCTTTATTCTTATGAGAGCTCTCTCCATTCTACTAATCCCTTTGTTACATTATACATAATAAATTTCACTCAGCTCTTTTTTGCTTTGTTCCTGCTATAGTTTCAGCAACTGCAGTTTATTTCATATTTTGTTTCCTGTGTGGGTGTTTGGTGTTAGTTATGTATTTCAGGATACATTGTGATAGATTCTTTCTTTCTAGACTAATAAGTAAAAAAATATCTAACATTTTTCTTTTTATTAAATCTCAATATCTTAAGGGAAAGTTACAATTTACACTTCGAGTTGAAGAAAATGTCCTATAAACAGGTTTTGTTATGTATTATTGTACACAGTGGAAAAATTATTTTAAATGCTCTCTGTTGCTCTAATCTCTAATAATACTCCATATTGCATGTTTATGTCTTTGCTTGCATCTGCAGCGAAGCTTTAGCAATTTTCAAAGATTTTAAGATTCTAGGATAATAAGGCATCTTCAGACTCGTAGAGGTAATCTTGTCCCTGATTGACCGTGAAGAAGCGGAAAAGACATTTGATAATTAAATTTTTAGCATCTTTATTGTGAGGCAAGAACATCTAGAAACAATATTTTCATGCACAGACATCAGTCAGATGAATAAACATACTCCTCACAAAGCAAGCATCCCAAGAATGAAGAAATGGATTTGAAAACATTGGGGTTTTTTGTAGGCAGAAACTGACTTAGACATAGGTCATTAGCATATTGATAAACTCAATTTGATATTGATCATTGAATAAAAATCAAAGGATTATTTATGCGTATCTTCATTTCCAGCTACAGACCATGAACTATGTGGGTCAGCTGGCGGGCCAGGTGTTTGTGCAGGTCAAGGAGCTGTACAGGGGACTCAACCCTGCAACGCTGTCTGGATGCATTGATGTCATTGTGGTCCGGCAGCCTGATGGCTCGCTGCAGTGCTCCCCGTTTCACGTCCGCTTCGGAAAGATGGGTGTGCTGCGTTCCCGTGAGAAAGTGGTAAGAGTCTCCCTGTTTAACATTCACCTCTAGTTGTGTTTTCTGTATGCTGTTTGTTAGAGGTGGTGTGTATAGGTACAAGTAATGTCACAGGATAAAAAAATGACTAAGCCAACAAAACAAATAAGATAAACAACAGTATACTTATGTTTATTTTATCATTTCTTTTATTGTCACAACATTTGCAGTACAAAATGTAAAAACAACTTCGACACTTTTTACTGTACATTTCTAGTAGCAATTTATCAAGCAATTAATTAACAAATTCCCAGCTGGATTATTTTCACTTATTTATTATTTTCAATTCTAATTTTACAAAGGCAAACTTCAATATATTTTACTGAAGTTTAATGTGATAGACCTATACTAAATAGTGCACAATTGTGAAGTTGGATATTAATGATACATATAATCCTTTTTGAAAATACAAATTTGAAAAGACGGTGGTACATTTGTGTTAAATCCCTCCCCTCTCTCCTTCCCCCAAAATAAAATTCATTGCTGTCAAGTGCCAATTCTGTGTGTAAGTCACCAAATTAAAAAATCTGCCTGTGAGTATTTTAATCTCATTATATGTCCAGCTATTCTCTGACAGTCTTAGGGGTTTTTTTTTTGGTTTTTTTTGTGCATTGGCAAAAAACAGCATAGTAAAGGCCAAGAAAGACACCAGCCAGGTGAGGAAAACAGTTGCAGAAAAGCTTAAAGCAGGATTAAGTTATAAAACAAGATCTTTGGACATTTCTGAGAACAATCCATTATTTCAAAACGGAGTACGCCACAAACGCAAACATTACATTATAATGGTTGCATCATCCCTCAACTAAAATTTTTATATTTCCATAGGAGCAAAGTAAATATCAGGGAGTTGTTTGGAACAGGCTGAAAAGGGTCAACACTTTTGTTTCTCATAGGTGGACATAGAGATTAATGGAGAGCCAGTTAGTTTGCACATGAAGCTGGGAGAGAATGGAGAGGCTTTCTTCGTCACAGAGACTGAGGACACACTGGTGAGTGATGATTTACAGATTCATTACTGCAGTTCAATAAACACCTGCAATTATAGCGCAGAACATAGTGTAACTTGTAGACGTAGGTTTTCCCTGCCTGAAATAACATACAGACGAGTGTGATTAGTTCCTGCCACCTTTTACAGTTTTAATTCCTACTGGTTTTACAATTCACTGTTTGATCTGTAACTACAACTTATTATTTTAACTGCCGTTCCTGCCCAGACAAGCCTGGAAAATCCAGAAATGCATCCTTGGGCATTTTGTTGTCTACATGAAGCTGCCAGAGAAGGGAAATCCTATCAATGACTATTTAACATATTTTTATTTGATTATTCTGAAATCTTTGACATGGTTTGTTTTGCTCAAATATGGTAAAGTTTTGAATTTTGTATCAGAAGCACTCCGAAGTATTGTTCTCACTTGTTCTCCCAAGTGAGAACAATAATATTATGTTGCTTACTCATTAGTTTAGATGGTGCTTTTGAATATCAGATGAGACATAAATCCACAAGCATACTGAGCAGATATTTTGAGATTTCTGGTGTGATTTAGGCTTTTTTGGTATTGTCTTCCTGGAAGAAATTACTCTAACTAGTAAGAAAGAATCAACAACTCAATCAAACTGGTTTATTTAAAAACACCCTAGAAACAATCCAAAATGTTATAAGATGTCACCCTGCTACAATCAATCTTTATGCTTCCTCAATACATCTCATATGTTTTATCATAAGTTTTATTTACTGTATGAATATCAAGGAAATAATTACATCAGCCTCAAACAAATCTATTTTTACATATGTATATAAAATGAGCAAAATGACTGTTTGAAATAAAAACATAGTCGATGAGTCACTGTAACGTTAGCATCACGCACCCAAAAGCTTTGTTCAGCAGTTTTGTGACCAGGGCAGGTCAGATGCATAAGAGAACAAAGCCACTGCCTGTGGCCACCAGGCCAGTAGGGGGCGACCGAGAGCCTTTGAATTCTCACACAGAAAAAAATGTCAGAACATATTTTGTGGATGCTTTTAGATTTTAGACAAGAAAAAGAAACTTTTGTGCTTGATTTTTATTTATTTTTTTCCTCAAAATATTAGATTTAAAAGAATTCTATATTTTTAACTAATTCTGATGAATCGTTAAAACATGTAACTTGTTTAGATTTTTAAAGAACTGACACATACTGTGTGTAAACATGCAATTTTACTTTGGCAGTGTCACAGTGTAATGCTTTGATTTTAGTTGATTTGAATAAATTCTACAGTTTTTCTTTACATCATTTATATCCTAAAAATTTTACCATAAGTGCAATTTATGATATTTAATTAATAGACAAAGGTTACTTGACCTGTTAACTCTAAAATACTTCCTAAATACACAAAGTGCATATAACCAAACAAGTTGATGCCCTGGCAATTAGTAAAATGTTGTCTTTTGGACAGTGGTGTTTAAACGTAAACGCTGCACAGTGCCCAGTTCAACACAGACCCGGGTCTGCCTTTGATAATGAGAGAATGTGTCTGGAAATGTAAGCAGGGCTTATTGCGAAAAAACCCCCAGATTCATTACTGAGAACACATTGGCACTTATCCACTTCGCTTTTAGCTATGTGGAATAACACAACAGAAAAAATACTCTAGCGTAATAACATTTTAGGTACGCTGTCACAAAGGAATCCTGTTACATGGAGGTATTTGTAGCTGTAATTCTGGCTTAACAGGAAATAGACTTAGCTGGAGACACTTGTGTTTACTTTGAAATACATTTTGAGTGAAAGACAATGAGTCATAGAGGTTAGAGAAGAGCGCTGGAGGTGGAGTTTGGCAGAGGGGCAGTGAAGAGGAGTAGCTACAACATTTCTGGAGGAAGAAGAAAAAAGGCAGCTCAACTCTACTAATGGGATAAACAAACGTGAGCAGTCACTATTACATTAGTGGCACCACGAGAAGTTGTCTGCTTCCTTGAATGCAGAATGATTTGAAATAGGCAATTATTAGAGGGGATGTGCAGCAAATCCTGATCTCATTCACATTCAGAGTGACTAAACTCTTCTAAAACTTAAGTTTTCTGTACATGGGTTTATATAGGAAGTGAGTTTGAACTTCTTTGTAAATAAACTGCACTATTCTGCTTGGACGTAGCTTTAAATCCTCTCCTGCACTCAGCCCTCCCTTTATAGAGTGGAAAACTGCCAGAGACCTATTTATAGTTCTGACCAATTCACTCTCTGGGCCTTATGTCTTCACGCACAGAAATTCGCTGGTCACTGATCTGTGCAGACAGGACAGACAGGGGGACAGAGGATCAGACAGACTGTACTGTACATAATCTAAAAGCGGATCATAGCTTTCTGTTACTTGAACAGGTTGAGGAACTTTTAAATTTACATATTTCATGTGTTTTCGTTCTGCCCTTTCCCCCAGTTCTAATCTAAAGTTTCACATGTTGAAGGAAAAAAATCTTTTTTTTAAAAGAACCATGTAGGATCAACCATAGACATCTTTTTCACTCCTACCCACCCTTTATCTACTCCTCTGGGTGTAAAGTTAAACTTTGGGACTTGTCAGGACTTATCCATTTGCAAATAATGTAGGCCCCTCTTGTGAAACACTGCTAACATTCCTGTAGTGCAAAGTGGAAACAAAAAAAAAACATAATTGAATGCGTCTCTCTATGTTCTTTTTGTCATTTTCTTAAGTATTTATATTATATGTCATTGACTTATATGACAAACCTATTTAATTAGCTTAAACTGTCACTTTATTATATAGCCTCATTTAAATCAAGTTTTTTATTAGTAAAATTTGAGCTGCCTTTGGAAGAAAGGCAGGAAAGTTTTGAGGATGGAAAATTAGAAGTGAATAAAAAGTCTGAACTCAAACTGGATCTGGACTGGATGCTCCCAGGAAGGACAGATGTCAGTGCAGATGTGTTTTATCCTTGCATTGTGTGCATACTGCTTCTATTCCGTTCCCAACTTAACGAGCTAGCCTGCACTACGGCATGTGTGCAGCCAAGCATGTGCCAGTCTGCACTTCATGTCCCCTATTTGTCTAAACCCCGCCCACCGTGATTTAGCTAATCTTGGCTCAAACTCTAAATCTCGCCGGATTATCTCAAATCCGGTGGTGAAAAAACGTCTCAGTCTCATCAACGAGTGAAAGCTTCTGCTCATTTGTTCTTTCACCATATGACAAAAATCATATTGGCCATAAAATAGAGTTCCAGAATAATTTCAAACATTTGCAGTTTCACATATATTGCAGCCTAGAGCATGATTTATTGTAGATTTTTAACACCTCATCAGTCTCTGTTAGCTATGGAATCGAAGACCTCAAATGATAAAGACATGCCTCCTGTCAACAGGAAGTGGTACCAGCCTACCTTGCAACTTCGCCCATCATGACAGTGGGGGAGGAGTTAATGCAGACCGAACTGGGCAGGGGTGCTTCTCACCATCATGGTACGCTTGGCTAAAAATAAATGATGGAATTTGTCATTTTGAGAAAAGAAAATATTTATGCTGCTCTCTTTTATCACACAGACAACATCCCCTGCAGCACACTTCCTGTCCAGAGCCTGGGGTCGCAAGGTGGAGCGACATTGAAGAAAAGGAGGAGGAGGAGGAGGAAGGCAAGGCCAGAAGGAAGAGGGGGAGCAGGAGGGAGGAGAGAGGACAGTGGGGAGGAGTTCTCAGAGGATGAAGACATGTTTACTATTGATCTGAGTTCGGATGAGGAGAAGGACGGGGACAGCAGCAGGTGTGTGTGGGGACATGGAGTCACTGTGGATCACACTGTAAAAAATGAATTTAGGGGGTTATCAGATTAACAAAGGAATATCGTGTACTTTTAACTAAATAATTTTATGTTTCAAACAAAAACGTGATACAATCATGTTGGATAAACAAAAAATTCAACAACTTCACGTTTATGAAATTTAATCATGTTGAGATAACATGGTTCATTATAGTCAGACTGATATAGTGCTGAAGCCGAGTGAGATCACGGGATATCACGCGAGTTCACGTGAGTTCATGCAAGACAATCGTTTTTATCTCAACTTGAATAACGTATTCAAGTTGAGATAATGTGATTCAATTTAGCCAGATTCATTTCCCTCCGAAGAGGATCTAGCGAGATCAGGGGATCACGAGAGATTATGCAACATAACTGTTTTGCGCCTGGGAAGACTTCAGAGTGGTTTTAGTTACACATTAAACTATAGATATTTGTTTTTCTCTGCAGGGCACTATTGGCATTTAAGAACTGCACTGAAACAGTGCAGTTCTTTCTTTCAGCATTTAAGAACTGTAAAAAAAGTCTTTTTTTAAAAAAATACTTTTTTTAAGAAAAGTCTTTGAATTAACGTAATCAAATCATGGAAAGGATTTCCACACGATTAAATAGCTTTCTTTCAGCATGAAGCGTGTTTGTTGAGCTAACTTAATTTTTATGAGTTGGATCAACTTAATAAGTATGGTGAAGGTATCATTGTAACATAAGATGGTTTAGCACACTGCACGTTTGGAGGCCTTAGTCCTCGACGCAGACGTTGCTGGTTCAACTCCCGGTCCTTTGCTGCATGTCCTCATCCTGTCTGGCTACTGTCTCAAAAAAATACGAGCCACTAGCACTGCAAAAACTCTTTGGACAAAAAAAAAAAAAGTTGGTTTTAACTAAATTGCCATTAATATTGGTCAAGTAAATTATTTGGTCCAAAACGTTACATTGGGTCCAACTATAGTAAATGAGTTCAAACAACCTTAATAAATTAAATTGAGCCAACACATTTGCTTTAAATTGGAATAACCATAATATATTAAGTTCAGCCAAAACTTAGTAGAATAACCGTAATAAAATAAGTTTAGCCAACTCATTTTATTTAAATTAGAATAACCATAATATATTAAGTTCAGCCAACACTTTGATTTAGAATCAACCATAGAATAACTATAATAACATAAGTTGAGCCAACACAATTGCTTTACATTGGAATAACCTTAATAAATTAAGTTGACCTAACACATTTGCTTTAAGTAGGAGTAACAGAATTACATGGTGCTGAAATAAAGCAAAGTAATCAGGTGGAAAACCTTTCCATGATTTTTTTATGTTCATCCAAAGAGGTATTTTTTTCAGTGCAGTTATGCCCACTTGGTTCAGACACAAAGTCCCATTAAACCAGCAGTTTCCACTTTTCTTTTAAGACTTTGAAATGTGCTCATGCAAAATTCCCCTTAAGATCAAGAAAAGAAGTATTACAATTTTCCACACCTTTTTTAACACTGAGCTAAAGAAAATTCCCTTGAACAGTTTTAGCTTTCATATCTTTTATATAGAGAAGTAGTCATTAAATCAGTAAAGAATAATACCTTTTGTTGTTACCGCCTGCTGTCATTTTCATTTCAACAGAATTAGTCATTTAGAAATAATCCTGGACTTAACTTGTAACACGTCAAGCCTGCACCTGCCAGTGTTTACTTTAGAAATGTTTTTTTGAAGCATCTTAATTTATTGAATTCACTCCAAGGATTAGTCCTGCTCTCACGATATTCTCCGTCTCTTTTACATTGTTGATCACTCACTCACTGGCCGCCCTTACTGCAATGGTCTTAGGCCATTTTTAGAAAGTCCAACCACAACTGTGAGTTGGGAAAATTTCCAAATCCCTTAAAGACATGAAGGAATGTGTGTGTATTAACGGTTTACTTCTCCTCTGACTTAAAGTCACTCATTGCCGTTTTTAAATGCATGGATTCAATTAAAAGAGACTAGTTTTATTTTCAGAGTAAAAACACAATAATATTTCTTGCAGTGATAATAGCTCTCGATCTCTTGAAACATTTGTGGACAAAATCAGTTTGGGTGCTTATTCCTGCATGCGTGTGTGTGTTTGTGACCAGACCGGCTTACAATGATCTGGATCCTACAACCAATAGCAATTCATACCACATGACTGAGTGGACTGAATCACAGAGGTATCACTTTGACACAAATCTCCCAGGCATCCACATTTTATGTATGTCCTGCCATTTTATGCTTCTTTCAAGCAGTTTTTTTTTTTTTTTTGTTGACAACATTTATGTTTAGCCTCAGTTTGCTTTAGCTTTTATGATTCTCATTTTCGTTTTTTCTTTTCTTGTGTGTTTTACATTCACCCGATGAAGTAACGTGATTAAGAAGACTCTCTCCATCCATCCATCCTTTGGTCTGTCCATCTCTTGTCCTCAGAGCACGACTCGCTGTTCTTCCCTTGCAGGGTATCTTCTTCAATTTTTTTTTGAATAGGCATTTCAACTAAGAAATGAAAATACTGAAATTGATGTGCAATAAATCAGCTTTTGTACAGATTTGAAGAATATGCTGTTTTCTTATATTATACAACAGTATATTAGGCTTGGTCTTAATTTTGTTTCTTGTGAAATGTACTTCTATAGCAGTCCAGATGACTCGGCATCATCAACACCGAAAAGTGACTCAGAACTGACCAATCAGATGAATCCTGAAATACTGTGGACCTGGGGGGAGCTGCCACAGGCTGCACAGGTATGCACACACTGACTTGTTTTTTATTTATCTATATTCACAGAAAACAAAACACACCCTGTCATATTTAGACTTATACAGTCTTAAATACAGTTTTAAAGTCTATCTGTGGAGGGAGCAAAAGGTTAGATTAAACACTTGCAGCTCCTCATAAAAAATAAATGGTTATAAGATAAATGGAAACATGGAAAAAGAAGAAAAGCAGTTATAATGAATGTGTATATATATAAATTAAGTTCAGAATGCCGTTTTGAATAAGTTTTTACACTCCTTTTACATTGTTGTATTGTTTTTTTGGAGATATTTTCTTATTTCCTGTCAGAATCAAATGTCCTGCTTGAATAGAAATCATTTAAAGTCTAAATCAGCCAAGGATGTGAATAATCTTGGGCAAAGCCTCATATCTACAGCATCAGTGGCGTATTCATAGCACTATAATTCCAGGAACCAGTGAGCAGAACTATATATTTTTGCTTACTTGCTTTATTTAAATTCAAGCTTTAACTCTGAACAGCTTGCTTGGGTATTTCTACAAACAAATTCATATTTAAATAGATACAAATAGGGATTATCAGATAATCAGCAGGAAGAAAGTTTCAGCTACTCAGCAGGAACAGTTTGTCTCTACACTGATTAAACTTACAAGTTTGGGCTTTAGAGGGAATGCAGTAATATGAAACTGGGAACAAAAACACCCCCCACAAACTCCAGAGTGAGAAATCTTCTTTTTTTTCCAGCCATCCTTCCTCGCTTCTCGTCAGAAGCAGGACTCGGCTGGAGCAGTCTCCATCCCGCTGACTGCAAGCAGCCACTTCAGAGCCATCACGGGCACGGGGTCAGGCCCGCAGGGTCCCTGTGGCTCAGACTCAGCCCAGATCACTGCTGCTGATGCGACAATGGACATAGAAGGAAACAGCTGTGAGCCCAGGCTGAAGTTACAGATTACATCTGAGCAGAACTCTGGAGAAGAAAATGGTAAACAAAAAGTTGGTTTCTGCAGTGGGATAAAAATAAATATGTCAGTGATTAAACCTTTGAAATGATTGTGATATTTTGGTTACTGAACTTCTTTGAATTTAAGCAGTCAAATGGTGCCATGCAAAACATTTCAAAAGTGAAATATATATGCTTTTATTTTATTATTTTATTATATGTCAGTTAACGAGGCGTAAACTCAATTTAAACTTTACTGACCTCTAGTGGCTATCTTATACCTCGTTATGTAGTATCTCCACTGAATGCCAAGAGTAAAATTAGAATTTGTTGAAATATATATGTATATAATTAGTCATTTATTCTGGTGTGTTTGAAAATTTGAGGCTTGTTGTTCTCGTCTTTATGGGGTTGTGATTGTGAAATGCTAGTTTGGGATAAAAAAATGTTGGATCAAAAACCTCAATGCTAGCTTTTAGAAAGTTTCTGTCACTGGCCTGCGACGGTATCACTAGTCACAGTTATGCAGGTTTTGGTAAATGTAGTTTCATTTGCTTGTTTTCATCCTTCAGTTGGTGTCTGTTGTTTTTTCCCATGTAGTCAAAGAGGCTGACAATGTTGGCCAGTCACCTATGGAGGAGGAGACAACTTGTTTGATGTCTCTAAAGTCTCTCCCCGGTCATCTAAATGAAGAAAGTTACAGAGGAAATCCTGTCAGAAATTCTGATTCACCATCAAAGAGGAAAGGTAGTGGCTGCCTTTTGTATTGCCATAAACAATTCAAATACCATATTTTTGTAGGTGCTATAAATAAATAAAAAAAAACATAATTTTATCTTGTTTAGAAAAAAGAAGCCAGCATCTGGGGGCTGATGGTGTTTATCTGGATGACATTACAGAGCTGGAGCCTGAAGTTGCTGCGCTCTACTTCCCAAAAAGGTACATTTTCATCAGGTGCTGATAGTCTGTCCGATATCCAACCTATTTCATTTTTGACACTCTTGTTTCAGTAATCGGTAAACTTCAGTATATTTTTTTAGCAATAGGACTTCACATTTCTACATGTTTGCATTATTAACACATTTTGCTAAGAAATTATTGTTGTGAATTCCATTTTTTTACATATACTCTCAATCTTGTAGGCTATATAGTAGTATGACGGGGATACTATAATCAATTTAACAATAGTTTTACAGAAAAATCATTTAAAAATAATTTAAAAATCAATCATGCTGAGACTGCATGTGTCTTTCTTGTCAGTGATGGAGGAGGCAGCTCTATGAGGGGGGACTCAGACATTATGATGGACGTGAGGAGCACCAATCAGTCTCCTCAGTCAGTGGGCAGCAGCGGCGTGGACAGCGGAGTGGACAGTTTGTTGGACCAGATAGCCGACCTGCCTCATGTTGCCATCTCTTTGTGCGGAGGACTGTCAGACAACAAGGAGATCACGAAAGGTAGAAAAATTAACATTTACTGTTCATCACGGTTTCTTTCAAAAAATAAGGCGACATTCAGAAATGTTCAACTGAAGTTGAGAATATTCTGTATGCTTTTTGCAGAAAAATATTCTTGTGTTAATTACTTTGTCTTAACCCTGTTTCTGTTCATCCTCTTCCTATATTGTGTGTGTTTTTAAAACCACAGAGCAATTCCTGGATAGAGCAGTTTCTTACCAGCAGTTCTCAGAGAACCCGTCTATTATAGATGATCCTAACCTGGTGGTCAAAGTTGGAAACAAGTATGCATTGCTCTTTCAACAACTATTTCAACTTACAAATGTTTTTATTTGACAAGCACTGGCTTTATGTTTCTTTTGGGTAAACATGAATAAAGATGTCAAAATAGTCAGCCATCATATCTGGGAGACACTATTTTTCAAAAGTGTGTTAATATTTCTGACATCTTTAAATAAATACCCACAGCTAATAATTAAAAAAATAAATAGTAATTTATTTTGAAGTGTAACTCTTAACTGTGAATTGAAATTTTCAGAAATTATAACCCAATTATTTAATATCCTGAGGATATATTTATATATATATATACACCGTATATTCTTTTACCTAAACTAAATAAGATTTTTGAAATGTTCTTTATCGCCCTCTGTGGTGCGTTATAGGTACTACAACTGGACCACGGCTGCTCCTGTTATGCTGGCTATGCAGGTCTACCAGAAACCCCTGCCACAGGTAAGAGCAACACAAGGTTAGAAAAACAAGATACCCCATTTATTTACCATTGTAAATGCTAAGGAAAGTAATACATATAATTTTATTAAGATGTAATCTCAGTGGTATAAAGTATTTTTCCTTCTGTCATAGCATCAGTTAATTATTTTGCTAGTTTGGGTCATTTTGCTAACATTTTTTGCACAGATTTTGTTGCAACCTTCTGCATTACATGTCACTTGTGTACGCCCAACATTTTGCCTCTGCATATAAAACTTTTTGCTTTTGCTGCGGTTATTGTCAGTATAAAAACAAAAAATTAACGCATGATTGCAGTCATTTCTCGCTCTCAAATACAGTGATTTCATCTTAAGTGACATCAGTCCTAGGCAGTTGACGTGAATAATTTGGTTTTAAATATCTGGCATTACCCCAAGTGCTTTGAACTATTATTAAAAAATCACATCAGTAATCCTTATACAGCAGTATAATATTGCTTTAAATCTGTTGCCCTAGCACTGAAATAACGTCATGTCTTTATGCTCCTTCTTTTTTCCCCTTCATTTACATAATTTCTTCACTTACCATCAAATTGGCATTTGTGCTCACCAAGTGCTGGTGTCTGAGTTATGTTTTTTCTGTTTTTGGCCTCTTCTCATACTGCTTCCCTGGTCTGTTTGGCTCCGCCACTTCAGAGCCTGTACGAATTTCAGCTGTTTTCTGGCTGTTGATCAGAGCATGTCTTTTCTTGTCTGATTCTTTTTTCCGTGTTGCTCTCCGACCTTTTCTTTTCTCCTTGCATGGCTGTGTGCTAGTCCGGAATCTTTTCTTGCTCTCATTCCTATGCTTGTTAGTTCTGAGTTACATTTCCAGTCATTTTTGAGTTGTATGGCATAATTTTCCTCAGGCCTCAGTGGAGAATATCATGAAGGACAAAATGCCTAAGAAAGGAGGACGCTGGTGGTTTTCATGGAGACGGAGGAACAGTGACTCCAAGTCGGTCAGTCCGCAGACGGACACATTATTCTTTTCTTATTAGTTTTGGGGAAATAATGTCAACAGGATCAGAGGATAATATTTCAGCTTACTGAGTAAGTTCTGATCTCTTTGCCCTTCAGGAAACAGCTGCAGAAATGGGAGACAGAGAAGATGGCTCTCTCACTTTGACCTCAGTGAACGGGTGATTTTTCCCATCTAATGACATCATCACTTTTTTCTCTCACTTTCAAATCAGTTTTCCTGTTTTACTAACGGAGTGCCTTGAATATCCTAGTTTGAAAGATGACTCCTCTTCAAGTGATGAGGACCACACTTCATGCAATCAGATGTCAGATTCCTTTCAGCCGGAGCCTGTTTTAAACTCCGCCAGTGTGTGTTATAAGAAGACTCTACGGCTTACTTCAGACCAGCTGGTACAATATTTATTCCTACATCTTACGTTAATCAACCTAATGCTATAAAGCTGTATGGCTAAGAGCCCATCAGGCCAATACTCTAGCACAAATGAAACAGAAGTTTGTTATAGAGCTATTTTCAACAGATTAATTTAACATTCAGGGCTAAAATCTTTAGTTTGAACACAGTAAGTTCGCTGTATAGTCAGACAAACCAAGTTCAGGGCTCAGCAGTCTTTACAACCCATATGACCATTTTTGCTCCTGATGTTATGAGATTAAATTTAAGTAAAATCATGCAGTTTACGACCATCTGAAGAAAATATTTTTCCTGCATCAGTGTGATTTGCTAGTGGAAAGACTGCAAAACTGCGCCATTATTTAAAAACCTGCTTGTTTTAAAATTATTATTGGCCACAGCTGTACAGTCAGTGCTGAAGGCCCCCCACAAATATCCATCTCTGGATCTCCAAGTTTAGGACCTCGACTGTACTAAATGTTTGGGATCCCTATGCAGAGGACATAACACTAAAGAAATAATTTCTAGAAATGCATTTACTCTTCTTTGTCCTGTGCTTTGCATAACTTCCAGAATTGTGGTGCATTTGTTTTTATAGGTTAGCCTGCAGCTAAAGGAGGGGCCCAATGAAGTGGTGTTTAGTGTAACCACCCAGTATCAAGGCACCTGCCGCTGTCATGGCACAATCTATCTTTGGAGCTGGGATGACAAGATTATCATCTCAGATATAGATGGAACCATCACCAGGTAAGACGCAGCAGGTTATCTGCCATCAATAATAATTTCGGGCCTATTACCAGTAGATGGCAGGTTTTCCACGAGTTATTTCTCTGTAGAGATTTGTTTAACCCTCGTCAATCCTACCATTCTGTTTACTCCCCTTGTCCTACGGGTCAAAAATAACCCGCCCTAACAAAAGCCCCAAAACAAAGCAAATTAATTAAATTTTGAATCCAAAATCTATTCTGCATGATCAAACAATCTGATATTTATCAATTCAACTCAATTTGATTAATTTTTTATCATGTATTTTTGTTGCACAATACAAAAAGACAATGAACAGTATTACACATTTTTTACTTTTTACCACAAACCAAGTTTGTAGCAGTTTTCTTTTACACAGTAAAGGTTTATTATTGTAATTATATAAATGTGAAGTTTTTACTTCTGAATTAATTATGCTGAAAGGGAACAAAAAAGTCAACAATTTGGAATGTTTTAGTCAACGGTTCATTCCAAAATATTTCTTTAGGTAGTGAATTACTAAAATATCTCACAAGAAAACAAAATGTAGCTTGATTCTTGTGAACAATTTAACATCAGCTCTTATGTTGTGCCTCATAATTATATGAGATGTTCAACACAAGTACATCTTCTGCTCAACATAAAGTGTTGAAGATAAGGTGAAGAAAATCTTCACGAGATGATGATCATCTCATGAAGATGTTCTTGTGCTGAGCATCCTCAACACAAGATGAACAGAAGATGTTCAATATAAGGCGTTCTACATTAGGTGTAGAAGGTGTTGAACTTATAAGATGTTCTGATGTTGAACATCTTCAGCATAAGCCGAAGAACATCCTGTCCTTCCTACCCCACGTTGAACATAAGATGAATAACATCCCCATGAGGTGGAGATGTTCTTCATCTTATAAAGATGCTCTGATGATAAACATCTTCAACATAAGACAAAGAACATCCTATGCTTAACTCCCCAGGTTGAACATAAGATGAAGATCACCCCACGTTGAACACAAAATGTTCAACACAAGATGCTCAAGAAATTCTTGAAACAAGAAACCAACTAGCGGTACTCAGATTCAGCATACCTTCATATCCTCTATACCTAATTTGTTTTTATTATGTCTGAGATTGTTTTCTGTTGTGTTTGGGAACTTGTGTGATGTGGTGAGCTGCAGGTTGAGAGGGCAGGTGCAGGTAAAATGCAAGTTCATTTTGAACACCAATCCAGTTTCTTTGATGTGTGTGTGGGGTGGTGTGTGTGTGTGTGTGTGTATATATATATATATTAGAGAGAGTTTGTGTGTGGCCTTTGAACTCTTTTTCTGGTGTTTAAATGCTTTTCTAATTCACGGGTCCAAAATGACCCATAAAACAATTCTTGTCCCCTAGTGTTTTTACAGCCCACATGGAAATATAAACAAAAACAAAGTATCACTTTTTCTAATGACAGGGTCAATTTAGGAAAAGTCATAAAATCTCAAGTCGGAAAAAGATGGTTTAAGTTATTTTTTCTACAGCTAAACATGCTAGTGGGTCACCTTTGACCCACAAGACAACAAAAGGGTTAATGCAGGTTTGTTGTGCAAAGTTTGAGTTTAATCACTTTTGTGTCTGTGTCACGATGTGCTTCAGGTCTGATACTCTTGGCCACATCCTTCCCACTCTGGGTAAAGACTGGACCCACCAGGGTATTGCACGGCTCTACCACAGAGTCAGCCTGTGAGTCTTGCCTAACAATTGTCCGTTTTGTCGTTAGGTGTGCACTTAAGTCATGTGACTTGGAATTGAATGAGACTTCAGTCACAAATGTAATGATGTTTGACTTGATGAACTCAAAAAAGACGTTGAACTTGACTCAAACCTCCAGAACAGTTGGTTATGACTTGAGCTTGGACATGAGCCATTTCACTAGAAAATACTGAATGCCAAACTCAAACTGTTACTTGGAATTGCACCTGGTATGCTACAATGGAACGCCTGGCACACAATCCAGCTGCAGCGCCTCTCTGGCCATTTGCCAATATTTCTTCCTCCAGTTCCTGCCACTAGCACGCTTCATGCTCCATGTTGTTTACCTACACTGCAAATGTAAACACTCTGCGCTGTGAGCCTGAACCAAAGTCAGCCAATTCAGCAGCAATAATCATGGCTAATTTAATTAACTTGATCAGAAAGTTTACTTGTTTAAATAATTCTACTTGCTGTTCTAATGATGTGATACTTGATATTGTGAAAACAGATGGCAAGTGATTAAATGGGAAATAATCTTAATTTTGCATACAAATAACTGTTTTCATTATTTCAGAAGCACAGTTGTGATGACATGCTTAAGAGGGATAGAAAGGGAGTTTCTTATAGAGATGGAGGCAAATTTCAAGGCATCAAAATGATGCAAAGTGAAATTTCTTTTAAGATATTTTTGGTACACACAGCAATTAGTTACTTGATTGTGCTATAAAATGCCACTATGTGCCAGCATATACTTAATACCTCCTATTTAATATTTTGATATAAAGAGTTTTTGTTTTTGTACTTTATACTATGTTTTGTAACTGAATCATCTTTTTTTTGTCACAGAAACGGGTATAAATTTATGTATTGCTCAGCTAGAGCGATTGGCATGGCTGGGATGACGAGGGGCTACCTGCACTGGGTTAATGAAAGAGGAACCATGCTGCCTATGGGCCCGGTTCTGCTCAGCCCCAGCAGCCTCTTCTCTGCCTTTCACAGGTCAGTTACACACACATGACTGGACTCAAGTAATCAGCAAAATGTACAGTCATATTTAATATATATTGTTATTATTCAGTGGCTCAATTCCCTGAAACACAATACACAGATTTCATCATGTGCAGCACTTTGAATTAGCTTGTTGCTAAAATGTGCTCTACAAATAAACTTGCCTTGCCTAGAATAATTACACACAGAGGGTGTTCAAGCCTTCATTGCTGTTAATTATGATAATTTTCCACTTGCAGGTAATGAAAACACAACATTTAAGATTAGAATATTACGTCAGACCAATAAAAAATATGCAGCAATGCAGTCTTTATGAAAAGCATGTTTAATACCTGCCTAATAATTGTTGTGTTTTAAAGATAATCCAGTCCATCAGAACATAACATTTAATTTATTGAATAGGACTGTATGTACAGTTTATAGGCCAGCAAGTATTTGAAATACAATATTCCATCAAAACTCTGTGTTTTCAGGGAGATTATTGAAAAGAAACCAGAATTGTTCAAGATTGAGTGTCTGACGGACATCAAGCATCTTTTTTACCCGAACACTGAACCTTTTTATGCCGCCTTTGGGAACAGAGCCACGGTAATAAACCTGAACACACACCACCACAAACTGTGTACAACAATGTTCTGATTACACTGAGAACTCTCGATGTCAGCTTTGAGTCAAGTTTCAATTGTCAAAATATCTGACAAGCACAATGAAAGCAAATTTTGTTAGTTTTTGTATTTTGACGAAAGGAATAAAAGTTTTGGTGCTGATTGTGAATGTTTGATTCCAGGATGTGTATTCGTATAAGGAAGTCGGCATTCCTCTGAACAGGATTTTCACTGTCAACCCAAAAGGAGAGCTAATACAGGAGCATGCCAAAACAAACATTTCCTCGTAAGTAATACACACTGTTTATTTCTACTTTCCATTAATGTGATTTCACTGAAAACACTCTTACAGTCTTACGCTTTAAAAAATAGATCTTGGTTTTATGGCTGCGTCTTTGTTTCTTTAAGATTTGGACGCCTGTGTGAGACGGTGGACCACGTGTTCCCAGTCCTGCTTCACAATGAGGACGCAGACATCCCCTCCTCTGAGGGTTTTGATCAAAACACTGGCTGGAGGAAACAGTTGCTTGATAGCAGTAGCCATGAGGATAATGAGTCTCTGCCTATTGAGACAAATTGAAGAAGAAAAAAAAAAAAACATCGGATAAAGAATCTTCAAGACTGCAGCTTTGGCTTGTCCTGTTCATCCCAGGTTCACATCTGAGCTCAGATGTGAAAATTAGGCTACCAAAAACTGTGGTGGGAACCGTCCTGAGGATGTTTCTTTAAAAATGGACGATGAAAACAGTTCCTTGTGACTTCTCATGTAAAATAAATGAGAACAGAATAGAACAGAACAGAACAGAAACATGTAAACAGAATAACTAAATACGTGCAAAGTGGAAATAATAATTAAGGGAAAATAGGGACTCATTTTCAGGAAAAATAATTGTGGAAAAGGAAGGTTTTGGGAAAAAAGACAGAAAAATGAACCTGATACATTTCAACAAAAGGTTGAGAGTTCCTCGTTAAGTAAAATCAACACATGGTTTAAAGCACATATGTAGAAGTGTACCATCTCACACATAGACCACAATCAAGGAAAATGTTTACCTGCTCTTTTCTTCAGTCCCACAGACCTTTTCATTTAGACTAACAATAACAACCAATACAGCTGAATAATAAAACTACATTTTCTATGTTATGATGTAATATGTAACTTTATGTTTTTATGCAGTATTTATTTCTCTGTCTTCTTCAGGAAAGAATATTGACATTTCCACTCAACACTAACAACTTACCACCAAATGTTATGCAGACACAAAATGCAGTTCAGTGTGACCTCATGCAACAGCCATCCAAGTTATGCAAAAAAAACAACAAAAAAACAGGTATTGTTTTTTATGACAACAACCTCCTCTGCAAGTGCGACTAAAATTTGTGGTATTTTGACCGTGCTACTGTGACAAATTTGTCTAGTTTTCTGTTATTGTGTTCAATGCAGGACAATGCAAACAATATTGTGTAACGTGTGGTAACTTGTGAGAATGTAATATATAAATTACACAATATTCTAATAACTAATGTTGATCAATGCAATTTTTTATGTTTATGTAGGACTGAGTAAATGTAGAGTTTTGTAATGCTGTGTAAATAGGCAGAAAAGTAAAACCAGGTATGATGCTTACCCATCCTGTTATTGTTAAAAACAAACAGTGCATATTTTCGTGTCAGCATTTCTTTTCCGTTCTTTCATTTGTATGTATGTGATGCAGAAGCCTTGCTTCATGTGGAGCTCAAACAGGGAGAAAATCACTGTAAATAATGTAAATGTTGTTTGATAGACTACCCAAAGTTACAAAAGATTTTTAGATGTTGCGCAGCATACAACATTTTTTTTCTTTTATTGTATGTTCTTTTATTTTTTGAAACTGGTTCTCATTCAAAAGCAGCTATTTAGTACATTGTGGAAGCCACTTTTGAGTAAAGCTCCAGTATTTTAACAAACGTATTGACATTTCCTATTGTTCTTCTGGCCTCTAGTTATACATCTTTATAAATCAACTTTATAAAATAAAATCACAGTATTTTTTCTTTCTTTTACATTTATTACTATTGTTTAGTAAAAGATTAGAAAGGATCCAGACAATGGGTCTCCCAGCTGATCACGATTATGTTGTGTTGTAGTTTAGTAGTTGTACGAGCAGCTTTAGGTCTGATGCTGTATTAATCAGGAATTTACCCTTTAAGTTAAATGAAATATTAAGTATCAACGAGGCATGTGGTGTATGAGCCGTTTGAATGTTTAAGATCAAATAATATTCACATTTTAAAGATCTGCTTTACTTTTAGAAAGTGGAAAAACTTAATTAAATCAGTTATTACAACTTATCAAATTAACCTGTAATTGTCATGTTTTAATTCTTTCTGTGAAAGATTCTTTAAAAGTACTTAAAACAAGTAAAAAAAAAACAGCGGTTTTACTCAGTGTCGTGAAAACTGTTCTTTGCAGTCTAAAATGTAGAATAAATAATTTTCAGAAAACTATCGTTCCAACTTGTGTGATTTATTTAAGCATGAATATTGAATATTCTTTTTACCTTCTTAATGGAGCCTTCCTCACTTTTGCTGGATTCATATAACTCAAATCTGCATTAATCAGTGCTGAGAAGCAAAATATGATGTTTCTGTAAATGCATTATATAGACCTAAGAGAAAAAGAAACATCTGGTTCACGCCTGGAAACAACACATTCTTCTAAATCCGTGCTATCCTCTTTAAAGTCCCTTGCCTTTGGTGCTTTTACTTTCCCACGCTACTTCTGCATGCATTAGCATTTCTTTACGCCTCATGAGTAGAGAACCTCCAGAGTGAACAGATGTATCAGTTTTCCAAAAACAGGAAATCCTCTCTTGTTGCTTTGTACTCTCACAAACTATTTCATCACCTTCTCCTTTAGTTCTGCATTTTTGCAGAAATAAGCTCTAAACTAACTTGACTGACTTGATTCAGAATGAACCAACACAAATATATCAGACTTATATGTGCATGTATAAGTATATATGGAGTGTGTATATCAGTCACATCATAGGTTTGAGAGGTATGAATACTAATGCAAGCGAACACATAACATGTTGACATTTAATATGCGGGCAACAATTACTGGCGACCACGGGGTGCAGAGTTCAGGATGAGCCACAGACCGCCCATTGATGTAACACAACCACTCCAGATGTTATCCTGATTTGGAACAAGAAGTCCAACCCGCAGCGCTGAGTCCACATCTGCACACGGTCTGGCTTTTCTCCTGTTATGTTTTAGCTTGACTTTGCTAACGATTGACTACTTTGTCCTTCAAATTAGACAGCTCTCATGTTTGATTCTCTAGTCTTAGTTTATGTTCGTTATTTTACCGTAAGAGAAATGTTCTTTCCGAATAGGAGGGATTATTTATGCTGGCGGTCAAAAGCCGAGTTTGCGCGGTAATGTTTTTATGTGCGTGCGCGTGTGTGTAGGTGTGTGTGTGTGTGTGTGTGAGGGCAGCAGTTCGGTCGAACTGTCATGTTTTAATGAGGACGTGGTTAAAAACTCACAGCAGTGTAATCACGAGCATGATAACTTGGTGGGAGTTTCCTTTGTAACAGCCAAAGATGGGCAGAATACCCAGAAATACTCAAGTAAGATTAAACAAAAGTAAAACGTAAGCGTCCGAGAAATGCAAGAGTTAAACAGAAGTTTGTGGAAAAAAAGAGGAACTAATCGCGCCATTTAATTATATTTAAAACAGAGAAAAAAATAAATAAATTCTGGTATTTATAAAAATAATTATTGCAAATAAATGCCCAATTACTACTCTCAATAATAATTTTAAAATAAATACCTTTATTAGTGTTTGGCTAAAACAAGATTGTTCTGCAATCAGTGCAGTTACTCATGTTGGGTTGAATATCCAGAAATTAAACTCAAGAGAAGCAAAACTTCACAAATTTTATACTTAAGCAAAAGCAAAAAGTAAGATCCATTGGAATGCATGTACTTGTTCAGTTGCTCGTCTTACAACTTGAGCCTGGTGAAAATATTGACTTCTGTTACTGGACTCTATCATCACCCTCAAATCACAGCAATATATATTTTATGACAAAATTTTATTTTATTATTTTACTGAAAACAACAAAAGGTTTGTTGTTTTTTTTGCAGCATGGATCTCTAATAAAGATAAATATTTCCAAACAGATTTCAGACAAACCGCCACATTTTTTTAATGCATTTTATTCTCCCTAGATGTCTGTTGAACTCTGCCCTGTGAGTGAACCAGATGGGAAGAATGAAACCACTCAGGATTTCACACTGGGAGGGAATAAACCTTTACACCGCTTCCTAAGGTGTCAACCCAAGGCCATTGGGGTAAGGAGAACACACACACACGCACACACACCCACACACACACACACCCACTTCAGATTACTTATTGGTAGAAGATGACTGAAAGAGTCGTTCTTCAGGTTGTGTGTGAATTTCCTTTAGACGGTTATGCTGGTCATTGGGGCATCCTCTGTGATCGTTGCCATTGCCACCTCCTCAGACGTCTACATTCTCCACATGTGGATGGTCATTCCTCCAGAGATTTTCATGGGAATATTGGTTGGTAGCTTTCTAAAAATGACCTTGTTCTGAAGAAGCTGTAAGCATCAGGATTTACAAGTGACTAATTGTCTTTCATGCCTCTTATAGCTCACCATCTGTGGGATTTTATACATTGTGACACAGCACAGACCCACCAAGAAAACTGTAAGTTTTCCTAAATTACCAGTGGCTTTAGCTGAGCCTCCTTGTTAAGGAAGTGTGCACTAGATGTTTTTGTTACCTTGTTCATCATCTCTGTGCTCAGGTGACCATATCATTTGCTCTCAGCATTGTGTCGACGCTCGGGGGATTTTGGACAATTTTCGTCATGCTCATTAACTTCCACATCTACTATGGCTATAGTAGTGATGACGAACACAGCAATGATACCGCCACTGCCAATGAAATACCATCGGCATCTCATTTAGACGTAATTATTGTTTCAAAAATGTGTTTTTGCTTGCTTGTTATTCTAAAATTTTAACTCAAAATCTATACTAGATTGTAATTCTTTATCTCTTGTTTATCATTGTGTCTTTTAGTTTGAGGACAGTTACAGATGTTTATGTCCAAAGGTTTAGCTTTGTGGCTCTTTAAATCAAAGCCCAAACAAAAGTTGTATGTATGGTTAAATAATTGTCTTGGATAAATGCCAGGCTCAGTCAAAATCTGTCTGTTGTCAATTTTTGTTATTATCATTATTTAAGAATGAATGTTTTTTGTGTTGATGTGTATTTTTGAGTGTTTTGTTTCATTTTTCTAGATTATGGGACTGACCTTGGAGGCAGTCTTTTTGTTGTACAGCTTCGTTGGTACAATTATCTTTATCACCATGTCAGTGCTGGCAGGAGCTGCCCTCCGTTCAACAAAGACTCAGGTACAAACAACTCAGACAGAGCTTTGATAGAGCCGTGAACAAATTAAATTAAGTGCCCCATAATGCTGCTCTATTGCATTCTGTACTGCTGCTGCTTGTCTTGTTTTGTCTCATTTAACTGTCTTGCCTTTCATCTCATGCTGTTAGGGATTTTGCCGAGGTGTGAGCATGTGTTGATCACTGTAGTGCATAAAACAAGTCACATCTTACATTTTACTTTATTTTAGATGTATTCCACTAAAGTCTCTTCAAAATATATTCTTTAGAGATTTTAGAAATAGCTAAAATAACTTCATGATCCTACACTAAGATGTACTGGAGTCTGCAAAATCTGAATATTTTAGGTGTTTGTGCTATTGGCCTTCATTTACATTTTGATTATTTGGAGGTTTTTGTCATTGTCTTCAGGTTTATTCCTTAGAGTTCAGTTTATTTTTGTGTCATGTTTTTTTCTTCTGTTAGGCTCCTAAAGAGTTAGTCTATGTTTCTGAAAAAAGTTTATTTTTTAATCAGCTTTGGTAGAACTCTGATTATATTTTTTTTCCATTTAAATAATTTGGTGTTTCAGGTTTAATAAATAGTTTATAGAAAGGAATCTGTTCAGCATTTTAATATTAAGCATAACTTCTCTTAGTCCCCCTTTTTACTTAAGCATTAGTACAATTTGGGTTGATCAATATTGTAGGTTTTTAATTGCAATAACTTCCAGTTCACAGTGGGTTTGTTATGATCCCTAAATAAACTTTAATCATTATAAACTGATAAAATATTTTTTGCCTCTATAAATGTGTGGTGTTATTGGTTTAAAGGCTGAAAAAAAAATCATCCTTGAGACAGATTTTATTTGGTGATTAAGCATTATAATCAGATTATGAGATACTTCATCACTGATTAAAAGTACGACCTGAGAAGGGTCTGTCTTACTAAAAACCATTGGCAGAACATTCATTTCCATTAAATCAAGCATTCTTTCTCTTCTGTTTAGGCCATTGTAGTGATGACGACGACGGCAGCTGAAGCGCCAGTTGAATGAAAAGTGAAGAAGGTCCAAACTTTTGCAAATCGAGCAGCAAAGAATCTCTCGTCTATTAATAGATGTTCAAATATTGCACTTTCTCTGTGACAGAAGTTGTAGTTGGAAACAACACAATGCAAATAATCCAACTAATGTGTGGTATGACCAGTCCTGTGTCTTACTGCCAGAAACTGTAAGCCACTGTCATCAAAATAAAAACACTGAGCTTTGCTCAGTGGTAGCAAACTGCTGCCCCGAGCTGCAGACTGGAGTTGACGTTTCACTTCATCTTATTTTTGCGTCATCTGAAGCAGCTAAACCAATGATTGCAACAGTCAAACTGTGTGGACATTGTCAGCATTGTGAACAAGACACAGAAAAAAAGCATAGTGTTTATTTCCAAGTGGTAACAACTTAATCTGTAATTCATAGATCATTTACAAATAATACATCAGCTACGGTGACTATTTATTAGTATTGTTTTGCTCTCCTGTTTAGTAACCTGATCTGTTTCAAGATTTTATGCTGTATCTATAAGAATGTGCAAGGACTTGAGATTCTTGCTATTTCATGCTACGTGAAATGAAATGGAGTTATGTGCTTAAGCACCCCTGTCTCTTTGAAACCCTCAAATTATGAGGCCATAATTTTAGAAGTCACATAGGAAGTTCAGGGAACCCCATCAGTTTGCAGTTTAACCCTTACAATGTTGCAGTGTGTGTAAGTTGTACCAGAGTGTACCTCCAATTAATTGCGAAATATACAAAAATGCAAACAAGCAGTTATCATTGCAACCACATGTTTCCAATGATGCAACAGACTTAGAAAAAAAACTGGTACAAGCCGCTACTGACCTCAGATGTTACAATGCAGGTTTCACAAAAGATGACAGGCAAGAAAGGTACCATCTTACAACAAAACTAATCTGGTAACATTTCTCGGGAAATGGGGTTTTAACAAGTGGGTACTGTTGCACACAAATATTTTTTTCAAAAATACTTGTTCCCAATGTCAATGGAACCTCAACCAGATGATTACTGTCAAGTTGCCATATCTGGATTTGGCAGTGGGCATGAGTTGAGTTCAGATCTGTAACTCCAAAGTCAACAACTTTAAGGATACTTATTCATCGTAGTCATGACAATGCACCCGGTGTAGACATATTTTTGCGACCTGATGTTCTAGATGCTAAGTAAACACATTCTCACGTCAAAAAGTGTCATCATTTTATTGACAGTTCAGGACTTGAGTCATGTTTTCTGTAAAAAAAATCCTATTACACAAGCTCAGATACTCAGTGAATGGCATAGAATACAAGCAAAGTGGGAAGTATGAGTTTTATAACAATCAAAAGAAATAAAGTTGCGGAAAGAAAACCAGGCAGGCCAGGTAGGTAGAATATTATTCTTAAAGCTGCTAATAATTCCAATAAATGCTTTTCAAAGTAATTTCATTGTGAAGTTAATTATGTGCTTCTTTAATTTAGAATGTTATGAAATGAAATTTTGTATTATCCTTAACAGAAGGATAGGACAACAATCCCCCCCCACATCCCCCTCCCAAAAAACAAATAAATCTAAAAAGTTGTTTTTTTAAGTTGTAAATGGAATGCCTCATAGTAGGATAAAAAGTCAGCGGGGCATTATTTATATTGTGGTCATTTGTAGAAACATTATCATTTTACATATATGTGAGGTTTTTTATTTAAACTTCAAATCATAAATCAAAATTTTATTCCAGAAGTTAACTTTGAAGAAACTTATTATAATAAACTTACATACACAAGACGGAACACTCTGGATATTCTGGATTGTACTCAAGACTCTTTTGTTTCTTCAGGTGAAGTTTCACAGCAAACCAGCAGCACAAATGAAGAGACATGCATCATACTGGACTAACAGAAACAGAGTACATGAAAAGAATTTATCACATATTTCTCAGTAAAATGGACTAATAGATCACAGTACAACTCCTAGGAATAGAGTTGTAATTTCAAGAATTAGCTACCACATTAACTCTCCTTTGTAGCTTTTCTAGGCACTTCCCACTGGGAGGCGATCCCAGGACAGACAAAGAGCTCATCCTGGGAATACCTTTGAATTTCCAGGATGTGTCAAAGAAAAAAGGATGTATCTTAGAGGTTTTAAACTCCCTCTACTTTCTTTAATTTTTTTTTTTTTTTTTTCAAGAAATCAGAAAAGTGGTCATGATCAATTCTCCTTTGAGGTTTCCAGGGGGTATTTAAAGCTATTCCTTGAGACAATTTCATTTATGCATGTCAGTAACTGACCATGACAACATAGGTTTACTGGATGTGCTTCAGAAATAAAGCAGATAGAGAACCAGAAGATAAACAGAAGGGTACTGGCAGAAGGTACAAGAATAAAATTGATCTGAAGTTTTGCTTTTGTGTTTTTTTTATAGGCAGAAATGGCTTACAACACCTCTCTGCAGTTCCATGTCAGGTAACAAATGCATTCTTATGGATGCCAAAGCACTTCAAAGGATAATAGCTGCCAAAAATAATTGTAATAGTAGAAATATAAAAACGTAACAGGACAGAATTATTCTTCATCAGCTGCTGGGCAAGATCACAATAAAAAGTAACTAAAAATGTCTTTGCTGCTACATTTTTACACTCCAAAGAATGACACAAACTAAGAAAAGTCAAAATCTGACAGGAGTCCATCATCCACAAATAAGCTATCAATTTTTCTTCTTACCATTCTGATTTTGTGACCTTTAATCCTTTATTACAGAGGACTTTTGGAAGCCATTTCCAAGGACAGAACGCTGATGAACACGCATGTGCTCTGTGACACGATATTGGCGTGAGAAGGTCATTGGGCAGCAGGGGCAGGGGAAAGGCCGCACACCAAGGTGGCTGCGCACATGTCTGTTCAGAGAACCTTTCTGGCTGAAGGAGCGATCACACAAAGAGCACTGGAAAGGCTGGTGACTGGGAGATGACAGATGAGCTGACCTATCTGTCGGCATGCTGGCTGGAAGGGTGGAAGGTATGCAGACAGATACAGTTGATGGCTTTGAGGCTCGATCACAGTCTGGTTCACAAAGAGGTGAGCAAACTGGAGTGGAGTCGCTCTTAGTTTCATGCTCTTTAGGTGTGGAAATGTCCATCACACTGATGTTTTGTGTGATGCAATCTCCTGTTTGGCGTGGTTTTATATCAAATGGGTTTCCTTCTTTGATGTCTCTCTGTCCATCAGCCTCATCTGACCTCTCAGCTCTGGCTACAGAGGAGTCCTGATTTGCTTGTGCATCATCGTGACTCAGGATTGCAGCTGTATCCATTACAACAAACTGTTTCACTTCTTTGTGATATCCATGTTGACAGGACACAGGTAGCTCATCATGTTTGATGTTTATATCCGGCTGGTCTTCAATCTCTATAAAAAAGTGTTGACTCAGTGATCTTTTACCTGAAAAAGGAGCATTAACCTCATCACCTAACTCATCTGAGTCAGGAGAAAAGCTGGGCTTCAAGGGTTTGTGATTTGAATCTTGAAGTGATGCATCGTCACATGGTTCACCCTGATGAGGAAGATGCCAATGTTTTGGCTGACCAGAGCTTCTTGTAGTGCCAGACAAGTTGTGGTCCAGCGGTGCTGTTAAAAAGCAACATGGCTCTGTGTTTTCAGGGGATGAGTTTTTTCTACTTTCCAGCACTTCACCACATTTAGAAGCAGAGAAACTGTCAGTGACATTAGTCAATCCAGGTTGTGATGTTATAAATCTGAATTTGGTTTGTGTGCTACAAACTTTGTTACACATTTCCTTTCTGCTTTTGTCATCTTGGTGGATGTTTGTGTACCAGTCTGTTATAGGCCCAGATGTCTTTTTCTTTATATCTGTTGCATCAAGACACATACTGGAGTAACTGTGGCTCCTTTTCACTTCCACCTCAAGACATTCTTCGCACTGAGAAGCACTTCCTGTATCTTCAGCCTCCACGAGAAGTGAAACTGCAGCTCCCTGGTGTTTCGATTGCTCTTGTGTTGAAGTTGTCAACAATGTTCTCTGACATTGAAAACAATCAAAGTGTGGATTTTTGGAGGGAACAGGATCATAATCCCATTCAATTTGGTGCTGTAAACCTCTTCTTGAGACATTATTCTGGATCACATTCTCTCCATAATATTCTGTGTGATTTTGCAAAGAATCCAAATGTGCAGTCTGATTGTTATTCTTGCAGGTGTCATTGGATTTAAACAGATGCATATTGTTGCTGTTGTAATCCTGGTCCGCCTTGTGGTCAGTAGCACAGCTAGTGTGCCTTATAGGGCTTCTGGGTTCCTGACTTTGTACTCCATTTTGATCTTTGCACTCAGTGGTAATTGCTTCAACAGTGTTGTCATTGCCTATGCCTAATGAGAGTGAGAAGTGGGTGATTTTGGAGGGAGGCTGGACAAAAGACTCAGATGCTTGATTGTGAGGCCACACAAAGACTTCTGACTGCTGCAGGACAGCAGCTCTGCTACTGTGACAAATGACAGGCACCGCCTCAGAGCATGGGGGTGGCGATGATGACAGAGATGAAGAGCATCTTTTTCTCTGTCTCATGTCTGGTTTTACAAAGTTTGGTGAATGATCTACTCCAGGTGAGTTCTGCATCTGAGCTTTGTCATCTTTGGACCTCAATGTTTCCCGTTGGGTCAGCGATGTTGCCTGTCTGCAGTCACCCGCATTGTCTTTGTCAATACTTCCAAGAATACTGAAAGTATTTAAATCATTTAGAGAAGCTAAATCAGTTCTTGTGTGACCATTTACATATTGATTTTTTATTTTTCTTTCATCATTTTCAGGACTGGCATCGGTGCTTCCTGAAGTGATCCGGGGTTCTTGAACTATCTCATTAGGTAATGGCTGTGTAGTTGTTTCATGGCTTTGAAAATTACATGTTGTGGTTGATGATGGAAGGTGTTTGAAGGTCTCAAAATCAAATTTATAGGAATCTTCTGTCTCTTTAAATGAGTACATTTCAACTACAACAGGAGGATTTTTATCATCCTCAGCATTCCCTTGGATCTGCAGCCAGTTAGCTCTCAGAGCATCCTGCAGTTCTTTCATCTGCATTTGGCAGGCAGCAGAGAGCAGTCTGTAATATTCCTGTTTGCTGAGAGGGTGTGGAAGAACCCCAGTGTAAATGTAGTCCAAAAGGGAAGGTAGCACAGAGTCCGAGAGACTTGGATTGTGTAGTTCCACCAGGGCACCAGATGAGGACAGGATGGATGCCAACACTGGGCTGGAGGCTGCCAGGATACACCTTGCAGAGCAAAGAGTCAAAGTTAGCTTAGTGCTGTAAAGATGTATCTGCCCCTATCTGGCTTTGCATTTTTATCACAAAGTATTTGAATATATTTAAAATAATTTTCAGATCATCAAACAACTTTTAATATGACACAGAGACCCTGATTAAATACAAAAAGTCATTTTTCAACCATGATTACATTCACTAAGGGCACAGAAGAAATAAAAGTGCCAATTGTTAAATCATGAATTAGTTGTGATAAGTTGTGTTTTAGGAAAGCTGAATTTAATCTACAAGCCAAGAAAAAGCCTAATTATAGCCAGACAAGTAGAAGTAACAGTCTATCTGTTCAGTAACAAGATGCTGCATATATTGTGTAAATCTGGTGTGGAGAATATTATCTCTTCTGCCATCATCTGTTTGGGTAGCAGCATCAGAGCCATGAACTTATCAAGGCTGATAAAGACAGCTGGTTCTGTTCCGGGGACAACTCTGCAACATTATTATGATTATTGTGCACAAGAGTCTTCATTAAATTAAGAAAATTATGATCATGAGACTGCTATAAAACCAAAGAGTGTCGTCAGTCAGAGACTTTAATACAGACAGCTACAGGATCCTTTATTCCCACAGCTATCATCATCTAAAGCAACTCTTGAAGAAAATTGTATATGAGTAACAACAAAAATGTGAATTCCGTGGGACAAAATTCCTCCACAGTGAAGTAAAAGTCCCAATTCTTACTGTTACAAAAGCTTCATATTTATAAAAAGTAATGCCGTAAATTGTTATTGCTGCCAATGGTGGCATAAGCAATTATTATGCTAAGAGAAGTGTGACTTTGTCAAATAGGACCTGGGTGACTGCATAGTATTCTCTCTCTCTATCCTTTGAAAACTGCTTTGCTTTCTTCCTCTGGTTTTGCAATTGGTGTGATGATCTGAAACATTGAAGTGCAACAAAATAATCTAAAACCAAAAACATCTGTAATTGGCATTTACTCTTTCATAATCTTTTGACAGATATCTCTAAATATTTTTGCCCTTTTGAAAATATTGCTGTATTTGTGTATAGTGATACGATGCTCACCTGTGTGCATGGTAAAGCTGATCTGAGTTCTGCCCCTGCCTGAGCACACAGTCACAGAACATGCCTTGATCTCTCTGATGGTTCAGATATGCCAGCAGTGATGCTGCATGGGTGACGTCCTGTGGAGACGACGTCGCCTGAAGAATAGGCTTGAAGAAAAACAGATTTTAGTATCATTACTGTATCGATAAGAGAAAATCATTATCATTGCAGCTGTGTAGAATTAACAAATCAACATCTACATTATTAGGTGTAAATTGTTTTTCAAATATAATACAATGAAATCTTTAAGTGTCATTGCTTATCAATAGATTTTATATTGCAAGACTATGTCTTCTATGGAGCTATGCACCTGAAAATGAATGTGATGGGTAATCTGAAAACCTAAAGCTCCAGAAGTTAAAAAATAAAGGGAAAGACTAATGTTTCAGTGAGCAATAATATTGGTCAAGAGTTGGGGCATAATATTATCTGAAAAATGCAAGTAGCTCAGTAAAAGTGAAATATGTCACCAAATGATTCCTATTTGCAAGTCATAGAAATCAATGAATGAGCTATGGAAATAATCAGCCAGCATATTTAGGTCTTTTAAAAGTAAAAAAGTAACATAAAGCCAGGTAGAAAGGGGAAACTTGCATGATGAATCGGTTTTTAACAATACATTAATTAGTGCCCTATTTTTCTCTAATAATTTGGGTGGATAAAAGCAATATCTCTCACATGGTTCAATATTCAAACGATTTGTTATTCAGTCTTGATAATGAAGTCAGACTCTCAGCAAATAAGCATAAATAAGCAGGTGTAGCTAGAGAGTAAAATAACCACATTAAATGAAAGTGTTTAAGTCCAGCATTATGCAAACCAAAACTTTCATAACTTTTACATGCAAGATATTAGTGAAGACCTAGTAGCAGTACAGACTGGCTAAAAATGAATTTCAAAATGAAAAATCCTTACCTTCATAATATACCAGAAGACGGACAACAATCACTGTCTGCCTTGCTTTCGGGTAAAGTGAGAAAAGAGTCTTTATTGTGGATATATAGTCCCACCCTACTTTATCTGCACTGGGTCTCATGTGGAAAACAATCACACGCTTTTCATATTGGGGCGAGCCATGACGTGGATGCTCAGGTGCTTATAAGGAGTGCTGGCCTGTGATGTCAAGCTCTCCATGTCCTGTTACAGAGAGGGGCTGACACCGTCCTGCAGGGAACAGCCACAGAACTGGAGCAAATAGAACCAGTATTCCTGCTTGCACCACAAAAGTACTGCAGGAAGTCCTTTTTATTTAAAAGATATAGATACATGGTGGCTCTTTAGGGTCACTTCTGTCTATATTTGAATCATGGTGCACCAAAAAGAGCTCAAACTCAGAAATATTAAACCTGGTTGTGTTGGATTGAGGTCAAAGGTGAGTCATAGAATATCCTGTGATTATTTTATTATTTGTTGCAAAGATCAAAACTACTTATTTCAGTCTTTCCTAAGATCTTATTCTGTATTATGCAAGTTCAGCCACCGTAGATAGCGCTGTTGATTCTTAGGACGATTTCTATCTAGTTCACTTCTGCACACAGAAGCTTCTCCAGTGTCACGAGCCGGTTTCCCTTCAGCTGACGTTTTTGTTGACAACCCCATACAAAGCCGTTTCTCCACCCTTTGACCACGTGCTTGTCACTGCTCTCAATCCCTCCCCCGTTCTAATGTTACAGCCACCTCCTGCTATCCACAGGCCCGTAGTGCATTTTCCCTGACAACTGTGCAATGGAAATACTACTGCAGTACACTGAGCTGCATTTCATTGTGACTCATCTAAATAGTGTGTCTTGTGGCTCACGTAGATGAGATAATACAACATATTTATCATCAGCATATGAAATATGCATCAAGTGATGATGTTGCCTGTTTAAACAAAAGAAGAAAGTCAGTTGTAATTTTGATCCAGCAGTTTGACAATGAGATACTGTGACACATTGCAGAAAACTTCATTGTACTTTTAGTTTGTGGATGCAAGACATTACTGTTTGCTTAGAGAAACGGCTCTTGGTTAATCTATTTCTCAATCATTACTACATCAGACTGATCAACTATAATAGTTTGCAACAGCTATGTATGATTTAAATGATCCGTAAATGACTGTTTTGGTTTTTTTTAAATTATTTACACTATCTCTGTTTTCAGCTGGATTATTTAGAGTCTCACAGTGGATGTTTTGTTAATTATTTTAATTGTTAATATTGCAAAGCATGCAAGAGAAATGTAAAAAAAATTAAAAATTGGGATTGCAGTTATCTAAAATCAAAATGTAAATTTTTTTTCAGGACACGTGATGTTCATCCAAGTATTTCAAAATGAAAAATATTTAATCTATTTCAGAACGCTCTCTTATTCTGTAATAAAGGAGAAGAAAAAATAATTAAAGCTTATACCATACACATTTCTCCTCTGTAACATAAAATGATGAAACAATTTCAGCAACAATATTCCCTTTTTGTAGGAAAATGGTTTATATTTTTATATAATAAAAATATCTAAAAATATTTTATATTTTCATATGATCAAGGAATCTACATCAGAGAAAATTAGCTTTAGAAGATAAAAACGAGAGAAAATAAATAGAAAACCGATTGCAATCTGAGATAAAAACACAAATAACAATATTACCAAGCAAATATGCACAATATTACATTAATTAAAGGATCTGCTGCTCCAAAGAAATGCATTCAAGTAGTTGGCAATTTGCTGAGGTGTAGTTTGATCTCCAGGTCCAGCAGCTGGGACTGCAGATAATCTGAGACATCCTACAGGCCTGTAAGTTACAAGCCAAGACTGAGAAATTCATATTGTCCGAGAAGGTCTTTGAATGCAACGTATTTAGCAGGAGGCCGGTGCATTGATTTAAGGGTCGGGGCAATGTGCCCTCTGTCACAGATTGTAAGCTCGACACATACTGTCTCCAAGTGTTTCCATTCACTGAGTGTGCAGTGACATAGCTCACGTACTGTACCAGAGGGGTGCAGAAGAGCTGCAGCTTCTGGAAACAAACTATTCTGGGTCAGTACAGTGCAAGAGTTTAGTGTCAACACAACTTAGGGAACAGAATTAATAAGAAAGTCTAGCAAAAGATAAAATTAGTAATACCAGTCCACAACGCCTGTTAACTCTCTGTTGTCAGATATGTTGTAATATTTTCTAACAAACTTCTGAGGCCTTCAGCTGGATTTATACTGAGGTGAACATGCACACTGCATGTAGCTCTGTCTGCTGGGTTAAAGGAACTGAGTACAAAAGAAAGCACAGATTTGTATTTGGAAAATATTTAAAAAAAAACAAAAAACAAAACAAACTTCCATTTCATAATTACTTACAACTATGTGCCATCAATCACATAACATCACAATAAAGTATTCAAAAGTTTCTGATTGTACTGGGACAAACTGGAAAAAGTTCAAACAGCACAAATATTTTTGCAAGTCACTGCAGCATTGACCAAATTGACCAAAGTTGTCCTAATTATTCAAATTCTGAAAACTAGAGCAAATGTGATTAGTTACACTCACATTTTGCATATGTGAACCAAATGTTTGAGTGAAATTTTTATGACATTTCTGTTGCCAACAAAAAAAAAAAAAATTAGACCAACTAAGTCTGCAGTCTTTATCCTTTGGAGAAAATTTGCTTTTTGGACAAATACAAAGGCACTCTACCCAGGGTAGAGGTAAGAACCATTTCAGCCAGAGCCAAATGTGACTATAAAAGCTACATTTCTGTAGCATTGACTACATTTGAAGAATCCCATTCTGCTCCATCTCTTAATAGTCCTGACCCATAACAAATAAAAGCAAACAAACACACTCAGCTGAGCAGTGAGCACATACCAGCCCCAGCACACGCAGTCCAGCGCGGGACTCCAGCTGTGGACTGGCTGTCCAGTTTCCACTTTTACACATGTAACATCATCTTTGCCTTGCTCCCGTTTTGTTTTACCCAGACATCCAGAACATAGCCATCGTGACAGCTAATCTTAGCTCTATGGCACGGCATTGTCCTCACTCGTCCCTACATAACTGACCCTGCACACGCATACACACACGCACACACACACGCATGCACACACCCATACACAGGAACCTGGAACAGCAGGTCTGCTCACCGGGTCTTGGTGCTGCCAAGAAGGGCAGGATTCATTTAGCACTACGGTGTTAAATGAATCCTTGTTACGTATTTGACCCCTCTACTAAATTGCTATGTCCTCCCTCTCAGCAGCAAATACATAATCACAAATGCATCTACCAATATGCATATTTTGGATACTTATTATTATTATTAGTTGACATTTATAAAATAACTACGATGTAATAGTTTTATTAATTGATATTTAAAAAATAATTATGATGGGTCAAACAAAAAGAACTGAAAAATCTAATCTGTTCGACACATTGCAACAAAGAAAACACAATTGATTTTTAAATACAATGTGTAAGAAACAAAAAATGCTTAGACGTAGGTTATTAATTGACTTTTAAAAGCATTTTTATAAAATGTGAGCTGATCTTTAGAGCATGCAATAAAATGCATGTCGTAGTGAAATAAATATTTAACAAGCTCATTAAGAGAGAGAAAAAAAGTGACAGCAGATGATCCATGTTCATTTTTTAGCACATAAGTTCTTGTTTTTGTTTGTTTTTGCAGAGTTATGAAATCAGATAAGAGTCTGAAAATAAATCCCTTGACCAGTTTTCAGGTTCAGTGAGGTGATCCTCAGATCCATCAAGATCTCTCTCACCTTTTGTCTCATTAGCATGAAATACTGCCTGAGTCTGATTCCAGAGAGCTCTGCTATCATTTCCTCCATCTCCCGGAGATCGTCTCATGTTACAACTTGAATCCCTGCGGCCATTTTCCGTCTGCCATTTTTTTCTGAATAAGACACTCAAGGGTATTTTATGAGCAGGGGTAGGAGGAACAACTCCATCCGCGTTGTCATAATCACAAACAGTCACATTGCTCCCTTCAGAGTCATGTTTCTGACTGGTTGGACTGGATGACTCAAAGCTAATTGCTCCTCTTTGCCGCGCTACCTGCTGCCCCACTGGATGTCTTTCTTTACATTTTTCATCCTTCCTGAATCTCCTTCCTGGAGGGACTTTGTTCTTCCACCTCCTGGATCTCATACTCCACCTTAAATTTTCTTTTGATGCCTCATCTTTCAAACGTCTGCAGGAAGTGACTGCAGGCGATCGTGTCATCCCACCTACTTTGACAATGGGAGTGGACTGAGAAGGAGGAATAAAGTCGAAATCTTGTAGACCTATGGAATCCCTTTTAGCGCACAGATTGCTTTTTAGTTCCTGTTTGTCAGGCGTTGACACACTCGAGGCTTCATTCTTTACGTGCTGAACATTCATCTCAGCGAACCGGAAACTGGCATCTGAAGGTGATCTCTCGGTGTGTGTCTGAGTTGTGTATGTCGTTGGGTGTACAAATGAGTCACCAAATAAGTCGGCTGAACAGTTGTAACCGTCCACTTCATTTTGCTCTTCTTGTTTTTCAAAAGATAAAAAACCTTCATCATACCTCGGAATCATGCCGTCTTCAGGTCTGCTCATGCATTCACCACAGCTCTTCCAGTCTCGATCAGATAAAATATGTTTTCCCTCTCCCTCTACTGTTGGCGTATTGGTGACATCTTGGAGGTGGTCTGTGGAGATTATCTCTGCAGCATTCAGACAAGCAGAAGCTGGTTCAGCTGACCGGTTTGCGAGTTCTACAAAGGTCCCTGTTTGTTTTTCATGCTGCAAATTTAAATTTGTCGTTTTACCGAGAACATTTAAATCTTCGTCTTGTTTGCACAAAAATTCGGACAGACTTTCAGAGAAAGGCAAATCATCCCAAGCAAATGAGCTTGATAAAAGAGTTTGGGATTGATGTGTGATGGGAAGCTCCTTCGGAGTGAAACTGCAGCTTTTGTACCTCGGCTGTGATGGACTGCAGCAGGTTTTCACACTGAAGCTGTTTCCAACACTTCCTGTACAAGAGGAGTTTGAATCCCCAGTAAAAGAGGGGTGGCTGTGAAAGCTGGACTCTAGCTTTAGAGGAGCCGGTCTCTCCTCTGTGCCTGGGTGGTTCTGCGTGTGAACTCTCTGCACAGGAAGTGGCATTGGGCTGCATCCTGTCAGTCTGCTGCTGTGATCTGCGCCATCCTGACTGGATCGTTCCTCCTGCTCTGCTGAGGACGTCACAAGTCCAAGCGACTGCTGCCACGGAGGGGTGGAAGTAAATGACTGGTTCTGGTGTTGGAAACTGGGATGGAAACAAAAACACTTTTACTTATGTGTGCACAAATTGTGTATATTAAAAATAAAATGGACGACATTCTAAAAGGGTGAGGCTTGAATATTTTTGTACAGGAAAAACATGATTTATGTCTTTTCTTACCGAAGTAGCGCCTGGGACAGATGACCTGAAGGACACAGAGTGACGTCACTGAGGGTGCTGCTCGGAGAAGGACCAGAAATCAGCAGCAGGGGGGCTGCAGACGGTCTGCCGGGATCAGCAGACTCCGCTACATACTCAGAAGTTCTCTGTAGGAGGCGCTGATAATAACTGAGCACGGTGCAGCCAGTCAGGCCTGAGGCTGGGGGAAGAATCATCTGACTGGCAACAAACTGGGCTCTCTCTCTTCTGCCAGAGTCACTTCCATCAGGTTCTTCAAGCCATGGTTCCCGTTCTGTTCCGCTCACCTGAACACACAGACGGACAAAAGAGCAGAGATCAAGTCAATCCATGTGGCCACAGTTTTAATTTTAATTTATTTCTCTTTATGCAAGTAAAAATCCAACATAGAGACAAACTTGAAACTTCGATGTGGAGCTAAAAAAAAAAAAAAAAAAAAAAAGATAATAACTGATATCATACATAACTTGATTAGCAGATCCAGAAAATAATTCTGATTATCTGATTTATAAGTACAGGAAAACTTCCTTCTGTTTTATAA